>NC_136485.1:86570098-86725098 GCF_053919585.1 Euprymna scolopes
TTTCTACTGATTTTTTTTTTTTTTTTTTTTGTCAATTCTAATAAATTACAATGTTAGCTTCCAAATTATGCAATCGAAATTACCTGAATGTTACTGAATTATTAAAAAACAAAAACTTTAATCGTGTTAGCGGGTGAAAAATTTCGGCAATCTTGTTTAAATCGAAACGGAAAATTACCTCCCTTTTGAACTCTTACGTGTCTTACGATCGTTTGCAAATCCTATTTTGGTACTCATGATGCACTTATTGATCCGTGCTGAAATAATAACATTATTTAAAAAGCCATTCTTAACATGGGGGAGGGGAGAGTGTTTTGTACCTATTCTGTATCTTACAATTGAATAAAAAAAAAAAAAACTTTAATTAAACTTGGAAATACGATTTAAAAAATAGCGCGGACGCGGATCAGTAAGAGCATTAGCACCCCTATTTTTTTAATTTTCTTTAATAAATAACTTTCTACCTTATCGATTTTCGTAATTTTTTTATATAATCTTAAAAATATAGGAATACGTAGATACCATTGTTTTCATATGAAATTCAGAATTACGATTTCCGAAATTTCGTCCTAATAGTGTAGAAGCGCCAAAATAATTTCATAAACTCAACAGTAGGTTCTGAGACCTAAGGTTCTCTACAGTGCAATGTAGACTCAATATATTATGGACTAAGTTACTGCAAGTGGCTAAGCTTCAGTGAAGCTTAGCTTCACTGAAGCTTCCTTCCGGTGCATGCATCACGTTAGGTTTCTGGATAAGACAATCGGTTTGATTGAAAAGGGCGATTTCACCTATTTCGAAAACAATAAAGGTATTTGAAGTGTGGAAAATTTGTTGATTCAATCACGGACAACGTCAGATCTCCATGCTAATTAGAGAGAGAGAGAGAGAGAGAGAGAGAGAGAGAGAGAGTTCCCATTAGAATTCGGAAAGGCGACAATGTTTTAAGTTCGTGCCACTTCCTAGAAGAAAGGGAAGAAAACACCAAAGAATTGTCATTATTTCGTCGTAGACAATGTATTATTCCACTGAAAAGTAATAATAAACATGGAAAAAACAAATTACTCACTGCTATTTATTCAGATGAAACAATGAAATGTGAGTATATATATTAAGGTGGAGTTATGTGTGTCCTTTCTTCACGGAAATAACTGGCAATAAATCAGAAAAAA
This sequence comes from Euprymna scolopes, assembly GCF_053919585.1. Taxonomy (NCBI): domain Eukaryota; kingdom Metazoa; phylum Mollusca; class Cephalopoda; order Sepiida; family Sepiolidae; genus Euprymna; species Euprymna scolopes. Next base: position 86,571,271 of record NC_136485.1, read on the forward strand.
TACAAAATCCCGGCTTATGTTTCTGTGATTCTAAAATGGGAAAGCAAATCATTTCTGTGTGTGAAAATTGAGGGGGGGGGGAAGCAGACAAAAAGTGGGCGTTTAAAAATGCTCTTAATGTAAAAATTAAATAAATTTAACATTTTGGTTGGCGGTAAAAATTTTATTCGTGAATTAAGTCACAAAATATTCATTTTTTTTAATCGTAAGAATTAAACCCATAAGGAGGAGAAGCAGGGTTGAAGGGTCGTGATTTGCTTTTTTTTTTCGTTTTTTTTTTTTACATCCCCAAATATAGCAACGTTTGACATTGACAAATATAGTGAATAGTAGTAGAATTAGCTGATGCCCCCCCCCCCAAAAAAAAAGTAAATAAGATAAATAATGTTAAATTAGTAAATCCCTGATAACAAGCGGTTATCTTCAAGTTTCGTCACCCGATATTTACAAAGGTCTTCCGCGGAGTTGTCATATGCAAAATGAAATGAGTTTTTTTTTTTTTGTTTGTTTTGTTTTTGTTTTTTTTGTTATTGCATTTTTTTACAATAAGTAAACGAACAAATAAAAATTGGATTATCAATTTTTCGGTTCGTTTGCTTATTTTAAAAATACAATCTTAAAAAAAAACTATGAAAAAAAAAGCGTTTTATTTTGCGGTACGTGTGCATCTATGTTACCAAGCAGAAATATTAACGTTATTATTTAGAAACTCGGTAGGCAAGGATGGGATGTTTTGTAGCTATTCTGTACTTTCAACTAACATACTATTTTACAAGATGGTACTAGAGAGAGCACTTATTGATCCGTGCTGAAATAACGTTATTTAGAAAGCCATTCTTAACATGGGGAGGGGAGGGTGTTTTGTAGCTATTCTGTGCTTTATTTAACTTCACAATTTAATAAAAACAGACATCATAAAACTTTAATTAAACTTGAAAATACTATTAAAAAATAGCAGTAGCAGTGCTACTCAGTAGCACTGCTACTGAGTAGCACCTACAAGATAGCATGGTAGCGTAGATGCATAAACACACATTTTGAAGATACCAGCTGCGGCTGCGCACAAAACCTTTGTAAACAGTGGGTGACGAAACTTGAAAATAACCATCTTTATTAATTAAGCCATAATTACTAGATCGTTTAGGTCGAAGGTCAAATATTAATGCAAATATTCTTTATTTGTCACCCCTCCTTGTGGCATTTAGAAGAAAAAAAAACGAAAAGCGATTTTTTTTTATATTATTTCAACATGATAAATGAAGAATTTAAAAATTAATATTTATAAAAGTTGCGAATTGAAATACGGGATGGGTATTAAATAGTCAAGCTTTTTTTTTTTTTTAATTATTAATTCAAGCTTTTAGAAAAAAAATAAATATGTACAGTAAGAATGTTATTGCGATAAATGGATTCAAAACGGGAAACGAAAAAGTCGAGGACGGAAATTTGGAGATGTATTCAGTTCTTCATTCGGAGAGAGGGGAATCATTTAGGAAATTTTGGTGTTATAAAGAAAGAGTTAATCTGAGGTATATTTATTTATGGCTCCGGCAACAATCTGAAGACATCATGAACACAAATTGGGTTAAAAATGAATATACATTTATTATATTTACAATTTAAGCGAAGAAATTGATTTCTTTTTAAGGAAGTATAATCACGTGACCCATAAGACCTTTCTCACGACTACACGAAGAGTTTTTTTTTTGTTTTGTTATTGTCACCAAAAATGTTTCGACTTTATTAGTTTTGACATTTATAGACATTTCCAAAATATATTTAAAGATTTTCAAGCAAATTGTCACCATTCCAAGAACATTAAGAAGATAAATTATTCAAGTATATCTTCAAGTTTATTTAATAAAACTCAGTCCCATATTATGCAAGAATTTTATATAAAAGACGAAGAATATCAAAACACGGATCTAGTTTAGAAAGCAAACAAAGAAATCAGGTTTTAAGAAAAATAATTCATTTATTAATTAAAGTGCATATGTTTGCAAAAAATGTACAAAAGAAATTAGAAATTCAGGGAGCAATATAAATTATAAGAATATGTTTAGAGAATAAGGAATCGTTTTTGATGAAGAAATTTCGGCTGTGTACGGTTTCAGCGTCCCAAATTCCCTTAGAACCGTCATTTTTATCTGGTTTGTAGATTTTATTGCAATTTACGGTGTAAGAAAAATAAAAAAACATTAATGATTTGATTAAATATTATTTCTTTATAGGATTTAGTATTTTGTTTCGCTAACAGTGAAAGAAAAACATGCAAAATTTAAATAAAATTTATATTTTTACATCTTAAATGGCGATGGAAATTTTAAAACTATAAATTTAATTATGGGCATCTTGAAAATAATTTAGGATGCTGAAAACGTAATATTTCATTCTGAAAGAATAAAAGCTTTTTAAAATTGAAAGTCCAAATTTCATGTTCACTGTTCAGAATGTCAATATTTTCTTACCAATTTTCTTAGGATTTAAAATTAATTAAATTACAGAAAAAAAAAGGGGGGAAACCGTCTGAATGACTAAAAGCACCCCCTACATATATATTTTTTTTTCATTTTTCTTGATAATTCGGTAAACTAGTGTCCATTCGATAATAATGCATTGAAAATTTGTTTTTAAAATTAGAGGGGGGGGCAAGATTCTTCAAGTCCGCCGTAAAATGTTTTCTTTAAAATAAAGTTTTAAATTAATTGTTATTTCAGGGTTACAAAATAAATGAGAGTAGAAAATGATTTTAAGTAATTTTTTAATATTTTGCATTCAGTATTTTTTTTTTTTTTCTTTAGTTAGTGAAATTTAATGTTATAGATTGTAGATAATAATTCGTTGGTTGATCAATCATTTTTGTTTGGGTTCAAAGATTTATTTTTCTGTACAAAAACTATTAAGATATTACTTTGAATATTTGTAATTGAAATTCAAAGATAAATATTTGATTCAATAAATGTGATTTTTTTTATAATTTTTTTTTTTTTTTTAAGTGCAAAAGTGCTTATACAGATTACCCTTCTCCCCCCCTCATCGCTAATCATATTGGGTACAAAAAAAAATCAAGTAAGGATTTACACCCGTCGCCCATGCCTTAAAAACAGATATAAACCTATACATTACATTTTTCTTTTACGATTTACAAAAACAAATAAAATGCCCGCGCGAGTAAAAATTAAAATAACTAAATAATTATTACAAAAATAAATATAAATCAACAATTTACAAAAATAATACAATGTAAACAAAGTAATCAATAAAAATGTAATTAAATACGGTGTATTTTTGTTTCATGAACCCGGGTTTAATTTTGTGTGGTTGCCTTTCGGTTCTCGTAACTTATTACCGGTAAAATCCGAGTCAATATGGAGTGCCATGGGGGCTGATCTATATAAGCACTCAAAATCAGTTGACTAAAATTTCAATTCTTAAATTTGACATAAGCCTTACTTTAAAAACGTTATTTTATTTAATTTTCACCTTTTATTTAATTTAACAAATTAAAAAACAATTTTATTTTAAATTACTGAATGTATTAATCAATTCTATTTTTACCGATAAAAGCGACACAATATATGGTAAAAAAAAAAAAAAGGTGATGGGTCATTTTATTTATTTTTGTTCTCCAGTCATTTTAATGGGGAAGAGGGCAGAACTTACCTGTAAAAAGTTGAAGGTGTGTGGCCAGAGGCCGTAGTCTTTTCGACACAGACCCATGGCCATTAGCGAAGGAAGGATCCAGAGATAAACAAAAACGATCCAGAAGATGTCAACTAAGAAGACTGGTAAAGCCAAGTATAAGTTAGTCCATCATCCGAAACAAAAACGAATAGAGGATCGTCGGGTTAGTAGCAGGAAGAAATCGCTGCTGCCACCGCCAGGAAAGGAAGAAAAGGAGGAAAAAAAAGGCTTCCAGAGAAATGTAGACGATGGTGATGATGACAACCACTGCTAGTATTGTTGCTGCTGATGATGATTCACCTCATCACCGCACCTTTCTTTTTCTTTCTTTTTTTCCTCTCTCTCTCTCTCTCTCTCTCTCTCTCTCTATCTATCTATCTATCTATCTTCAGTTCTACTTCATTCTTTTTGGGTTTTTTAACTCATGTAAAAAAGAAGATAAAAAACGCTTACAGTGTGAAATGTAGATGATGATGACGACGACCACTGCTAATATTGTTGATGATGAGAAAGAGAAGGATTTTTTCCTCTACTTCTCTGTCACTATAAATTTCTTATTCTTCTCTTTTTATGTTACTCCCTTTTTCTTTCCTTTTTTATTCCTCGCTTACGCTGATATTTTTTAATTTAAAAAGAAAACGCTTCATCAGAGTTTATTTTATTTAAGCTTTTATCATCTTAGTTTCTTCCTTATTAATATTGCTTTGTTTTTTGTTTTATTTGATTAAAAATATTTTTTCTCTTAAATTCTTACACACTTTTTATTTGTATTGTTTTTTTTAGTGTTTTTTCCACCGCTTTCTTCCGCGTTACTAGATTTGATACCTTTTAAATACAAATCTCCATAAATTTTAATGGTTTTATTTTTAATCGCGCGTCTTTTTTTAAATCTTATTCCTTAATAATTTTATTATACAAGATTATTATCCTTTAATAATAATAATAATAATAATAATTATTATTATTATTATTATTATTTATTATTTCGTTAAACATACGTCTATTCTCCCGCTCCTCTTCAATGTTGTCTGAGATTTTTCAATTTATCCTCTATTTTCACCTTTTCCTTGTCTTTTTCCAATTCTCTCTTTATATATTAAATCCACATGACAATAATATCTATATTGATAACATTATGAGACAACTTTATGAGTGTGTGTGGTCCTCGTCTACAAACGTGACTTACACATGATATACACAACTATCTGTACAACTATACCCGGTCGCCGGCGTTGCCCGAGATTTTTTTTACTTTCATATATATATATATATATATATATATATATATATATATATATATATATATATATATATATATCCTTTCGTGTTTTTGTTTCGCTTTTTCTTGAAAACCATGCTGTTTGTTTGTTTTCTGTAATTATGCAGAATACGTACCGTGCCGAAATAATAACGCTATTATTTAGAAATCTATTTTAAGAGCGGGATTGTTAACTATTCTGTACTTTTACCTAACGTAACATTTAATAAACAACTTGGTGGAGCTGAACGAGCTTTCCTCCTGCCGTAAAATTAATTCCTTTTCACGTTTTCTTATTTTTTCTGCGGATTGTCGGGGATTATATCAAAGTGGAGTACAGTTTCGTTTCATCCTTGGAGGCCATAGTCCCATAGATTACCTTGAGATGGAAGGATTGGTTTATTGTTGGTCGTCTGGAGTACCCCACCGGAGAATGCTGACGGGTTCCATCTAGACAAGGTTTGCACTTATCCAGAGTGTCCACGTGTCATATTTTCAAAGATTACCTTGGATTTTTTCTTACATTTTCTTTTCGGTCATCAATATAATGCGTGATTAATTTTCAAGATTTCCTTCTTTTTTTTTCATTTCACGACACAAACAACCCCCAACTACTTTTTGTTTCTTTCACTTCCTTTTTTTTCCTAACTCAAACTCATGCATTCTCTTTCCTAAGAACAGTGATTACTGCTCCCACTTTTTTTTTTCTACCATTTGTTCAGTGGGAGTTCGCTGTATTTCTGAGGTTATCATTTGGATTTAGAAATAAGGATTGGTTTTTGCTCTTCTGATAACGTCTCTTGTCAGATTATTCGCATCATAATCATCATTGCAGAATGTGAACACACTAGATTGTGTGTTTAAGTGTGGAGAAGAAACAGACAAGTTTCTTTTGTGACTATAAAAACTTACATTCTCTCACTGATTTTCAAATTCTCAAAATTCGAAAATTATGTGTTTGCTGGAATCACTACAAATTTTTTTTTCAGAAGATGCATTTAAATGTATCTTTGTCCTCACATAAATTCTACAACTATATTTCACACTAGCATGGAGGCATGGCATTGCTCGGGATTTAATCAGAAACACTGCCTTTTTGTGTATAGTCTATAACACAATATTTTTTGTTCTTACATTTTGAATTTTATAATATTCAGTTTGGAGGTGGGAGAAATAAAATTCAGCTTTAATTTGTTAGAAGGGATTGTAAGTAACGTGACATTAACTGAAATTTTAAACCCCTAGCGGCATACCCGACGTTTGCAGAGAATCAATGAGGACCTCTGTATATTTCTACTGAACCTCGTATTGCCATTGCTATTCTTATTTTAAGTTGTAAATAAAATGTTGTATTTCTTTTGCATGGATATCAAGCATGAGCACAGACGCCATGATAATGTTGGACTTGCTTTTATCAAAATGAATTATACTTAATCAAGTATCCTGTGTACTGTAGATAAAGAATATGGTTATAGGGGCTTTTTTGATTTTTACATTTAAGATCGTTCGTTTGCTTTACGTTATTTATTTTTGTGTTTTTTTTAATGTTTTGATTAAATTTTAACGTTGTTTTCTTTTTTACTTCGCTTATAGCAAACAAACCTGGTCATTGACCTCATTCTACGGCTTCCGTGCGTGCACCTGTCAATTTGGTTCTTACTTAAATAAATTCAAACATCTTTCAGTAACTCATTCTGGCTGGCCGATTTTATTTTCAAACTTCGCCTCAGGGCTTCGGGTTCGATCCTACCAACTTTGACCCCCCTCCCCTCCGGTTTCTTTTTTATTTAACACCACACACACCTACAAACACCCGGGCAACGCCGGGTACCCCCACTAGTATCAACTAAAAATTGGTTTGTCAGAAACAAAGTTTAATTTGTCAGTTTAACTGTTATTTAGGTCTGACTTTGAAAATCTGACAAGATAACTTTATATTGAATAGATCTTTAGTTTGAAACAATTTTTTTGGTTTTTTTGTTTTGTTTTTTTAACTAAATTACATTTGTTAGGCTTGAATTATCTAAGAGTTTCCCTTGGGTATATTTTTGATTGGCAACTTTGAAGAATGCATTTTCCTATCAGGAAATAAAGAAACTTTGTTTCATCCACATGTGGAACTTAGAACGCGATCTTAGCCACTTCTGGTGTGTCCTTAAAAAAAGACAGATGTTTTATCTAGTTCCTGCTAAGAGTATGGCTTCCAAAACCTTAGAGTCTTGGCCTCTAGGTTACATTTTTTTATCATAGTTACCTCAGTTAGTCTCAAGACTGATAAGTTAAGGCAGGCAATGGATACTCGCTGTAATGGTGCTTGCATGTGTAATTGTGTAGCAAGAGTTGCACATACCTCTCCTGCATTGGCATTGCTTGATTGGAGTAGTAGGGAGAAATCCAGGATGACTGGAAACAATGCCAAGATAAGCAGAGAGCAAACACAGCACCTCGTATTCTCAAATGGTCATTTAGTACTAATCATGTTCAATATCATTTTACTTCAGTGATTTAATAGTAACTGATGTGTGAATATGATTATGCTGTTTAACTGATGTGTGAATATGATTATGCTGTTTAACTGATGTGTCAATATGATTATGCTGTTTAACTGATGTGTGAATATGATTATGCTGTTTAACTGATGTGTGAATATGATTATGCTGTTTAACTGATGTGTCAATATGATTATGCTGTTTAACTGATGTGTGAATATGATTATGCTGTTTAACTGATGTGTCAATATGATTATGCTGTTTAACTGATGTGTGAATATGATTATGCTGTTTAACTGATGTGTGAATATGATTATGCTGTTTAACTGATGTGTGAATATGATTATGCTGTTTAACTGATGTGTGAATATGATTATGCTGTTTAACTGATGTGTCAATATGATTATGCTGTTTAACTGATGTGTGAATATGATTATGCTGTTTAACTGATGTGTGAATATGATTATGCTGTTTAACTGATGTGTCAATATGATTATGCTGTTTAACTGATGTGTCAATATGATTATGCTGTTTAACTGATGTGTCAATATGATTATGCTGTTTAACTGATGTGTGAATATGATTATGCTGTTTAACTGATGTGTGAATATGATTATGCTGTTTAACTGATGTGTGAATATGATTATGCTGTTTAACTGATGTGTGAATATGATTATGCTGTTTAACTGATGTGTGAATATGATTATGCTGTTTAACTGATGTGTCAATATGATTATGCTGTTTAACTGATGTGTCAATATGATTATGCTGTTTAACTGATGTGTGAATATGATTGTGTTGTTTAACTGATGTGTGAATATGATTGTGTTGTTTAACTGATGTGTGAATATGATTATGCTGTTTAACTGATGTGTCAATATGATTATGCTGTTTAACTGATGTGTGAATATGATTATGCTGTTTAACTGATGTGTGAATATGATTATGCTGTTTAACTGATGTGTGAATATGATTATGCTGTTTAACTGATGTGTGAATATGATTATGCTGTTTAACTGATGTGTGAATATGATTATGCTGTTTAACTGATGTGTGAATATGATTATGCTGTTTAACTGATGTGTGAATATGATTATGCTGTTTAACTGATGTGTCAATATGATTATGCTGTTTAACTGATGTGTGAATATGATTATGCTGTTTAACTGATGTGTGAATATGATTATGCTGTTTAACTGATGTGTCAATATGATTATGCTGTTTAACTGATGTGTCAATATGATTATGCTGTTTAACTGATGTGTGAATATGATTATGCTGTTTAACTGATGTGTGAATATGATTATGCTGTTTAACTGATGTGTCAATATGATTATGCTGTTTAACTGATGTGTCAATATGATTATGCTGTTTAACTGATGTGTGAATATGATTATGCTGTTTAACTGATGTGTGAATATGATTGTGTTGTTTAACTGATGTGTGAATATGATTGTGTTGTTTAACTGATGTGTGAATATGATTATGCTGTTTAACTGATGTGTGAATATGATTATGCTGTTTAACTGATGTGTGAATATGATTATGCTGTTTAACTGATGTGTGAATATGATTATGCTGTTTAACTGATGTGTGAATATGATTATGCTGTTTAACTGATGTGTGAATATGATTATGCTGTTTAACTGATGTGTCAATATGATTATGCTGTTTAACTGATGTGTGAATATGATTATGCTGTTTAACTGATGTGTCAATATGATTATGCTGTTTAACTGATGTGTGAATATGATTATGCTGTTTAACTGATGTGTGAATATGATTATGCTGTTTAACTGATGTGTGAATATGATTATGCTGTTTAACTGATGTGTCAATATGATTATGCTGTTTAACTGATGTGTGAATATGATTATGCTGTTTAACTGATGTGTGAATATGATTATGCTGTTTAACTGATGTGTCAATATGATTATGCTGTTTAACTGATGTGTGAATATGATTATGCTGTTTAACTGATGTGTGAATATGATTATGCTGTTTAACTGATGTGTGAATATGATTATGCTGTTTAACTGATGTGTGAATATGATTATGCTGTTTAACTGATGTGTCAATATGATTATGCTGTTTAACTGATGTGTCAATATGATTATGCTGTTTAACTGATGTGTCAATATGATTATGCTGTTTAACTGATGTGTGAATATGATTATGCTGTTTAACTGATGTGTGAATATGATTATGCTGTTTAACTGATGTGTGAATATGATTATGCTGTTTAACTGATGTGTCAATATGATTATGCTGTTTAACTGATGTGTGAATATGATTATGCTGTTTAACTGATGTGTGAATATGATTATGCTGTTTAACTGATGTGTGAATATGATTATGCTGTTTAACTGATGTGTGAATATGATTATGCTGTTTAACTGATGTGTGAATATGATTATGCTGTTTAACTGATGTGTGAATATGATTATGCTGTTTAACTGATGTGTGAATATGATTATGCTGTTTAACTGATGTGTCAATATGATTATGCTGCTAACTGATGTGTGAATATGATTATGCTGTTTAACTGATGTGTGAATATGATTATGCTGTTTAACTGATGTGTGAATATGATTATGCTGTTTAACTGATGTGTGAATATGATTATGCTGTTTAACTGATGTGTCAATATGATTATGCTGTTTAACTGATGTGTCAATATGATTATGCTGTTTAACTGATGTGTCAATATGATTATGCTGTTTAACTGATGTGTCAATATGATTATGCTGTTTAACTGATGTGTGAATATGATTATGCTGTTTAACTGATGTGTGAATATGATTATGCTGTTTAACTGATGTGTGAATATGATTATGCTGTTTAACTGATGTGTGAATATGATTATGCTGTTTAACTGATGTGTCAATATGATTATGCTGTTTAACTGATGTGTCAATATGATTATGCTGTTTAACTGATGTGTGAATATGATTATGCTGTTTAACTGATGTGTGAATATGATTATGCTGTTTAACTGATGTGTCAATATGATTATGCTGTTTAACTGATGTGTGAATATGATTATGCTGTTTAACTGATGTGTGAATATGATTATGCTGTTTAACTGATGTGTGAATATGATTATGCTGTTTAACTGATGTGTCAATATGATTATGCTGTTTAACTGATGTGTCAATATGATTATGCTGTTTAACTGATGTGTCAATATGATTATGCTGTTTAACTGATGTGTGAATATGATTATGCTGTTTAACTGATGTGTGAATATGATTATGCTGTTTAACTGATGTGTCAATATGATTATGCTGTTTAACTGATGTGTGAATATGATTATGCTGTTTAACTGATGTGTGAATATGATTATGCTGTTTAACTGATGTGTCAATATGATTATGCTGTTTAACTGATGTGTGAATATGATTATGCTGTTTAACTGATGTGTCAATATGATTATGCTGTTTAACTGATGTGTCAATATGATTATGCTGTTTAACTGATGTGTGAATATGATTATGCTGTTTAACTGATGTGTGAATATGATTATGCTGTTTAACTGATGTGTCAATATGATTATGCTGTTTAACTGATGTGTGAATATGATTATGCTGTTTAACTGATGTGTGAATATGATTATGCTGTTTAACTGATGTGTGAATATGATTATGCTGTTTAACTGATGTGTGAATATGATTATGCTGTTTAACTGATGTGTGAATATGATTATGCTGTTTAACTGATGTGTCAATATGATTATGCTGTTTAACTGATGTGTGAATATGATTATGCTGTTTAACTGATGTGTCAATATGATTATGCTGTTTAACTGATGTGTGAATATGATTATGCTGTTTAACTGATGTGTGAATATGATTATGCTGTTTAACTGATGTGTGAATATGATTATGCTGTTTAACTGATGTGTGAATATGATTATGCTGTTTAACTGATGTGTGAATATGATTATGCTGTTTAACTGATGTGTGAATATGATTATGCTGTTTAACTGATGTGTGAATATGATTATGCTGTTTAACTGATGTGTGAATATGATTATGCTGTTTAACAGATGTGTGAATATGATTATGCTGTTTAACTGATGTGTGAATATGATTATGCTGTTTAACTGATGTGTGAATATGATTATGCTGTTTAACTGATGTGTGAATATGATTATGCTGTTTAACTGATGTGTCAATATGATTATGCTGTTTAACTGATGTGTGAATATGATTATGCTGTTTAACTGATGTGTGAATATGATTATGCTGTTTAACTGATGTGTGAATATGATTATGCTGTTTAACTGATGTGTCAATATGATTATGCTGTTTAACTGATGTGTGAATATGATTATGCTGTTTAACTGATGTGTGAATATGATTATGCTGTTTAACTGATGTGTCAATATGATTATGCTGTTTAACTGATGTGTGAATATGATTATGCTGTTTAACTGATGTGTGAATATGATTATGCTGTTTAACTGATGTGTGAATATGATTATGCTGTTTAACTGATGTGTGAATATGATTATGCTGTTTAACTGATGTGTGAATATGATTATGCTGTTTAACTGATGTGTGAATATGATTATGCTGTTTAACTGATGTGTCAATATGATTATGCTGTTTAACTGATGTGTGAATATGATTATGCTGTTTAACTGATGTGTGAATATGATTATGCTGTTTAACTGATGTGTGAATATGATTATGCTGTTTAACTGATGTGTGAATATGATTATGCTGTTTAACTGATGTGTCAATATGATTATGCTGTTTAACTGATGTGTGAATATGATTATGCTGTTTAACTGATGTGTGAATATGATTATGCTGTTTAACTGATGTGTGAATATGATTATGCTGTTTAACTGATGTGTCAATATGATTATGCTGTTTAACTGATGTGTGAATATGATTATGCTGTTTAACTGATGTGTGAATATGATTATGCTGTTTAACTGATGTGTGAATATGATTATGCTGTTTAACTGATGTGTCAATATGATTATGCTGTTTAACTGATGTGTGAATATGATTATGCTGTTTAACTGATGTGTCAATATGATTATGCTGTTTAACTGATGTGTGAATATGATTATGCTGTTTAACTGATGTGTGAATATGATTATGCTGTTTAACTGATGTGTGAATATGATTATGCTGTTTAACTGATGTGTCAATATGATTATGCTGTTTAACTGATGTGTGAATATGATTATGCTGTTTAACTGATGTGTGAATATGATTATGCTGTTTAACTGATGTGTGAATATGATTATGCTGTTTAACTGATGTGTGAATATGATTATGCTGTTTAACTGATGTGTGAATATGATTATGCTGTTTAACTGATGTGTGAATATGATTATGCTGTTTAACTGATGTGTCAATATGATTATGCTGTTTAACTGATGTGTGAATATGATTATGCTGTTTAACTGATGTGTGAATATGATTATGCTGTTTAACTGATGTGTGAATATGATTATGCTGTTTAACTGATGTGTGAATATGATTATGCTGTTTAACTGATGTGTCAATATGATTATGCTGTTTAACTGATGTGTCAATATGATTATGCTGTTTAACTGATGTGTCAATATGATTATGCTGTTTAACTGATGTGTGAATATGATTATGCTGTTTAACTGATGTGTGAATATGATTATGCTGTTTAACTGATGTGTGAATATGATTATGCTGTTTAACTGATGTGTGAATATGATTATGCTGTTTAACTGATGTGTGAATATGATTATGCTGTTTAACTGATGTGTGAATATGATTATGCTGTTTAACTGATGTGTCAATATGATTATGCTGTTTAACTGATGTGTCAATATGATTATGCTGTTTAACTGATGTGTGAATATGATTATGCTGTTTAACTGATGTGTGAATATGATTATGCTGTTTAACTGATGTGTCAATATGATTATGCTGTTTAACTGATGTGTGAATATGATTATGCTGTTTAACTGATGTGTGAATATGATTATGCTGTTTAACTGATGTGTCAATATGATTATGCTGTTTAACTGATGTGTGAATATGATTATGCTGTTTAACTGATGTGTCAATATGATTATGCTGTTTAACTGATGTGTCAATATGATTATGCTGTTTAACTGATGTGTGAATATGATTATTCTGTTTAACTGATGTGTGAATATGATTATGCTGTTTAACTGATGTGTGAATATGATTATGCTGTTTAACTGATGTGTCAATATGATTATGCTGTTTAACTGATGTGTGAATATGATTATGCTGTTTAACTGATGTGTGAATATGATTATGCTGTTTAACTGATGTGTGAATATGATTATGCTGTTTAACTGATGTGTCAATATGATTATGCTGTTTAACTGATGTGTGAATATGATTATGCTGTTTAACTGATGTGTGAATATGATTATGCTGTTTAACTGATGTGTCAATATGATTATGCTGTTTAACTGATGTGTGAATATGATTATGCTGTTTAACTGATGTGTGAATATGATTATGCTGTTTAACTGATGTGTGAATATGATTATGCTGTTTAACTGATGTGTGAATATGATTATGCTGTTTAACTGATGTGTGAATATGATTATGCTGTTTAACTGATGTGTGAATATGATTATGCTGTTTAACTGATGTGTCAATATGATTATGCTGTTTAACTGATGTGTGAATATGATTATGCTGTTTAACTGATGTGTGAATATGATTATGCTGTTTAACTGATGTGTGAATATGATTATGCTGTTTAACTGATGTGTGAATATGATTATGCTGTTTAACTGATGTGTCAATATGATTATGCTGTTTAACTGATGTGTGAATATGATTATGCTGTTTAACTGATGTGTGAATATGATTATGCTGTTTAACTGATGTGTGAATATGATTATGCTGTTTAACTGATGTGTCAATATGATTATGCTGTTTAACTGATGTGTGAATATGATTATGCTGTTTAACTGATGTGTGAATATGATTATGCTGTTTAACTGATGTGTGAATATGATTATGCTGTTTAACTGATGTGTGAATATGATTATGCTGTTTAACTGATGTGTGAATATGATTATGCTGTTTAACTGATGTGTCAATATGATTATGCTGTTTAACTGATGTGTGAATATGATTATGCTGTTTAACTGATGTGTGAATATGATTATGCTGTTTAACTGATGTGTGAATATGATTATGCTGTTTAACTGATGTGTCAATATGATTATGCTGTTTAACTCATGTGTGAATATGATTATGCTGTTTAACTGATGTGTGAATATGATTATGCTGTTTAACTGATGTGTGAATATGATTATGCTGTTTAACTGATGTGTGAATATGATTATGCTGTTTAACTGATGTGTGAATATGATTATGCTGTTTAACTGATGTGTGAATATGATTATGCTGTTTAACTGATGTGTCAATATGATTATGCTGTTTAACTGATGTGTGAATATGATTATGCTGTTTAACTGATGTGTGAATATGATTATGCTGTTTAACTGATGTGTGAATATGATTATGCTGTTTAACTGATGTGTGAATATGATTATGCTGTTTAACTGATGTGTCAATATGATTATGCTGTTTAACTGATGTGTCAATATGATTATGCTGTTTAACTGATGTGTCAATATGATTATGCTGTTTAACTGATGTGTGAATATGATTATGCTGTTTAACTGATGTGTCAATATGATTATGCTGTTTAACTGATGTGTGAATATGATTATGCTGTTTAACTGATGTGTCAATATGATTATGCTGTTTAACTGATGTGTGAATATGATTATGCTGTTTAACTGATGTGTGAATATGATTATGCTGTTTAACTGATGTGTCAATATGATTATGCTGTTTAACTGATGTGTCAATATGATTATGCTGTTTAACTGATGTGTGAATATGATTATGCTGTTTAACTGATGTGTGAATATGATTATGCTGTTTAACTGATGTGTCAATATGATTATGCTGTTTAACTGATGTGTGAATATGATTATGCTGTTTAACTGATGTGTGAATATGATTATGCTGTTTAACTGATGTGTCAATATGATTATGCTGTTTAACTGATGTGTGAATATGATTATGCTGTTTAACTGATGTGTCAATATGATTATGCTGTTTAACTGATGTGTCAATATGATTATGCTGTTTAACTGATGTGTGAATATGATTATTCTGTTTAACTGATGTGTGAATATGATTATGCTGTTTAACTGATGTGTGAATATGATTATGCTGTTTAACTGATGTGTGAATATGATTATGCTGTTTAACTGATGTGTGAATATGATTATGCTGTTTAACTGATGTGTGAATATGATTATGCTGTTTAACTGATGTGTGAATATGATTATGCTGTTTAACTGATGTGTGAATATGATTATGCTGTTTAACTGATGTGTGAATATGATTATGCTGTTTAACTGATGTGTCAATATGATTATGCTGTTTAACTGATGTGTCAATATGATTATGCTGTTTAACTGATGTGTGAATATGATTATGCTGTTTAACTGATGTGTGAATATGATTATGCTGTTTAACTGATGTGTGAATATGATTATGCTGTTTAACTGATGTGTGAATATGATTATGCTGTTTAACTGATGTGTCAATATGATTATGCTGTTTAACTGATGTGTGAATATGATTATGCTGTTTAACTGATGTGTGAATATGATTATGCTGTTTAACTGATGTGTCAATATGATTATGCTGTTTAACTGATGTGTGAATATGATTATGCTGTTTAACTGATGTGTGAATATGATTATGCTGTTTAACTGATGTGTGAATATGATTATGCTGTTTAACTGATGTGTGAATATGATTATGCTGTTTAACTGATGTGTCAATATGATTATGCTGTTTAACTGATGTGTGAATATGATTATGCTGTTTAACTGATGTGTGAATATGATTATGCTGTTTAACTGATGTGTGAATATGATTATGCTGTTTAACTGATGTGTCAATATGATTATGCTGTTTAACTGATGTGTGAATATGATTATGCTGTTTAACTGATGTGTGAATATGATTATGCTGTTTAACTGATGTGTGAATATGATTATGCTGTTTAACTGATGTGTGAATATGATTATGCTGTTTAACTGATGTGTCAATATGATTATGCTGTTTAACTGATGTGTGAATATGATTATGCTGTTTAACTGATGTGTGAATATGATTATGCTGTTTAACTGATGTGTGAATATGATTATGCTGTTTAACTGATGTGTCAATATGATTATGCTGTTTAACTCATGTGTGAATATGATTATGCTGTTTAACTGATGTGTGAATATGATTATGCTGTTTAACTGATGTGTGAATATGATTATGCTGTTTAACTGATGTGTGAATATGATTATGCTGTTTAACTGATGTGTGAATATGATTATGCTGTTTAACTGATGTGTGAATATGATTATGCTGTTTAACTGATGTGTGAATATGATTATGCTGTTTAACTGATGTGTGAATATGATTATGCTGTTTAACTGATGTGTGAATATGATTATGCTGTTTAACTGATGTGTGAATATGATTATGCTGTTTAACTGATGTGTGAATATGATTATGCTGTTTAACTGATGTGTCAATATGATTATGCTGTTTAACTGATGTGTCAATATGATTATGCTGTTTAACTGATGTGTCAATATGATTATGCTGTTTAACTGATGTGTGAATATGATTATGCTGTTTAACTGATGTGTCAATATGATTATGCTGTTTAACTGATGTGTGAATATGATTATGCTGTTTAACTGATGTGTGAATATGATTATGCTGTTTAACTGATGTGTGAATATGATTATGCTGTTTAACTGATGTGTGAATATGATTATGCTGTTTAACTGATGTGTGAATATGATTATGCTGTTTAACTGATGTGTCAATATGATTATGCTGTTTAACTGATGTGTGAATATGATTATGCTGTTTAACTGATGTGTGAATATGATTATGCTGTTTAACTGATGTGTGAATATGATTATGCTGTTTAACTGATGTGTGAATATGATTATGCTGTTTAACTGATGTGTGAATATGATTATGCTGTTTAAGCAGTCAATTAGATTCTCGGAAACACACAACACAAAGTAAATAGAAACCTTCTCTACCACCAATAGCAATGGCCAAAAACACATTACCTGAAAGTAATTCCTTTAAACTCCTCAGCCTAACATTCACAGGGAACATGAACTGGAATAGATACATTGAGAGCAATGCCCAGGCTGCTGCGAAGAAGGTGGTCTCTCTCTATTGTGCTACAAATCTACTTATGCCTAAAAGTATCCTATACCTCTATAAAGCCACCATTCGCCCATGTATGGAATACTGTTGTCACATTTGGGCTGGTGCATCTGCTACTTTTCTCTCACTCCTGGACAGGGTTCAAAAGAGAGCTGCCAACCTGAACTGTCATCTAGGCTTCAGCCTCTGTCCCATCAATGAAATGTTGCATTCCTCTGCCTGTTCTACAAGTACTTTAATGGTGAATGCTCTGACGAACTACAAGCACTTGTACCCCCTTGATGTAAATACCCCCGACAAACCCGACAAGCAGCTAAATCCCACCCCTACACAGTAGAGATCCCGAGGTGTAAGAAAACCTTCTACTCTAATAGTTTCTTCCCCAGAACTGCTAGACTTTGGAACTCCTTTTCGGGATTCTGCCTTCCCAGCTCTACTGACATGCAGAAGTTCACGTGTAATTTGAACAGACATTTTGCTACTCATCTCTATTCATAATATCCCTGCAACTTATGTCCCCGATAGTAGCCCCCTACTTCAAAGTGGCACTGCGCCTTGTTTGGGGTGAAAATCGAATAAAAAAAAAAATAAATATAATAACTTTTATTTATTTGTTGCACACGTTTCTTTATCTTCTACCCTAACATGTGTTCTTTCTTATTATATTTGGAACCGTAATGTAGTCCTTCCTTAGTTCTTATGTTTGTTGTTTGTTTTTTCCTTTGTATTTCATATTGTGTACCTCATTACATAATCCATAACCGTTTCATGTGTGTCTTTTTAGCTGCTAATAAACCATTACGAATCTGTTTCTTCACTCCTCAAAATCACTAGATTGGGACAAAAATAAAAGCTTTCTTCTTCTGATTGAAAACAGAACAGATACTACACTTTGAATAATTTATTTGCCAAAAAAAGTGAAAAAAAATTTTACAAATTAGATGCAAAGCCATCAAAAGTGTGTGGAGTGGAAGGGAGGTTCAGTCTTTCAAGTTAATACATTTTCACTTATTTGTCTAAGCATTTTTTCTTTTATTCTTTCAACACTTTTTCTTCAGTTGTCACCACACTACCACATTTACTCTATGGCTCACCAGCTTAAAATATTAATGTTTAAAATAAATTTTATTTACAAAAGATATTTAAAATTTAATTGGAAAATGAAGTGTGGAACATCAAAAAACACCTACAATGAAAGAAAAAAAAAACACAAAATCAAATAAAATCAGAGCAGGTTAGTAAAATACTACACAACAACTTTTAATAGTAGACTGCTTACTGTTTTCCGATTTATTTAAAACTGAAAACAAGCAAATCAATCTTTAAGTGGGAGTGTGACATAAGTGGTAGAAAAGGAAATAGGTATGAATTTAGGGAATGGATGTTTTTCTTCCAAGATAAAGAAAACAATTTGAGGTGGGGGGGGGGGGGGTCAAGGTACAAAATAAAAATGGGGAGTGGGGATCTTGGTGCTGGTTTGAATCACGGGTTTTATTTAAATTTTAATTATTAACAAAAAACTCATTTTAAAATTTTAACTATTTAACTAAAAACTCAATAATCTCTAATTGTCTTTGAAAATTGCTTTTTTATGATATAAATGGCACCTGTCTGTTTAAATGTATGTATGTATGTATGTATGTCTAAAACTTTCGACAGAGGCAACGGATTTTCACGAGATCAGTATCATTTTGAAGCTGAACCCTTCGGACGACAAATATCGAAAAATTCGTCAAAAACATTAATTCCTTGACTCTTAACTGGGGGCACTTTTCTACAAGGAGGAGTCGCTTTTTTCGTCGATATTTTCGAAAGTCATCCCTTCTTTGTTATTGTCTAGCCTTAATTTAACCTATGTCACTTCCGGTTTGGCAATGGGCGCAACCACAAAGACGTCAGGTTTTTTTTTTCACATTCTTTGCCTGCCTGCCTGCTTACTATCACTTTTTATTATTATTTGTTTGTTTTTTTTTGCTCAACACAAACGTTTAAACACCTGAGCAACGCCGGGCACCAAGACTAGTCATTAATAAAAATCAAAATAATGAATTTCAAGTAAAACTAATGATATATACTTAATGTCATATTGCAGTAATTAAAATATCAAAAATTCCAAAAAATAATAAGGTCGAAACTTAATTATTAATGAAAACAGTTTTCAAAGCCAATTAGCAAAAATTTATCTCCCCGTGATACAACCCAAGATTCAAACTAGTGCCAGAATCTTGGACTATATCTATTACAAAAAGCTAAAAGTGAGCAGCATTCATTCACTCAACTACCTAAGATGTTACTTCAACCAGAATGTGTTCTAAAAAGACCCAGAACATGTTACCTTTACCAAGTAAGATTGGAAGAAAATTAGAAGGCAAAATCTCCTGAGTAAAGGCAGTAAAAATGATTTACAAAAACGTTAACTGAAAGAATGTCAATAGTTATGGAGAATGGAACGTCAACTATGTACGTTGCAGCCTCAAAAACAGTTTGCTTTGGAATTCCATGGCAGTGCTTGTTCAACACATGGCACTTGAAGAAGGTTGGGTAGCAAAATAGTTGAAATGCTGTAATAGCAATGACCAAGATGAGGAAATCGGATCATTTTTTATTTTTACTAATAAATCATCACTTATCCAGCCTAAAAGTCACTCGAAGATAGGTGTTAATGAGATGGATAGATTAATAGCTGAATGATGAAGAATAATATGAGAAGATTGAAAATATTAAATTGAATGACAAAGATTTGATTATTTATGATGACGGTTTATAGCAAGTATTCATTAACATTAGATTTGAAGATGACCATGTTGTAGAAACAATTCTGTGGTAATATGTTCCCCAAATGGGAAATCATAAATAATAATGAACATTCTTTCATCCAAAATCTGCAGACATCTTTTATTGAGAGTCTCTATTCTTTAATCATAATGATATGAGAAATGATTCCAATGTTAAGATTGCACTAATAACTTCAGGAAAGATTTTTTTAAAATTAGCTTTTCATTAAACATTTACATAATCAAAGTATATTAAGAATACAAATAGTAATGTTGAAAATTTGAAAAATATTTTCTGTCATTGGGCCCATTGAATAAATATCTCAGATCTTGACACCTGAGAATAATAATTTAAGGAAAAAAATGGTAAAAAAAAGGAAAAGAAATAAAATGTATCACAACCTTTGTTGTTTTTCAGAAGAATTCCAATTTTTTTATCAAGTTTAATTGAAATAAGGATAAAATAAACATTTTGATGTGGGTGCCTGCAGCACTAGCCTTGTCTACCTTTTCTCCAATTTTATCTCCAACAGGTGAGATTCAGTAACTATTCCCCTCTCAAATATCCTTCCATGCAGTTATGAATCAACACCTGTAATTTTGATAAATGACTGTCGGCACAAAAACATTTCTTCCTATGCCGATCACCAATTGTTCCTAATGTGGCACTCTCCAATGACTCCATTTACTGTTTCACATTTTCTTCTCTCTATACCCACTCCACTCCTTGCTGATTTCCAGAAAAGCTCTTTCAAATTCGATATTGATCTTATTTCATTGACTAATACAGAGTCATTTTATGTTAGCAACATAAAATCTAATAGTTGGGAAAGCCAATAGTTCTCCTTTCCTATAAACCTTTGCAGTGTCACTGTTAAAAGTATATAACGTTTCAAACTGATTTTGATACTATTGAACTTTCTTTGTTTCGATTAATTTCAATTTTGTTGTGTCTCCCCTTTTTAAGTCAGTTTTGTACTCAATATTTTTATTAACCCTTTCAGAGCACTCATTTCTAACAGATACTTTAAATGCTGTCATGGCCGATATTGTTTCTTTATTCCCATTTATTTAATCTAATCATGTGTGGGAACATGATGCCTAAAAAGGCCATACATGTTAGCGATGGATGACTGCATGTGAAGCAAAGCAGAAGCTATTAAATTCCTGAAAGTAATTAGTATTGTCTACAAAGCTTTTCAAGATATTCCAATAAATTATTTTTTCAAAACATTTGTTACGATCTTCTAACCTAAATCTAAACGAAAGTCATTTTGGTTAATGATAAAAAAAAAGTTGTTAACTGCCCTAAAATTCTAGAATATCCTAGGAATAGGGAATCATTTTTTGTTAAATTTGCATATAAAAATGGTCGCCCACTCTAAATTCTAAAAATTATTTAAAATAATAAATAAATATTTTAAAAACAATTCATTTAGGAAGAGTGGAGAATTAAATCAAGGATGTTAATCTACAAATGTATTTGAAAAAGAAAACATATATCTTGTTATGGTTCTTTTTTATTTTTTAAGGTAAACAAAATAAGGTACCTGCATAGTAATACAAAAACACAAATTAACAGAAACAAAATGAAGAGTTCAAAATATCCCATTTTTTTCTGTTTCCATATTTATTTTGTTAATCATTTCATGCTACTAATATTTACATTTTTAAACAACTAATTTTATTTTAGTGAAATGACTATTCTTAGTTTTTTCTTTTGTTCAATATCAAATTTGACTTGTCTGAGTTCGTCTTAGTTGAGGATCCATTTTTCATTATGTTGACACCAAATTCAAACAGCAAATTGTCAGAGAAAAGATTGATTTAGAAATAGATGAAACGAATTCATGAAGAATGCATTTGAGGAATGTCTATGAAGAAAATGTGTTTTCCATTGTGAGGTTTATTTCTTTTTCTTGGCAATAAATCACTCAAACTTAACACAGAAAATTGCTGATCTTAGAAGACACAAGAAAAAAATAAAAATAAATGAAGTTTGTCTTAGCTTTTGCAACTCCTCTGATTTCTTCAGAATTCTTGAGATGGCAAATTAGTATTTGTATTATTTATAATCAGATTAATGTCTGCCATCATAAGATTGGCGTAGGAATCATAGTAGATCTTTAAACAGCTTTATTCTGTCTAGACGCTACTCCTATAAGCAATGCAATAATTCTTTGTTGAAATAGAATGCTTCATGATGGACTTGAACTGGTGAGGTCATCTGCTAGAAGTACACATCCTCCAAAGTGTTTCCCATGGCTTTACCATAATGTTCACAGGATGATTTCTGGGTGCTATGTCTTGATAGAGGACAGCCTGTGATTTGCTGACACTGCTTAATTCTGTATATTCACAGTTGACTATTATATCTAGGGGTTGTTCCCCCATTTACTTATGAAGCTGGTGGATCTGAATTCTCATATCGCCATGACTATTCTCTATTTCAGCTGATGTGTCTTCTATGAGATTTCAAGTGTCCATTGAATTTTGTGTCACTTAGGGCATGCCAAATCAGGAAAGTTTTGTTCTTCCGTCTATGTTAACTTGATTATGTCTTCATATTCTCTCACCTCATTGTTAGGAATTGCATAGTGTCCAGGCCAGCTTTGGGGCAATTCAATTGAAGTATGTGTATTGGGCTCTGCATTAATGAGGTCCCACATTACAATTTGTCATATATCAATCATCTCCAAGATCTGATTCTTATTACTTTGTTTAACTGACTGATTGATCTATCGTTAGTTCCAGAGTTATATTTATTTTGTCTTTAGTCATACATTTATTCTTCAAACAGTTTATTTTAAAACCTATTTTAGGTTCATTTAGACTTAGAAAATTAAAAATAATACTTACAGCCCCCTCTCTCTATCAATTCACTGATTTTTCTGTGTTCTTTTATTAAAAATTCAGATTTATATTTATTTTTATTTCAAATACAACTGTATCAGTTGCAACACAGAAAAGAATAGCTGACATGATATTCCTTTGCTTACATTCTTTTTTAATTTCTATCAATCTTGATATTCCTACATCTGTCTTAATATTGTACAAGCAGTTCAGTTATTTTATATATTTATTAATAGACAGATATACTTGTTATTGATCTAAGTTTTATCAAAAATGTTGCATAGTTTAGGAAGTTTCATACTGACAAATGCCTTTGAAAAATCAATAAAAGCAATATGAGTCAGTTTATTGATATTCAATCGACATTTTGATTATTTGTTGCAGGGCAAATACTTGATCAATCGTTCCTTTCCCAGGTTGATAAGTTGTTTATAAAAGAGGAAGCAGAGCAAATAAATCATTTTTAATTGTTGTTGCAATTATATTTTGTTATAGGTTAGCATTAAAATAATCATTGCAGTCTCCTTTCAGAGATACTAATTCCAAAGAAGAAAAAAAAAAAAGAATCAAGATAAGATCTTCACTTGTGACCTTGAGACAGACAATATAATAATATAATAATATCTATTATTTGCTGGACTCCTCAGAATGCAGTGAAGTCAATTTAGTTTTTAATTTTTATTTGTTTGGACGTTTTTAAACTTTAAGAAACAACTCTAACAGCACTTCAATTTTAAATGAGTTGTCCTTCTTGCTGATTGTTTTTTATTATGGGAGGAAAAATGTAAAATTCTCTTAGTCTAAGAAGAAGAGGAGGAGAAGGAGGAGGAGGATCGTATTGGTGATGGTGGATTTAACATCTGTTTTACATGCTAGTATGTGTTGGTCACCGATTTCATTATAATAAAAATACCAACGCCACCTGTTCTGTTTTCATTTCCAATCTCAAACAATTTATACTTTGTATTTTTCCCCCCTGCAATCATTTTCACAGATTTATCTCTCCATCATGTTTCTTGGACATAACAAAAGTTAATACATCTTCAAATTCAACAATCTCTCTTGTGGTTCCTCACAAGTTTCTAGCATTCAAACGGCACAGTCTAAAGTTCAACAGATTTACTTTGGAAGATACTCCATTAATTGAAGCACCATTTTTATAGAAATATTTATCTAAAAGATATATAAATAAAACATTGGATTACAGTATGAATTCATTTGCAAAACAAATTAATGCATCGTTCATTTATTAACAGCGATCGAGTACAAGTTTTAAATAATTCTTAATCATAATCTTAGTATCGCCTATACTGAGGACTGAACCTTCAAAATATTTAAAGATTCCCACATTCAACAAGCTGCATCTGAAGAAGGTCGGGAGTTAAACCAGTTGAAACGTTGTGAGACTAACATCCAAGATGAGACCACTAGTTTGAATAATCCAAATAATACAACTTATCAATTCTCATTTAAAAAATAGCAAAACATAGCAGATACTGTATGTAAAATCTTGTCTTAATGGCCTTGGAAGCAAATGGCCAGCTACCAGTCCTGGGCCATTCACTTTGATCTGTGACAACCAGACAATGACAGATGATGACAGATTACTTTTAAATTTGTTAAACTATTAAAATTTAACGATATTAAATATTAATATTAAATAACTATTAAAATATAACAAATAAAATATTTGGGAGGGGGCATCCAAATGAAGGTGGCATCCAATCACACTCAAACTATCTCCCTTTTTTATGAAAATCGCTCCAGAAAAGACATGAAGCCACTTGATGCAAGGAGCTAAACAAAACACCACTTCAAGATTTAAGAATGGTCAACAATAAAGATTAGATGAACAGAATCAGGCCCAGAAAACAGCAATTCTTCATCCTTTAGTCAAAAACATCGCTCATGGAATGTGAGGACTAAAGGACAAAATAAGGGAATCAAGTTACGAGGCTGTTAAAGTCAAGGTCCACATTCTACTCTCTTTTTCATAATATATATTAGTACTGGGATTTAAGGTCTTTGGGGCATGCAATCAAGAATTTGGCTCCTGGTATCATGAAAGCATCACCAGAACATTATTAGACCTGTACATGCTACTGTAATTTGATATTGAGTTTTTACTTTCGAGTGGATTCTAGTTTTGGTATGTTCAAAAACTGATGACATTTGCTTAATTACTAAGTGGTGAAACTTTATGCTTGTTAGTTTACAGTGGAACAAATTCAGTGGTCACTATTTTGGGCTCAGGCTATTAAGTACATAGCCTGACCATTCCATGTTTTGTCGACACAAAGTATGTAATTTTGACCACTCATTGTGAGAAATAAGATTTGTAAAATAACTTTAAAAGTTCTCTTTATTTTTAGCTTGGATGTTTTTAGTCTCTGATTTCACTAAAAGTTATAAGGATTAAAAAAAAGGAAAAGTTCTTTGAGTGTATCCCAGTGATTAAAGCACAGGGCAACTATCTCAAGTATTATTAGTCATAGAGGAAAAGTACTACATGACCGCAAAAAGAAAACACTGCTCATCAGATTCAAGAATTTGTATAAGAGGATGTTTTCTCATCATAGATTATCTCTATTTATATAAATTTATGTATGTGTGTATGTTTATATATTTGTATGTGCAGGATTTACTCCTCAACTAATTAACAGATCATTATGAATTTTGGAACACAGCTGTTAGGCATAAGAGCTCTTAATGTGGGATTTATTTAGTCTAATTTTTAAGCAAAGGGATTAAAAAGAAAGTGGAAGCTCTTCAAGAAAATTCAGATAGTTCCGATTTTTTGAAATTTTAACAATAGGTATTAGCCATCAATTAATAAACATTTCCAAAATTTCAGTTTCTTTGGAGTATTTTAAAGTTTTTAGAGAACATATTACAGACACAACTTCCTATTTAAAGATATAAATATTTCAGATTTTTCAAATTGTATTCATAATTATTAGATACCATTTAAGCAAAATTCCTTGAATTTCAATTTTTTCTTAAAACCCTTATAGATTAAGCCTTAAATTTTAAACACTTTCTAGTTTAAAGGTTTTAGCCTATACAAATCTCATATTATCAATTTTGATCTGCATGTACATTTCATAAAACTTAAATTTGGAAGGTTCTGAAAAATTGTTGTTTACCCTTATTTCAGAGTTAACGTAGGTAAACTACAGGGTGGGACAATAAAATTGTTACCCTAGAAAAGATGACATGATTCTATTTTCATTTGATGAAAACCAATGTTTTTTTTTGCAGACCATCTACTATTTGGCCAGTTGTGTACAAATCCCAAGAGCGATAAGAGCCTGAAAGTGACACAATGTTCAACAAGCTCTCTACTGATCCTAGTTATGACAACAAGAACATTGTCAACATCGTCAAAATGCAAATCCAGATGGTTCAACGCACAGCTCAACAAAGTTTCCGGCCATGGTTATGGTCTTTGGTGTGGTTTCAGTGAGGGCCACATCATACCACCTCACATCTGGAAATCGGCTTGAAAGTCAATACCAAAGTGTACCTGGATGTGCTGAAGAGTGTGGTGATCCTTTGGTGCAGTTACGTGGCCGCTGGCAGACCCTGGGTGTGGCAGTGAGACTCGGCGCCAGTCCACATCCAAAGAGACGCAGGCTTTGCTTCAGAAGGTGTGTTACGACTTTGTACCATTCTCTCACTGGTCCCACTCCTCCCCTGACCTGAACCCACTTAACAACTTTGTTTGGTCATATGTCGAGAACATCACCAACATGACCTCCCACAACATCAAAGCCAGCCTGATCACTGCCATCCATCGAGTATTCGCTGAGCTCCCACTGGCACTTGTGGAAAAGGCATGCTCCTAGTTCTGGTCCCATATCGAGGTGTTGATTGAAGATGAAGGCGATTACATTAAATAGATTTTACATAATCAAGTTACCTGGATTGATTTTTTCAATAAAAGCTTTTAAATAAAGCTGTAGTGTTGGTTTATGTTTATCATTCCACCCTTTATATATATAATTCCCCCTAGGCCATATATTATCTATTTGCCAAGTTTGGTTGAAATCCATTTTATAGTCAGACACAACATTTTTGAGGGTGGATTTTCAAAAGATAGTTTATCATGTAATTAAAAAATATAAAAACATTCATTAACAAACTATCTGTGTTGGTCGAAATGCAGTAAAGTCATTTTAATTTTAAACATTTTAAGCTTAAAATAGACAACTCCTATTATATTCTTCAAATTAAAATGAGTTATACTTCCTCGCTGATTTTGATTTTTAGATGATTATTAGAAATATTTCATTTTAGCAGTCATTCCAGCCAAACTAAGTTTGTGTTTTAATAAATTGAAGCTAAGTATATTATTATTTTGCCAATGACATGGTACAGTAATAACAAATTTCGAATGTCAGCTGAAATGCTATTCAAGTCTAAGTTCAAAAATCTGACAAGATGGCTTCATTTGTTAGATAATATAGAAAAATAGTATTTTTCAGTAAGCTTTTTCACAGTTAAATATGTGAAGGTATATTTTGATAATAAAAACGTTCCTTTTAATTAAGAACAATAACGAAAGGAAAAATCCCAAACTATTTCAGAGATGTAATATTATTATTTCTATATTTGGAATGTGATGCCGGATATGACGTCATAAGTAGGAGTATAAATATAACTCACTGAGAGAAGTTTGAGATTCTTCAGCAAACAGCAAACCTGGTGACGTGGAGGAACAAAAGAAAAAACAGCAAAAGAGCTCAAAGTCAACAGCAACAAGTCACTAAACTCCAAACAACGAACAAAAAAAAAAAAAAAAAAAAAGAGAAAGTACTCGAAGTCAATAGCAACAAGTGACTAACCTACTCCTCCAAAAGAAGTGCTCAACGTCAGCAGCAGCACAAATTTTTAAAATCGAAAATAACAAAAGAATAATTATTTCAGAAGATGGCTCTTTAGGGTTAAAATAAATAATTCCATACAAGCTTCTGAAATGACGAATACAACAACTTCATAAAAGGTAACACAGAAAAGGTTCATTAAGGAGAATGTGATATGTTCCTTGTCAAAAGCTGGACTCCGGCTACCTGGTGCTATTGCGGTAGTTATTCCCCATGGAATCGTCAATACCGTTAGAAATCACCGAGATGGAGAGAGAGAAGAAAAGGAGGTCCGCTCTGTTTGGTGTCTCTCTCAGTAAAGACCAGTTGTTCTTATTCCTCAAACCGGATGCTGGCCGAATTCCTTAGGGGATAGGAAGAATCAATGCACCGTGCCCCTGATTGGTCAGTATGTGGCCAAATAGCACAGGGGAGAGGCATTGATTCGAGGAAGAAAAAAGTTCCATTTGTTTCTGCTATAGCTCTCTCTATGCCAACAATAGAATTCCTAGACTGGGAATACTCCAACCAGGAGCAAGCATGGAGAGAATAGAGTGAATATATCAAAGATGTATTTACAGTGTTTGAAATAACAGACGATAAATGAAACTATCATTCTTTTGATTTTATGGAGGAAAGAAACTAGGACATCATCCAAACCTTAACACTAGGCCAAGCATAGCCTACATACAAACAACAAAGATAGCCCTGCACGAATATTTTATATAGAAAACAGATAAGGTCTTCAGGCATCATAAATTCCGGATGCTTAGTCAAGAAAATGGGGAATCAATACACAACTACGTCCACCGTTTATGCATACAAGGAGTAAAATGCAACTTCGGTAAATACAACCTGGACAAGGCTATAGTTGACCAGTTAATAGAAAAATACACCTCAAGCAAATTATGTTGTGCGTGTTTGAAAGAAACATATTGAACAATAGAGGAAGCACTTCAAAGAGTGTTTATATCTGAGTCCACTGAAACACAGGCTGAGCATATAGAAGGAAATGAGAGGGGCCACTCGGATATTGACCAAATTAAAACCTACTACTAACAACAACAACAACAACTCAGCAGTGAGTATAGGAAACCGCCCAGAAATAACAGCAGCAGCACTTTAAAACCAGTCACAAAATGCTCCGGTTGTAATGGCTCAGACCACATAAACGGTCAAACAAAATGCCCAGTGCTTGGGAAGAAATGTAATCAATCACTTCGAAAAAACATGCCTGAAAAAAAAAAAAGAACAGCAAAGAAAAAGCAAACACGTCAGACGGACACAACTATGTACAACCCATATCAACAAAACTGAAATCGGATAGCCAGGTGTGGGTTTTTCAGGTAGAACCTATTAGTTCAGCAGAGAGCAAAATCGTCCAATCAGAATATTGATGGATTTTGGAGCTGCCATCAACCTCATCGACAGCAAAACATTTAAAGGAATCCTTAAATTATGGCTAAAATTAACCTAAAAAGAAACAAGTTGCACACCAAAACCTATGGGAATATTCCAACACCACTAAAGGGAGAATTTTTTGCAACACTAACAAACGGTCCCAAAAGAATATTCGTTACAAAAGCATACCAAGGTGGTAACATATTAAGCAAACAGGCAAGCAATAGAGAGAAAAATCAGGGAAATGCTGGAGAATAATAGCATTGAATGAGTGGAAGGACCCACTTCATGGGTCTTACCATTAGTAGCAGTGCCAAAACCAAACAAGGGAATTAGAATATGTGCCGACCTATGCTTGGCAAACAAAGCAGTGAAATGCACTCGCTATCAAATGCCAACAGTTCAACAGTTATTGAGTGAAATCAGCAACGCCAACATTTTCTCAAAAATCGAGCTGAACTCCTATTATCACCAAATAGAACTGGGTCCGGAGTCTAGGGACATCACTACCTTTTCATGCAAGTCCGGGATCTATAGGGACAAGGTGCTGGTTATGGGTATTACATCTGCAGTCGAAAAAGGGCAGTGATTGCTTCAACAAATCCTCCTGAAAATCCCAAACTGTTGTAAAGGAGCTGACGACATTCTAATCTCGGGCAAATACACAAAAGAACATAACAAGACCTTAGATATGGTGTTGCAGACATTGAGAGAACAACCTTACAATCGCACAGCACAAGATATATTCTACAGTGAAGAAATCAAGTTCCATGGGTTTATCATACCCAACACAGGGATCAAACTAACTCTAAAATAAAAGCAATAAAAATTTTAAAAACCCTGAAAATAATAAATTACCTCAGAAAGTTTATTCCTCAACTGGCAACACTTAGTAAACCATTAAAAAGGTTGACGTGGACAAACATGGAATGGCTATGGACGAAAGAAGAAGAATCTTGCTTCCTTAAGCTGAAGAATACAATAATTCAAAGCAAACCGCTCATGCATTTTGATCTCAAACTACAAACATCAGTCTTAGTGGATGTCAGTCCCATAGGACTAGGAGCAATACTTTGCCAAAACAGCAATCATAACAATGATAATATGGGGTTGAAAAACATTCAATTTGTACCTCTATGGAAAAAATTTTGTTATAATGACCAACCATCAAGCCTTCACGACTATTTTCAATCCCAAAGATAACCCATCTGTGCAAATTTTGTGCTGGATCCTATGCTTACAACAATACGATTATACCATAAAACATATTAATGATAGGAATGACACAGCAGATATTCTCTTTCAACAACCAATGGAGTATCAAAAGACAGTTTCACCCAAAGAAGAGATTGCTGAAGGGTTTATCAATCACCATTGTGGCAAACAGCATCACTAAATTTATTACTTAATAATGGAGGAATCTCAACAGGATCCAACTATGACAGCAGTGGAAAAGGCTATACGACAAGATGACTGGAACAGTAAGTTAACAGAACCCTATAAATACATGAAGAATGAATTGACAACCAAACAGAGCATAGCTATATGTGAAAACCTACAGAAACGAATCCTGAAGTTGGCAGATGAAATACACCTTGGCATAATGAAAACAAAACTGCTCCTTAGAACTGAAGTATGGTGGCCTATTATAGACAAGGACATAGGGGCCACCATAAGCTGATGTATTCCATGCACAACCCTAGAACCTAAGAGGAACCACTGTCCAGTGCATATGGCCAAAATGAAAGATCCCTGGGAAATTCTCCACATTGACATATCCTTTCCTTACCGGTGATTATGTAATTGGAATGGTTGATGCAGACTCAAGATGGCCTGAAGCATTCATTACAAGATCCACCAGGGCTGGTACAATTGTATTGACAATCCAAAACTGTTTCTATACACATGACATCCCAGCAACCATTGTTTCAGATAATGGGCCCCAGTTCATATCCTCGGAATTTAAGCAATTCTGCAAAGAATTGGGTATCCAACACCAAAAGACAACACCTTATCATCCGCAAGTTAATGGGGAAATTGAGCGTTTCTTTGGAACCATGTTAAAAGCTATTTGGGCAATGAATACGGAAGAAAAGGACTGGAAAAAATATCTAGGAGAGTTCCTTCCTGACGTATTACTGAAATAGCCCCATGCCATGCAAAGCCCCTCTGGGGTAGGGAAGTGAACATCAACCTACCATGACTGCAAAAGAGGCCTGAATGCCAGGCTTGGAGAACAGCTTGGCAAGAAGACAAAAAAGAAAAAGGTAAGTTGAAGAATTGCACAAATCAAAAAATTAAAGATTAACATAGAACCCAAAGATATAGTACTCCTTAATAAATCAGACAAGCTAACTCCAGTATACTACTCAACACCCTGGGCAGTAGAAAAACACAAAGCAATTATAAGGCAAAGCAGCAAACTAATTATTATTAATGCAATCATAAGGCAAGGCAACAAACTGATCCTAAGACACATGTCATAACTGAAAAGAATCCCCAAAGAAAAGGACCCGTCAATAACTAGAGGATGACAATCCTCCTTTCAGTGATGACCTCAGAAGAAGGAACATGAACGAAAAAGCAATGAAGAAGAAATGGAAGAAATGAACCTCCTGATCCCCCTCAGAGGAGCAAAGCACCACATAAGAAAATACCGGAGATATGCAAGTAGCAGTTCAGAGGACGAGGAAAGCAACCTGAATACAAAGGAAGAGGCAGATGTGACACCAGATATGACGTCATGAGCAGGAGTATAAATATATCTCACTGAGGGAAGTTCAAGACTCTTTAGCAAACAGCAAAATATGCTAGATAATATAGAAAAATAGTATTTTTCAGTAAATTTTTTCGCAGTTCAATATTTGAAAGTATATTTTAATAATAAAAAAAAGTTCCTTTTAATTAAGGATAATAACAAAAGGAAAAAATCGCAAATAATTTCGGAGATGTGATACTGTTATTTCTATGTTTGGAATTAAAATACATGTAATATGTAATGAGGGAAGAATACCTGAGTAGATTAAATAAAAGGTTCAGTTCCAATTTCTCAGAAGATTACCAACTACAATAAATGACATCTTAAAAAGGTTGAAAATTACAGCATTATGACATGGCTAAATCACATGGTTATAGCGCCTCCTAGCATCTAGAGCCAATTATCTCTTTTAGAAATAACTCTGGTCACAATAATAAGTATAATCTAACTCTACATCTAGCTCTTGCCCTATCTGCTAAACTCTAATCTTAATGATGCCAAACAGAAAATCATGTTACATATGAGGATATTGATCATGAATATTAACATTAATTGGTACAATTGTAGTAAGTAGTTGAACCTGAAGGGCAGCCTGAAGGTTCCTTTTTCATTAGTTATTATGCTGAGATATATGAAAGGGCACCACAACTTTCTCTGGATTGCTCCACATACACTTGATTCACACCTTATAATGACGAGTGTTTAGTAAGCCGATATCAAGTACCATTTTTTAACTCTTTGGTATAACTGTAGAAGATAAGGGCATTATCAAAAGTAATGCAAAAGTCTACCCATATATAATATAATGAACTTTATTTATGTTTTAATAGAATAACCAAAAGCAAAAAGATAAGTAGAAAAGAGTTTTAATGAAGAAAGTGTTGCTTTGTCCATATGTGTGTGGATTTGTATGTGAGAGAACTGGTGTGAGACTGTATAAACTGTCACTATATTTACTCATTTATGACTGTTTCTTGCATTGTTCACACTGATGCATGTAGCCAAATGGCCACAGACAGATTTAGTTCACCTGCGATAAGTTTGTGGCATAGTTAATAACACCATGTTGTGCCTGACATGAGTCTCTCGTTGGCAGCTCTGTTTGGGTTCTCACTTATGTAGCCAACTCCAGAAAGTGCTCAGCTCTTGGAGCAACTCTTTCCAATTTGTTGAAGTCTGATATCGGCAACCAATTGAGATTGAGTATTGTGATAAAATTGACCAATTATTATTTAGTATTTTAACTAATAAACATTGAATATTTTAGAAAAATCATTTCTCTATACATTTCTGAATTTTTTGGATAAGGATTCATATTATTTGGATTATTTGGACTACTGTTCTCATCTCAAATGTTATTTGCACAACGTTTCGGCTGATGTAACTTCCAACCTTCTTTAGGTGTATCTTGTTAAACTCAGGAATCATTCTTTTTTTTTTTTAAATTTTTTTTATTACATTTTCACCCCAAACAAGGCACATTGCCACTTTGGTGTAGGGGCTACTATCAGAGGCAACAACTACTGGGGTACTATTTTGGGATTTGGGCAGCAAGATGTCGGTTCACGTTACACTTGAACTTCTGCATGTCAGTACAGTTGGGGAAGCAGGGACCTGGAATGGAATTCCAGAGTCTAGCGGTTCTGGGGAAGAAACTACTGGAGTAGAAAGATCTTTTACATCTAGGGATCTCTCCTGTGTGGGGGTGGGATTTAGCTGCCCGTCGGGTTTGTCGAGGGTGTCTACGTCGTGGGGGCACAAATGTCTGCAGTTCGCCAGAGCATTCACCATTAAAATACTTGTAGAACAGGCAGAGGGATGCAACATTTCGTCGATGGGACAGAGGCTGAAGCTTAGACGCCAGTTCAGGGCCTATCAGATTGGCGACTCTCTTTTGCACCTTGTCTAAGAGCGAGAGACTAGTAACAGATGCACCAGCCCAAATGTGACAGCAATACTCCATACATGGGCGAATGGTGGCCTTATAGAGGTACAGGATATTTTCTAGCATGGTAGAGAGAGCCTACCTTCT
This sequence comes from Euprymna scolopes, assembly GCF_053919585.1. NCBI lineage: Eukaryota > Metazoa > Mollusca > Cephalopoda > Sepiida > Sepiolidae > Euprymna > Euprymna scolopes. Next base: position 86,605,650 of record NC_136485.1, read on the forward strand.
TTGCAGCGGCCCTGGCAATGCTTTCAATATAATTGTTCCAATTCATGTTTCCTGTGAATGTTAGGCCAAGCAGTTTGAAAAATGTACTCTCAGATAAAGAGTCGTTGGCCATTGTTATAGGTGGTAGAGAACGTTTCTTGTAATTATTGAATGAAACTAGTTTAGTCTTGGCGGCATTGAACGCAACCATCCATTTTTGTCATCATTCCACTACAGATTGGAGGCCATCCTCTAGTGTTTCTGCCATTTCTTTAGATATGTTTCATTTGTTTTCCTGTCGTGCCTGTTATAGAGTGCGGTGTCATCAGCATATATACCCATCTCAGAGGAAATTTTGTCAGGGAGGTCATTTATGAATATAAGGAACAGTAGAGGTCCAAGGATAGACCCCTGGGGCACTCCCGCATTTATATGATATTGTTTAGATGTACGACCGTTGAGGACAACCTGGATTTTTCTCTTGTCTAAGAAGGATTTAATTATGTTAAGTATTCTACCAGTGATACCGTATGATCTAATCTTCCTGAGGAGGATCTCATGCCATACCCTGTCAAAAGCCTTAGATATATCTAGAGCTACCGCTCTGCCCTCCCCCGCTTTGTCCAGTGAATGGTATATACGTTCAGAGCTTGTCTAAATCTATATTGTTGGTCAGTCAGAAGTTTAGCATCTGTAAGGTGATGGACTAGAGCATGGTTAATTAAGGTCTCAAATATTTTGGCAAAAAGTGGGAGGAGGCGATAATTTAATGGGTCAGTTCTTTCGCCAGAATTCTTGAATACTGGTACCACAGAAGCAGTTTTTCAACAGCCCAGAAAGCAAGATTCATTAAGGCATTTGTTGTAGAGTTTGGAGAGAACTAGAGCTACTTCGGCTGACCACTTTTTTAATAGAACATCTGGGATGAGATTGGGTCCACATGCTTTTGAAGTGTCATGGTTTTTTATGATAGCATGCACCTGAGCAGGGGTGATTTTCAGATCGTCTAGCATGGCGTCTGTCCGCATAGGAAATTCAGGTAGGGAGTGGTTGGAAGGGTCCAGTGTGGAGTTTGAGGTGAACCAACTGGCAAGCATGTTAGCCTTTTCGGTTGCTGAGCAAACAACCTTGTGATTGTTGGTTAGTGGGGGAATTGTTGATTGCCCATTATTTACTACACTGGTGTAGATTTTCCAGAAGTCACGAGATCCTAGTTTTTGTGTTTCGATGCGTTTTTTAGTGGTTTCTGTAAATTCTCTCTTAGCTGTCGCTATTTCTTTCTTAACGTTTCTTCTAGCTTTTATGTACTTCTGTCTGTTTGAACTGAACTTATGTCGGTTAAATCTGTGGTATGCATGCTGCCCTTGAGCAATGGCAGTTGCGCAAGTCAAAGTAAACCATTGGGGAGAGTGGGGCTTGCTATAAAATTTCTGCATGGGAACATGTGCTTCGATTGCAGTTTTGAAGCATTCAGTGATCTCGTTTGCGCAATGTTCAGCAGGAAGAGAAACAATATTTCCCCATGGGGCATCTCTGATAAGATCTCTGATGGCTATCCAGTCAGCCTTTTTATAATATCTCGTTGTTTTAAGCACTGGCTCTTCAGTTTTGGCTCTAGAGTTTAGGGCGATTTCAACCAGTATCACTGCATGATCAGCATTCCCAAGTGGGCTCTTGGCATTCGTTATACAATCATCAGGAACTGTGGTCAAAAATAGATCTAAAAGTGATGCGTGTTGTTCTTCCTGGTCAGAGAAACGGGTTGGAAACGTAACAATTTGTGATAGGGAGTGAGATATAGTGAAGCTATGAGTTGTGCTGCCCGCTGCATCTGTGTAAGTAGAGAATTCAAGCCAGTTTTTGTGATGGACATTAAAGTCACCAAATACATGTACTTGTGCACTAGTGTCGAGGGAGAGTGCTGTGTCTATGCTGTCAGAGACTTTGTTTATTATGGTGCAGTCTTGGGTCGAGGGAGAGCGGTAGAGAAAGTAAAAGTAGCTAATGTTGTGTTGCATGATTAGTCTAAAGCACATAAAGGCTTGATCATCCGATTCTAGGTTTGTTTCTCTAGTCAAGGGAAGAGTATTACGAATGTAAACTCCAAGTCCGTGCATGTATTTGTCAGAGTCCTTACGGCAGAGTGGGAGATATCCAGGCATGTTAAAGTAGTTAGAGGGGATGGAGGAGTGTAGGTTAATCTCACTTAGTGCTAAGATATCCGGGGTATTTGTTAGGAGAAATGCTTCAACATCAGCTAAATTAGTTCTAAGCCCACGGATATTTATAAATGCAAGCCTCAAGGGAGGAGGCAAGTTGGATTTGTTTGACCCTAAGCCTGGTTTAAGCTTATTTTTAGATTGTACTGTCATCATATGTTTTTAACGAGTTTCAGTTAGGTAAAGGGGAGCTGAACAGGAGATTATGCAGAGTATCACACATGCATCATAAGTAGACCATCAGCTGACCTTTCTTCAACTAGGACTGTGGCCTCAGGAAAGCCCACCGGGGATGAGTGCAGGGTCCCTTTCCCTGCGCGACATGGCACTACAAACATCCCGATATTATACAACTGTTGATGGAGCAGCCGCTCTAAGCGCTACCAAAGAGTTAGGGCACCTGTACTACCAGTTGGAAACAGCAGCCAGTAACTGTCAATCCGATACCTTCAACCCATCAGAGGAAGGTCAACCCAATTTAATTGCTCAGGCATATATTGTACTCAAGCACTCTCAAGTGCCCAGTTTTAGGGGTGGGGTGTGTCGGGAGTGGGGAAACGGTGTTCATTGCCCTAGACAAGAAACAAGATCTACCACTGGGTGTTCCTGTCGAATCACTGTGATAGTGTCTCTGCGCATGACTAATAGGCAAAGAAGGACTATGGAAGCCGGGCGATGGACAGAACCTATCTACTCCTTAAGCAATTTAGGTTTGCAAACCGGTAATTTGTTTGAGTCACCAGCTCTAGGAAGGTTGTCGTCCAAGACTAAAGAGGCCTCCCTCCCCATTGGTTTAGTTTCAGAGTTTTCCTTCTCCTAGACGGATGATCTGGGAAGAGCTACTGGGTCTGTCAGCACTGAGAGGGTTTGCTGCGCGCCTGGGTTCTAATCCAGGTATTTCTGTGACCCAACGTGGTTAGTTAATGTTACTGGGTTAGTTTGTAGAATTCTGTTAAACTTGTGAATCTGTACAGAATTTCAAATGGAACTCTTCATTTAATCCACGGAAATAGCAAGCTCTCATTCCATCAGCCATGATCTGGTAGATGTTCTTAGGAATTCACAATAATATTCTAATATTCTGACTATCACCCACACTGACGATTGAAGCTTCAACCTCCAGAAGAGTGTAACTTACAAATGAATTTTAACAAGTACTTTATCGATTATCTCATGGATAATTGCATTCAGGAATTCAACAAAGAAGATTCTTGAGTATGACAAGACACACCTGAAGAAAGTTGGAGGTTACATCTGCTAAAACAGTGTGAAAATAACAGTCAATATGAAATCAATAGTCCGAATAAATCAAATAATGTATTTCTCTGTTGTTGTTGTTGTTGTTGTTGTTGTTGAGCAGCATCATTCATTCATTTTATATGAATCAGATGATTATTGTCGACAATTATTTCACTGATATCTTACTAGTTAGAATGCTTTCTAGGAAGACATCAGATACTTACCACATAAAGGTTAGGTGAAAGTGTTTCTGTGGAACGAACTGGGTTCTTGGCACACTCAAGTTTTCAGCCTGAGCCACTGTAACCTCCCTGCTGTTGTTACTGTTGTTGTTGCAAAATGAGTCAGGCTTCTGCATAATGCTTACCAAATGCCACAAGTTAGTCTGGTCTGCATGAAGTTTTCCTCATTTGCCACAACTATTCGATAAAACTGCTAGATTTTATGTTATACCCTTGACACCAGGAACAGCAAGATTCAGTGATTGCATACAAAGTCAAGGAAAGTTTAGTTCAGAGATGCAAAAAAAATGGCACAGAATCAACGTTGGCACTTGAACTCCATTGATTTGTGATTCCATGCCTGACTCATTTATGTTTGCCACACATAGAAGCAGCAATAACCAAAGAGCAACAGATCCAGTTACTAAATCCTTCTGGATTTTCACTAAGTTTTCTGGGTAGCTCTAACACTACCATGGCTCTACTATGGTTAGTGAGAATAATTATGTTGTTGTTGTTGTTGATGATGATGATGATGATGATGATGATGATGGAGGAGGAGGCGGAGGAGGAGGAGGAGGAGGAGGAGGAGGAGGAATAGAGGTGCCACATAATTCTACTGCAGATTGAATCCCAGTCTCCTGGTCCATTAGCAAACACTCTAACCCTTGTGCCAAATTGGTAGTAAGTAGCAAAATAATTCAAGTTTCTTTTATGAAATAAAATACCTGCTTGTAAATTGAAGCAAACCGAGATTCTTTCAGTGGAGTTGAGTATGAAAAAGTGTTGACCCTTAATGCATGTGTTACAAAAGTACGGTTTAACCATGAGAGAGAGAGAGAGAGAGAGAGAGAGAGAGAGAGAGAGAAAGAAAGAGAGAGAGAGAGAGAGAGAGAGAGAGAGAGAGGTGAGCAGAATTGTAAACTCTATGTTACAGTTTTCATAAGGATACTTTTACTAATAAGCTGACTGTAGGGTTGGGCTTAGGTCATTATGTTGCATTAATCTCCTAATTGGTGCTCTAAAATAAGCATTCCTTTCTGTAGGCAACTTTCATGTACACTTAAGGCAGGAGGCCTTAGGTTGGGTGGAGTCCCTAATTACTTGACTCCCCACGAGCGAGGTGAAAAGTCAGACACATGGTCGATTTTTAATGTTGAAAATTCTAGCTCCCAAAAAAGGCACTTTCGATTGAAATACTTTTTTTTTAATTCCTCAGTCGCAGAAATCTTCTCCTTTCCCGAATTATAAAAAGTAAATGTTGCTTACAAATAAGGCACAAAGTCATTGAGAGTATCGTGAGTTGCAGAATCATTGGTCATCCTTCTAATTAGATGCATTTAACCCATTTGTGCAAGCATTATTCTTTTATGCTTTCATCATTTATTCAACATTTTCATTTCAGTTATCACCACAATACCACATTTACTCTTTTGATTACCTTACTAAAAATATCCCCTAGGGTTTAAAATCAAATTTTATTTATAAAAGATATTTACAGTTTTATTGGGGGGGGGGAAAGACGGGGAGTGGAACAACAAAATAAAACACTTAAAAAGAAAGAAGTGAAAGTGAAAGAAACTGAGGTGAAGTTTGGTAGTGGATGGTGTCCTGCCAAGATAAATACAATTTGAGGAAGCCAAGAGCACAAAAAATAATATTGGAGGGTGGGCATATTGAAGGATTTCTATTACCAATAAAAATAAAAATGGGATAAGACTCACTCAACTAGCTAAGCGGCTATCTTGATTGGGGTAGGTTCCAAAATGACCCAAAATCGTGTACATATACCTGACTCCCTTTCGTACACACAACCTTGCAATTTATTCCCAACCAATCAGCAGGTCAGAATACTTAGAATTGTTAACATGCGCCAAACGTGGCACCCAACGCTACCGAAAGCAGATTTCTTCTATCAACTTTCATCAGCTGCTCTTAAATTGATCTGAAACAGAACACTATATTAAATCTCTTTATAGACAGTGAAAGGTCAGTGACCTGAGGAAGTCTTGAGCCTGACTCAGCAGTAGGCTAAGAATTGTGATTCATCACTCAATCTATAATGAGCCTTGATCAAAAGACTGATGATAAGGTGAGGACAGGCACTTGCGACTGCAGGAATTCCATGCAGATTGCTTTGTCAAAATTTGTACTTAGGAACGCTAATCTATTATTGATTGTTGGAAATTTTCTGGATTATGCTTGGTAATTTGCATATGTAAGTTGATTGTAATTTATGCACACTTTATTTGAGAGTAATTATCTCAAAGAAAAAATAACTTTCAAATGAAAGAATGAAGGAATTCTCGTATACGTGAGGGAAATAATTTACCTCCCCTCTACAGACATGCTTAACGAAAGGAACCTCTTCCAGAACAGTCCTTTTTGGAAGCACATACCGGAAACTGATTAAGTATCTCTTAGTTAGTTTGTCACTACCCATTACCCAAAGATTATTGTTCTCAAAACAAATCGTTGCTTTTACTATACAAGTCAGAGAGTAACATTCAAATAATTTCTAACATGATGACTTGGTAAGCTAGGTATCTACAAGTCCCTCTCACACAGACATTGAATGTCAGTTTGTCTATGAACCTACATCTTTCCTATTTTTCAAAGAAGCAAGAACAGAATTCACTGGAGGGCTATTATACAGCTTACAAGCAGAAGTCTTCAATTGATCATTGCTTTCATAAGAAGACGTTTAACTATAGAACCGCTGATTTGGATGAGCTTTTTAGCTTCCTTTGTGACGTTCCATGGTGTCCTATTTTTGGTATGTAATGCTGATGCTAAGGAGGTTATTGACTAACTTCTTGTTGGAATTGACATCTCCATTCTTCATTGTCACTTTCAAACCAAACCTCATTCTCCTCCCTGTTTTTCATCTGTTTGTGCTGCTACTATTGTCTATCGTAATCATTACTTTAATCAGTATTGTTAGGGTTATTCTGAGACTTCTAGAGAATTCTAGAGAAGAGCTAGCAATGCCTGCAAGAGAGCAATTTCTGAAGCTATTTTCAAAGGATTCATGAATCTATCTCATCCAGAAGGTTGGCTCTTGTGATTTTTAGAGAATCTATAATAGCATTATTAATAGTGACAAGTCTGCTATTCATCCTCTTTTTAATAGTCTTCGGTTTGTTTTATTTTCTAAAGATAAGGCTGATCTCGTTTTTCTTGCTGCCGATTCTTTTTTAAATAATTCTAGTACTGTTCTTCCGGATTTTCCTTTGAAAACTGATCAGTCTCTTGACTCTGTAATTAATTACTTCAAAGATAGTTGTTAGAATTTTTGCTACCTTGACTAGTCTAAGGCTTCCAGTTCTGACTCGATTTCTGTTGTTGCTCTCACACGTTGTGCTTCTGAATTTTCTTCTATCCTCTCAAAATTATTCGATCTCTGTTTGTCTCAGTTCTGTTTTCCTTTTTATTGGAAGGCAGTCCTCCATTAACCCCTACATTTAAAAAGGTTAGTGATCGGTTTGACCCAACTAAATATCGTCCTGTTAGTTTTCTCTCTGTTATTAGCAAAGTTTTGAGAGGTTGATCAACGTCTGAGCCTCTTTAGGCTTTTCGTTCAGTATGGCGTTTGTGATTTTCGTTCAACAGCTGATCTATTAACTGTTAACTGTAACTGAACGGATCTATCAGATAATTCAGGAGAGGGTATAGTCATTGCTTGACATTTCGAAGGCGTTCAATAGAGTGTGGCATTCTGGTCTTCTATATAAACTTTGAGATTTTAATATCGGTGGTAAAGTTCTTGCCGTTATTAATTTTTTCTTTCTGATCAAAGCTTGCAAGTAACTCTGGATGACGTATCTTTATCTTCTTTTCCTATCAATACCAATGTTCCTTACGACTCTATTCTAGGTTCAACACTGTTTCTTCTCTATATATAAAAAATCAAAAGTATTCATGCAATTTAAATTTCGAATTCTTAATGCACCTGATTTTTTTAATACATATAATTATTTATTGAACTATTTTTCTGAACGTGTAAACATTTCTTACAAAAGATTAAAAGAAAAGAAAAGTTAAAAATGGATGGGGTAGTCGATGAACAAAACAAAAATGTAAGTAAAAAGGCTTCTAGACAACGCCAGGTATGTACAACTAGTTTTTATAATTTTAGTTCACAAAAAGTGCCACTACTTTATATATGAAAGACGTTTTCTGATCGAAATGATTATAAATCCTTGAAACAAATTTTATAAAAAGTAATAACTATCCCCTACCCACTCTCTGAGAATTCAAGGGCATCTGCCCGCATTAGAAGGATGTGATTGCGAACTCAATTATATACATATTTATGAATCAATAATATCCAATATCACGTGCATATCTTTGATATCAAACAGCAGCCAAGATATTTCTGACACAGAAATGACTAAGTGTAATCATGCAATTTAAAAAGAATATCTTATGATAGATCATAAACTTGAAATATGCAGGAAAGAAACGAACAGCCATCCAATTCTACAAACTATCATACAATATGCAAAAGCTGAATGTTTAATGGGTGTTGGAACAAAGAAGAACGTAGTACCAGTAGTAGACGGAGAATAAGATTTGAGCTGTACATGTTTTGGAATCTTGGAGAAGAGGATTGATAATTTGGATTATTTGGATTATTGTCCTCATCTTGGATGTTATTCTCACAAATTTTCGACCGATGTAATCTTCAGCCTTCTTTTGGTGTATTTGTTGAACTCAGGAATCTTCAGTTTTTGTGTCAGAATTACTTAAGACTTTTACTTGGTGATGGCTGACAGAACGAGAACAAGTTATCACCATGGGTTAAATAAAGCGTTCCATCCAAAATTCCGTACAGGTTCCTAAGTTTGAAATAAAGATTCCCAAGTTGAACAAGATGCACCTGAAGATGGTTAGAAGTTACATAAGCTGAAACTTTTTTTTAGGGCATGGGTGATTTATCTGAATGTTTTAATCTATAAATTTACCAAAATTTGTTGTGAGAATTATGAAATTTTCTGAGTAAAAATATTTTTAACTACTTTATAGATAGGTAAACACTCCTATGAGATTAAGAGATGGGAACAGAGTTTCTTGAGTACTTCATTTTTCTAAGAAGACATTCGTACGTAGATCCCAATAGCTTAGTCTATATTGTTTCACATGAGCATTTTTTGTTCTCAATATAGGATAATAGAATAGATCAGTTTTGTATGGCATATGAACATTTATATCAGGAAAGTTATATGGAACAATTTTTGTTGTCATGAAGGTTGCACAAGATTATTAAACTTAAACTAAAATTATTGCAGAAGTTTGTTTTACATAGAAATATATGTATACAAATGTGTTTTTCTCAATCATTTCATTTGATAGTACACTAAGATGTATACTAAGATTTTATGAAGTGTCTGAAATTTGAATTCATAGGGGGATAGAAACGTGTGAAATTTGAATTCATAGGGGATAGAAACGTGTGAAATTTTAATTCATAGGGGATAGAAACGTGTGAAATTTTAATTCATAGGGGATAGAAACGCGTGAAATTTTAATTCATAGGGGATAGGAACGTGCAAAATTTTAATTCATAGGGGATAGAAACGTGTGAAATTTTAATTCATAGGGGATAGAAACGTGTACATTTTTAGCCATAAGTCAAAGATATATGCGATATGTTTATGCCTTTAAAACTGATAAAATGTGATGTACCGTTTTTAGATGTAAAAAACGTTCTGATTAAAGAAAAGCATGACGTTTTTATTATTATTTTTTTTTGAATGATGCACATTTATCAAGTTTAAATTCTAAAAACTGCAATTATTTTTGTTAAATGATAGAATTACAGTATCTCGTGTGCAGGCTATAAGTTTGTTTGCAAAGGGTTGTATACGGTCTGTAAGCCACATGCTTGACATGTTCAAGAAAGCGTTTAAAAGATATAAAGACTCATACTAAGTCATATATGTAATTATTAAAAAAAATGTTTTTCCTTTTCCAATAAAACAATTAATTAAAAAAAGCAAAACAAAAAAGACTAATAAACACTCAAGAATTACCTACTTTAAAATCATGATAATAGTCTATTAAAACGTATCAAATTTCAAGAAAAGAAAAGTAATCATATAATTAAATGAACTTAATATATTTAACCGTTACCACGGATAATACACACAAGTATAATTAGCTTAAACCAAAGAACAGACACATGTTAATTGACATAGACTATGAAATATATTAAAGTTCAAGGTTTGAAAAATAAGCAAAATGGATCATCCAGCAAGATACAGGAATTTAGTTTATGCTATATTGAAATAAATTTTTGATGCAATAAAAGATATTAAGCAAAAAAATAAATAACCAGAAATATTGTATTGCAAGCAAAAATACTCATTATTAACTGTAATTACCAATAAACAATTATGCCAAATTTTTTAATAACACAATGATTACAATCTCATCCTGTCACTTACTGTATTTGACAAGCCCAACACGCACAGCCTCATAGTTCTGTGTATTACCACTACAACGCTTAGTTCCTTAATAAAACCTCTTATTTTTATTATTTAGATTATTCAAACTACTGTTGTCATCGTTTGTTATTCTTACAATGTTTCAGTCCGTGTAACCTCTAACCTTTTTCAGGTGCACCTTTATGTCAAACCAAGGAATATGTATGGCATTTAGACCCATGGTTTTAACAGATAAAGTTCTAAAAATAATCAGTTCTAAGTGACAGTTTCCGAGAGGTTTAAAGTTCAATCCTCAGTTTATCAAGGGTATGTACGTTGATAGGGGATAAGTTTTATGAGTTCATCAGAGCACATTTGATTAAAATACTTGTAAAATAGGCACAGGGATGCAACACTACAGCTTATTTAACAGTGCAAGACTTATTAGTTGGAGACTCTCCTTTGGACGCTGTCCAAGAGGGAGAGACTAGTGGTAGATGCACCAGCCTAAATATGGCAACAATACTCCATGCATGGGCGAATAGTGACTTTGTAAAGGTACAGGATACTCTCGGGTGTGAGTAATTTTCTAGCACGATAGAAGGAACCCACCGTTTTTGCAGCAGCCTTCACAATGTCTTCAATTTTTCATGTTTACTGTGAATGTTAAGCCGAGGAGGTTGAAGGAGGAATTCACGTGTAGGGTGTTATTAGTCATGGCTATCAGTGGATTAGAAGGCTTGTTGTAATTGTTAAAGGAAAGCAACTTAGTCTTAGTAGCATTAAATCTTACTATCAATTTACAGCCTCATTCCACTAGGAAATGGAGGTCGGTTTCTAAGGATTCTGCTATTGCCTTAGATATGTGTATATCTGTTTTTCCCTCATGCCTATTTTAGAGCATTGTATCATCGGCAAATATACCCATCTCAGACACAATGTTGTCAGGGATTTGAATTCTATGTTATTTTGAATATTTGGTCAGGGTTTATTTGTTGTGTAAAGTATCCTTATATCAGATTATTTGGACAAATTCCAATACAGACTGATCAAAGACACTAAAAGGCATTCAAACTATTTCCCATATTATATATAATACATATATCATCACATTTAAAAGAAAAAAAGCCGTAAAAATTCCCATTTTCATCTTTGAAAAAGGATTTCATCTCATTCAAAATTCAAAACTTAACGAGTCGGTGTAATATGCCATTTTTTAATGAAAACAGTAACTTGACAACTAAAAATCACCTTCATGCCTTGACTCATTAAAGGTCACGACAACAAGAGCAACAACAACGATCATAGACAAACAAAGGCTGGGAGCGCATCCCAAGAAACATGACTTGTGCTAAACTGAAAATCCTCAAAAGATTTCTGCTCTACAATTTCAGCCATACTCAAAAAAGGCAAACACACATACTCATACAAAATTGAAACTTTGAACAAACCCTGCACTTCTAACACATGTGTCCATTTCCATTTTGCGAATATTCTATGAACAATTTTTTTAAACAAATAATTCACTCATTCAAAATATCATTCAAATCACTGTAAAATTGTTAATATTTGAACATGTTTTGTTAGTTTTTTCTCTTTTTTATTCACTACACTCTGTTGTTGGATTTAGCACTTCTAATTGTTGGCCTCTTTCTCTTTCATTCATTAAATGCTGGTTAGTCCATTTTTGTAATTTTTTTTTTTTTTTTTCAAATTCACCACTAAATAATATTAAATTGTCAGCGTGGGTCATGGTATATTTTCAAAGATGCAACCGTTGTTAATACTCTATCCAAACCAGAAACTATGCTGAAACATATTAGTAAGACAGTAGATTAATAGTTAGCTAGATAGATAGATAGATAGATAGATAGATAGATAGATAAATATATATATATATATATATATATATATATATATATATATATATAGAGAGAGAGAGAGAGAGAGAGAGAGAGAGAGAGAGAGAGAGAATAGGAGAATAGGAAGGATTGATAGAGTGTGAAAAAGAAAGAGCATAAAATGGAGACAGTGATATATATATATATATATATATATATATATATATATATATATATATATATATATATATAAGTAAATTTTTGGTACAACAGAATGGAAGAATAAATTTTAGAGGAAACATCATTTAATCTAAATACCAAAAAACAAGAAATGGGCAGATGAAAATAAAATTTTTTTTTTTTTTCCTTAAGGCCTTATCGTCTAACCCTCTAAGAGGAGACGTCAGAATGATAGATTAAAAACTAAGAAAAACGAATGAGGGAAGTGGGGAATTTTGGTTGCAGTTGGAAGAACAGTGAGAGAAAAAAAAAAAAAAAAAAAAAAAAAAAAAAATTAAAATTCTCACTGTTCAGGTGGTTTTAAATCAATGAATATCTCCAACTGATGTCTAAGAATCTTTTGTCTACACAGGCTAGGTCGAGAGTTGTTAATAACTAACGCCTCAATGATATTGAGGTGATAGTTCGACCTAGCACTGTATAAAACAGAAAACCACCCATCGGAATATTGATCGGCACACCTATTTATACTCAACAAGTGATCGCCAATGGCAGACTCATGAGCCTGGGAGTGCCCGGATGCTCTCAAAACCTGGTGTAGTCGAATATCCCGAGGGATATGTTGGGATATTCTCATTTCTAATCTTTGGGACGTTTTGCCAACGTAGTCAGCTCCACACTGACAGACGAATTTATAAACAACAGAGTTCTTTTGAATGGTTGGCAAAACATCTTTACGAAAAGAAGAGAACCTTTTTCTCTTCTTTTCGTAAAGATGTTTTGCCAACCATTCAAAAGAACTCTGTTGTTTATAAATTCGTCTGTCAGTGTGGAGCTGACTACGTTGGCAAAACGTCCCAAAGATTAGAAATGAGAATATCCCAACATATCCCTCGGGATATTCGACTACACCAGGTTTTGAGAGCATCCGGGCACTCCCAGGCTCATGAGTCTGCCATTGGCGATCACTTGTTGAGTATAAATAGGTGTGCCGATCAATATTCCGATGGGTGGTTTTCTGTTTTATACAGTGCTAGGTCGAACTATCACCTCAATATCATTGAGGCGTTAGTTATTAACAACTCTCGACCTAGCCTGTGTAGACAAAAGATTCTTAGACATCAGTTGGAGATATTCATTGATTTAAAACCACCTGAACAGTGAGAATTTTAATTTTTTTTTTTTTTTTTTTTTTTTTTTTCTCTCACTGTTCTTCCAACTGCAACCAAAATTCCCCACTTCCCTCATTCGTTTTTCTTAGTTTTTAATCTATCATTCTGACGTCTCCTCTTAGAGGGTCAGACGATAAGGCCTTAAGGAAAAAAAAAAAATTTTTTATTTTCATCTGCCCATTTCTTGTTTTTTGGTATTTAGATTAAATGATGTTTCCTCTAATATATATATATATATATATATATATCACAAATTCTTTTACAATCTTGAGTCGTGCTCACTCACTATTTCATGTAAAGATCTTGGAGACTGTTCACGTTCGGTTGAGAAAACCTTCCCTCTGCAAGCAGAAGGAATGCCTCTTAGGTTTGAGCATGATTATTTTCTAGGATGTTCGAGTAATATAACGTTGCTGTATTTTAATCGCTTTCTCTCATCTTTTCTTTTTTCCCCATACATAAGGTAATGCAATGTTATTCTTATCTGTACATAATTTCGATTCCCAATCGAGTTTTATTTTTTTCTCTCAAATCCCTCGATACAGCTTTGATAAAGCGAGGGCGAAACCGGTCAGCTTACTTCCCTATTTTTTAACTCCTTTTATTCTCTTCACCCCGTTAACTTTATTTTAACGTTTTAATCATGAATTTTCGCCTTCCTTTCATGATTGCATTATTTTGTACCCCTCCAAGAATCATGATATATATATATATATATATATATATATATATATATATATATATATATATATATATATAAACGGTAAGATGAACAACATCTTGGAAGTTGGATTGTAGACTTTTTGTCATTTATCTATAATATAAAGCTGAATGTCTGTGTGTGTGTGTATGTGTGTGTTTGGGCACGAATAGGCTCCTATATGGTTGACTATTTAAAAAAAAAACTGATTACATATAATGATAGAAGATGTATCGAGACACAGGAATGGGTATGTTTGATCTGGCAGAACAGTGGTTCATTAAAATTGTGGGGTCTGCATTCGCGCCTGGTCCACAAAGTATGGAAATAAAAAATTTAAAAATTAAAAAAAAAACGTTTACAAGTGTTTTTGATATAGATGTACATAAGAATACTTTGATAAGTATGTTTTAACTTAAATGGGGATGGTATAACAAAATTGTGGGGTCTGCGTTCGCGCCTGGCCTCCATAGAATGGAAATAGGCACAAACTTTAATAAAGACTTTTCATATCTATCTGCGTAAGTGTACTTTGATAATTATGCTTCAGTTTGAAGAAATATGGTATAATAAAATTATGGGGTGTTCGTTCGCACCTGACCTCCATAGAATGGAAATATGTCACAAAGTTTAACAAGGTTTTTTTAATATAGATCCACAGAATATTGTGATAATTGTTTTAGTGTGAAAAGGTATAGTATAATAAATTATGGGGTTTATCTATTTTATTTTTATTTCATCATATTTTGCTTCGGTTTTGATACCCCCAAATTCGAAGCTATCTTATTACAACCCTTCCTTTTCATAAGCTATCATACTTTCATAAATCAGAGTCCATTTTCTGTAGGCTGTTTTTGAACCCAGTCAAGGACGGGTACTTTTGCTTGTATATATATATTTATATATATATATATATATATATATATATATATATATATATATATATATATATATATATTTTTGTAGAAATATATTTTCTTATTATATATCAATCCTTATATAAAAAGCTCAATGTTATTACAGAGCAATATAGAGAATAAATGACAAAAAGTTCAAAATTCAATATGGCATAATGGAAAAATATAAAGGTAACTGCAGCTTTTCTTCCAGTTTTCAGATTTTTACCATGTGAAATCACATTTCAATTCTTTTTTAGGGATTGATCGTTGCTATTTCTACTGATGAGTTAAGGGCATAATAGATTCACTGATTGATATAATAATTAAGTGATTGATTTTGCGCTACGAAACAGATACGTTCAAGAATTGTATAAGTAAACTGAATTAAAGGAATAAATTATAAGATGGTCAACATTATGAATTTTGGAATATAACTTTTTGTCATTTACTCTCTCTTTCTCTCTCTCTCTCTCTCTCTCTCTCTCTCTCTCTATATATATATATATATATATATATATATATATATATATATATATATATATATATATATATGAAAGAAAAAGAGGGTGGTAGCGAAGACAGCAAGATTGGTTTGCACAAATTGTTAAGAAATGAAACATCCTCAAAATTCGACCAAAGTGTTTTGTCAAAACAGAAAAATTTGTGTGCAACAAAGAAAAAAATTCTTTCACATATATATATATATATATATATATATATATATATATATATATATATATATATATATATATATATATATATATATATATATATTCAAATAAACTAAAAGTAAATTTCTATCCTTTCTAAATGATCTTTCTATTTCACTAGGAAGAAATTTCTTTCTGGCATTCCTAGCCTTATTTTCATCAAAGACAAATGGGAGAAATAACATTTCCGCGACATTTTTCTCAGTTATTTTTATCCCTTATCATAGAAATGTATATATTTGTACTTTTTATAAGATCCACTTATGATAAAATAAAATAAAATGTACTGTTAAAACCCCTATTTGAAATTCTATATTTATAATTTGATAAAAATGAAACAGCTGATAGTTTATTCCGTGGCATATGCGCCCTTTCACAAATTCTGTCTGTCTGCCACCCCACTTCTCTCTCTCTCTCTCTCTCTCTCTCTCTCTCTGTTTCTGTCTCTGTCTCTGTCTCTCTCTCTCTCTCTCTCTCTCTCTCTCAAATTGATTGTTTAGATCTTTTGAAATAAGTACAAAACGTCAACAACTTGTGATGCATCTCTCGGGACGCAGTGGATGGGCGGTATGTCTTTTTACAACTGACAACCAGTTTATTGGATTGGCCAGATGTGGCACTTTTTTTTCACTTCCCATCAAAATTTAAATAAAATAAAACGATTGTCTAGTATTTCAAGTAATTTTGCTGGTTTTATTTATAGTATATTCAGATAAAACTTCAAATTATCGAATTACTTTTTGAATTAAATTACAATTTATAGTTAACCAGTTCAAGTACTCATTCCAAGTTGGAATCATAATAAGACATACTTGGAACTGTAAAGCTAACGAATGCTTTATATCTTACCCTTGTAAGAAGTCAGAGTGACACAATCCTTTTTTTTTTTTTTTTGTAAATAGAATGCGAAGAGAAGTGGCATGCAGATGTTTGGTGATACCCGAGCCAACACCCAAAGACTCAAGTATAAGTTCTAGTGCTGAAGAAAAATTATAAGAAAAGAAGATAGCTTAAATATGATTGGATGCCCCACTTCTCACCAATTTGGATGATTGGGACTACTACTCCATCGCCCACTACACTACTGGAGGACAGCCTCCTCCAGTTTTGGCAATAGGAGCAGCTCCACGATTTCTGGAGCAAATAAATCCCTGCCTATTAGTATGTACTTGTTATGCATTAACGATAATTAACAGACAAATATTTTTTATGGTATTTCAATGAAATTTGACTTTTCTACTTGCTAGAATGTTTATTTTTATCTAAACAAATACATTATTTTGGTGAAACATTGAACGATATTGCACTGTTGCAATGTGGAATGTAATGTCTTCTTTTACATTTACAGCATACACACTGATCATTTGGACTAACAAAAACTTTATAATTCATACATAACATGTTCATAAATCAACTAGTCCACATATCAAATCCATAGTGATTTGATAAGCATATAATATTATCTTTTAGAAAATACGATGGTTTAGCATGTGGTCTACAACGGTTTTGAATATATTTACCGTTAAATATAGTTTTCCTATGCAAAAATTATGCAAAATAGGTATTTTTGTATCAAATTGTAACAAAATCTTGTCTTCATAATCTAAAAAATGCTATGAAAACAAAAAAAATAGTGTTGGACGATGTATTTGAGATTGATAAAATGATAATAACTGACACAAAAATGCACAAACCAGTTCAATAGGTTTGAAACTGGGTTTTATGGTCCCTTTGAGAAAAAAACGTGAATTTTATCTAATTTTCAGGTCAATATGCAAGATTTTGGAAACTTTTTTTTTTTTTACATGGGCATCACCACATTATCAAGGCCAAGAGGCCACTCGCGGATAAGGGTTAAAGAGTGTACAGTAGAAACTGGACAATATAGTAATCATTAGTAATGAAATTTCGGTAAATTTGTTAACTTATATGGAACGGCTCATCAAGAACTTATTTACGTTAGACTCGAAGACAACCATATTGTAGTCAGCCAGAAAGCAGTAAAACGGAAGACAATTTCACAGGCGTGCAGTTCTAAGAAAGAAGCTTTGTTCATGGAATCTACGTTTAGGTTTAGGCACAAATAAAGAGTGAGGGGAATTATTGATAGTGTTTTCAGCTAGACGAGTGTTTCTTGTGAAAGTTTGGCGAGGGGGGACCATAGATTGAAGATTTTCCATGAAAATAACGATACATCAAAGACAAACTCGCAACATCTCTTCTGTGAGATAGAGGTTCCAGGGAAGAGAAAAGGACATCTCCTATGAGACTACGAAGTCTATTTTGAACTCTATCAAGGCAGGACAAGTCCTTTCTAGCAGCTCCTGCCCAGATGTGGCAACAATATTCCATCCTTGGACGTACCTGGCTCTTATATAGATAGAGAATTGCATCAGCAGTGAGATATCTACTAGATCGATAGAAAGATCCCACCATTTTTCCAGCGGCCTTCGCAACAGATTTGATGTACGTGTTCCATTTAAGATCAGGAGTAAAGGTCAAGCCCAGAAGCTTGTCAAAACTTGAGGCCTCCTGAAGACGAGAGCCATTCATTTCAATTGATGCCAGATGTGGATCAGAATGTTGATGATGTAAAGAGAGAAGCTTGGTTTTAGATGCATTAAAAGTAACCAGCCACTCCTTTCTCTATTGTACTACGTGCTCAAGATCAGAGGAGAGAGAATCGAAGAGAACTTGGTCGTTTACTGTCTTAAATGTGCTACCATAAATGGTAGTGTCATCAGCATAAATGTCTACAAATGATGTAAGGATGTGATTTGGAAGATTATTAATGTAGATCAGGAAAAGAGTTGGGCCCAGGATGGACCCCTGAGGGACTCCAGCATTAATACTGTGAGCTTCTGATTTTTGCCCATCAACTACTACTCTTATGAAAGAAATGATTTAATAAATGAGAAGACATTTCCAGATATATCATAGCTAGAGATCTTGTGAAGTAAACCTTTATGCCATACCCTATCAAAGGCCTTAGATATGTCAAGAGCAATTGCCCTAGAAAGGTTGCCTCCGTCGAGAGATTAGCTAATCCTATGAGATATAACTGTAAGCACATCTGCTGTAGATCTAGCAGAACGGAAACCATATTGAGTGTCACTAAGAAGGTTATTTTTGTTGAGATGGTTGATTACTTCTGTATTTAACACAGATTCCAGCAACTTACTCATGACGCACAGGAGACTTATTATCCTGTACTGAGAGGAGGATGAGCGATCACCTTAATTCTTAAATACAGGGCATATTGATGAGATTTTCCAGGGTGATGGGAAGCTATTCTCCTTAAGACAACATTTAAACAGTTTTGTAAGTATGGGCGCTAGTTCTGGTTGAATTTTTTTGAGTACTATAATTGGAATACCGTCAGGGCCAGTTGCTTTACTGGAATCAAGGTTTTTGATTAGCTTGGCAACATCACGTACAGATATATGTATATCACATAGCGTGTTTTCTGATACAGGAGGAAATATTGGGGGTTGGCGGCCTTGGTCGCAAAGGGTAGAATTAGCTGCAAAGTTCTTGGCAAAGTGTTTGACTTTGTCTGATGCTGACGAGATTACCTCAGGTCCATTGATGATAGTTGGGATAGAGCACACGCTTCTGTTCAGGATTCTGTTTGCTATTTGCCAAAACTGGTGGGAACCAAGCTGCTGCTCAGCTACTTTGGACTTGACGGATTGCGCATACAACTCTCTTGCGTTCTTTATTGCTTTCTTACAATGGTTGGTGGCAGTCATGAAAGCGGCTTTAGTTTCCATACATCTATTACGTTGGAAGCAGTGAAAAAAGTGATTTCTGTGCACAATGGCAGCAGTACATTCTGGAGAAAACCATGACTTGCTGTTAGGTTTTTGCTGGAACATTTTCGAGGGCATGAAACGGTCTATACCTACAATTAACCATTCTGTCAGGTCTGATACTATAGAGGACACATCCTTTTTAAACATGGAACGCAGAGGTAGATCCGATATAAATGTACGGAAGCTATCCCAGTCAGCCTTAGTGTATCGATATACTGTACGATGGAGAGGTACGTCTGGGGACTTATTACATTTCATTTTTATCTTAATTGATACAACAGAGTGGTCGGAAGATCCAAGAGGCGACAGAACAGAAACTGAACATAGTTCAAGGCAAGTTGTGAGAAAAAGGTCTAGTAGACTCGCATACTGGCCGTCATTGTCGGGTTCATGGGTGGGTTCGTGAACAATCTGAGTGAGGTCATAAGCAATGGAGAAATCATGACAGCCTCCCCTTATCATCGGTCTTGTTTGAGTGGATCAACCATTCCATGTTGTGAACATTGAAGTCTCCACATACGGGAATGTTAGCTGAATGATAAGCAGATAGGACTTGGTCAATTTTCTCTGATATGCTTTTAAAGATAGTAACTCCGCTGTTGTGGAGGTGATAGAGAGTAAATATAAATGCAGTAGTGTGAGCTAATGCAACCCGGAAGCACATATAGGGTAAGTTAGGATCTTCTCTGGAGATGTCCTTACCACATGGAAAGCCATCTTTAACATAGGCACATATTCCATGCCCATGTCGATCTTGGGGGTCAAATTTAGAATTTAAGTTAGAGTATCCTTTAATTGCGAACTCTTCTAGGGAAATAGCCTGTCCAATGCCAGTTTCGCTTAAAAATAAAAGGTCTGGTTTAGTCTCCTGTAATTGGGTTTCAACCTTGGGAAGGTTAGAACGTAGACCTCTGATATTGGAGAAGGAGACATAGTAGTAGGAGTCTACGTTGGAAGTTGGAGAACCGGGTTTAATCGTGTATTTTTTCTTGAAAATTGTCATGATGGAATTTTGGAATTTGTGGACTAGGTCGTCAGATTTGCTTAGAGCAGGACAGAGAGGGGAAACTAAGAGAGAAAAAGAAACGAAGAATTTTTTTTTTTTTGTAGAGCATGATAAGGAAAAGCCGTAACAATTACCCACTAATATGGCATCGAGAGGCCTCACCAGAAGCTACTGCATGGTCCAGAATCCATTCACCAAATGGCAATATAGCAGCCCCAGTACTTTGCACCTGCTGATAGGACAGCCTCCTTAGTGGTTAATCCAAGGTTTGGGTCACTGACTATCAGGCGGATAACGTCAGCCCAGATAAAACATTTACCTCCAGCACCCTTACTAGTGACATGGCTACAAGTATAGACATAGAAACAGAAAATTTCCGCCATTTCTGCCAACTGTTCGCGCAAAATACTGCCAACCTAGAAAACAGCTTTTTCTTCTCCCTTTGTCAGAAAAATCATTCATTAAAAAATGAGGACTGAGGGACAAATAAGGAGAAGCAAGAGCAACGGGAGCTGCCAATAACGCATCCACAATGTGTTTTCTACTCTCCAAAAAAAAAAAAAAAATTATTAAGTATTATGCTTAATAAAAGTCCAACGAACTAAAAATGAATACAATTACCTAATCTTTTTTTTGCAATCAACTTGGTTGATAAATAAACATTTATGGACGAGAAAACCCCTAGCATTTAATAAAACAGAAATACATAAATTAAATACTGAAATAAAATGTAGTTATTAATATTTGAATCGAAAAATAAAAAGTACGATTAATATAAAAGTCACTTATCTCGAAAAAACACTTCCGTCTCCAAAATGCAAACTGTAGAAAAGAATTTTAGTTTTAATAACATCAGCGTTCAAAAGACTTTTTTTTTTTTTTTTTAAATTAACCGTTAAAAGAAAAGCGTGATCTTATTCTGGACTTTAGCTAGCCACGTTTTAAGAAACTTGCGATATAAAAGAAAAGCGGGGCGGGGGGTCTTCCGAAAGTTAGTTGGTGACGTTATAAGTAATTGCGAGATAAAATGAAAGCAGGATTTAGGGGTGGGGACTGAAAGGTTAATATAATGGATTGAGTCTATGCAATATTTAAGATCAACTTGGTAGATAAATAAACAGTTATGGACGAGAAAAACGCTAGCATTTAATAAAACAGAAATACATAAATTAAATACTGAATTTCTATAAATTCAAATTGCCATATGTTTTAATTAATAGAGACTTGATTCTTTGGCAAAATACTGGAAATTTTATCTAGTTTCACAATATCTTAATGGATCTTCAATTTGAATAATTTCATTTTTCACCAAAGAGAACTATGCAGTTTATATAATTGACTAAATACTTACGTAATGCTTCTTATCTTTTGATTGGTATTGATTATGTTGTATTAATCTTCATCCTCGAGTAACTCTTGGCTTTGATATATGGTGACCCCGATTGTAAAAAAAAATAATAAAATAAATAAATAGTTGAGGTGGAACACCATACAGTGTTTCCTTTTCATTTAGAAACATAAAGCTCAGATACTTGTTTTTTCAATTCTTCTAAATATCACAAACTTCTGAACAACATTGTCTTTATTCTCCTTTTTTTATTATCAGTTGGTGATATTCACCTGGTGTTACCTATGTGGAGATATATTGCTATTAATTTTCTGGACGCATCTTAAATAGGACGCATCTTGATTATATCTGCCCACTACCATTGCCACTGAGTTTATTAGACTGACCCATTATGACTTTGCTGACTTTGGGTTTGTATTACTGTACACATAGATTCGAAAAAGTTGTCAAAAAACAAATATATAACAAATAAATGTTATCAAAGGCAAGATAAGTTACTTTTCTACCTAACTGGATATATTTTTTGTGTTTTTATTCAATGTAACATGTTTATTCAGCTCGAAAAACATGCAGTGTTTACCGATGTATTGGAAAATTCAAAATGGCGGGCGACTCTCTCTCGGAGAGGGTAAGTTTGGGAAAAGGTATTATAAATAATAAACTAGACAAAATACTGTTAGAAATTCGCTCAATATATGTTACCGTGACATAAGTTGACATATATTCGGTTGATTTTTAATAGTATTTTGTCTAGTTTATTATTTATAACATCTTTTCCCAAACTTACCGTGTTAAAGAGACAGTCGGGCGCCAATTTGAATTCATCAGAGCCCCGTCTGCGTGGTGATGGTCACGATGTGCATCTGGGGTTGATTTGTCTGGGAGAAGCACAGTATGATGCTCAGACATCTGTGTGCTTTTAACACACGTCCATACCAGACCTTGAACTTTCTACATATATATGTAGAAACAGATAAAGAGTATATATAGAGTATATATATATATGTGTGTGTGTATGGGTGTGTGTGTAAAAAATAAATAAAGAGTATATATATATATATATATATATATATATATATATATATATATATATATATATATACAAGATTAATCAAATTCATATTTAATTGTGTGATCAAATTTTGAAAAAACATTTACTTCTTTGTTTCTAGATTTCCGGAAGTCAAGTGACACAAACTATTTTCTTCAATCCATTATAGTATAAATATGTCCATGCTATTTTTAAGGGAAGTGGGAGGTAAATTATGGAACAGATGGTATGAAAAAGCACAAAAGTGTGATGATACTGTGTATTTTTCTATGATGGCAGAGCAATATGAAGGGACCTCCACTCTAATCATGTCAACTGATTCATCCACCCACGCATTGTTATTCAACAACTATTATCATTATTGTTGAGCAAAAAAAAAGTTGTAGTAGACAGGCAGGCTCGAACCCGTACCGCGAAGGAGAAAGAAACATGAAAAAAAGAAAAAGTAGCGTCTTTGTGGTTGCGCCCATCGCCAAACCGGAAGTGGCGAAGGTTTAAATTAAGGCTAGTCAATCGAAAAGAGGGGATGACTTTCGAAAATATCGGCGGAAAAAGCAATCCCTCCTTGTAGAAAAGTGCCCAGTTGAGTGTGAAAGAATTAATGTTTTTAGCCAATTTTTCGATATTTGTTGTCCAAAGGGACGAGCTTCAAAGCGATACCAATCTCGTGAAAATCCGTCGCCTCAGTCAAAAGTTTTAGGCAGACATACATACATACATACATACATGATGATTGCAACGTCTTGTCAGACGAGCGCCACTCTCTTAGACACTTAAAGTTCATGAGCTCAAAAACGACTTCCATCGCCACAGGACCATTTTAATAGACAAATGCCTGAGAGAGTATCTGTACACAGATGATGTTACAGAGTCTTATCTTTGTACGACAGCTAAGTCTCTCTCTCTCTCAAGCAGGCATGACACTGAAGATGGTCATTGAGATCAATTATTACATGCTTCCAGCATTTCAAGCCTCCACACGTCACAACTTTTCCATCGCCACAGGACCACTTTTATAGACAAATGCCTGAGAGAGTATCTGTACACAGATGATGTTACAGAGTCTTATCTTTGTACGACAGCTAAGTCTCTCTCTCTCTCTCTCGGTTCAAAATGTTGAGATCCAGCAACAAGCAAGAGCAAGATAGCCTGCAACAAGTTAAACTGCAGACCAGCTTAATGCGGGTACTGGTCTCCCGCTTTATGGTTTTTTAAATCAGAGATTTGCTTCTCCTAGAAAGGTTCTCCACGCCAACACACACATACATATACACAAACACACGGTGCTAGTTGGCCGTTGACCCCGAAAAAGGGTTCATTCACGCTTTGGAAGGTCTTGTTTTTAATCCTTCGAGGAGAGTAGCCATCCTCTTCACCAAACAAGTCTGGTGGGGAACCAGTTTAGTCGCCGGTGACCCGACCATGAGGCAGGTAGTACTGGGTTACATGGTACCAGTAGCATATAACATGACCTGACATACATACATACATACATACATTTAAACAGACAGGTGAGATTCATATTATAGATGATTTCTTTTGGGGTGACTTTCTTATACACACATGCACTCCAAATGAATAAAAGAACAAAACAGCCAAACCCCATTTCACTCTCAATAATGTGGATGACTGTCATAGGAATTACTGAAAGCTGATAAGAATTTTAATTCATTTAACATCGAGGTTTGTTTTTATACGTTTGGAACTAACCATCTATTTTTTTTTTTTAATATAAATAAGCCAAAAAAAAAAGTTTAAGTTTGATATAAGATTAATTGGATCAATTAGAGTAGTAGAACCACCACGAATTAAGCGAATCAATGGAGCAGTTTCTGGTTGACATCGGTTGATCTTTGCAAACTATGTGGCATCTGTAGACAAACATAAAAACGAGCTGTTTGGTCTTTCGTCACAAAATCGCTTGTTAATATAGGGAAAGTTTTATTTTAAGAAAAGAAGCAAAGGGAATATTAATTTTTTTTTAATGTAGCATACAAAACTTTTTGATAAACCGATGTTAGAATTAAGAATTTAGGATGCTGACCTTTTCTGTCCAAAATCATGAAAGAGAAATTTTCTTAGATCGAAGATCAGTTTACGAAGCAACAAGTATAAACAAACGAAATTTAAAATAATATTTAAATATCTTTTTCCAAACTATCCTTGCCCTTTTAGCAAGTGTAGTATTTTTTTCTGATACTACACTTCATCTTCCCTCTCCTTTGTCAGTAACGGAGAAATCCTTCTAGATTGAGGTAATTTCAATTTTCGTACTCATCTGGAATGCCTATTTTGGGGCTGGATTTTCCCTACATTAAAAATCAACTACATGTTCAATCTACTCCAAAGGGGCGGACAAAAGTTTTTATCATTTTTTTTAATATATCATTTTATAAATTTCTAAGATCAAGGGAAAACCCTATTCCTCCATAAATTGAGCACTCTGGATTAGAACAAAAGTTAAAATAGTCTTAGTCTGGAAGGATTTCAACCAGTGTCGACCAGAAGTTGTTCCTTTTGTTTCACTTATTTTGTGAAATCCTTAATTGATCCCATCAGTTTAAAATAATTACTTTTAGGAAATAAAGTTGAATTATCTACATTAATCATATGAATTTAATTGCATTTTCAGTTTTAAGCTTCACTGATTTAGAACAACCTCAGCAATTAGTCAAAACTATAACAAATAATGTTGATTAATCAACCCAAACGCACTTGATAGAAAACGCAAACAAGAACTGGTGCATGCAAAAATACGTCTCTTATTAAATAAAAACCGTCTGCTAATCTTGACTTATTTTTAATAACTCTTCTTTTGTCTCCTACACTGTCTTAATTCATAGGAACTGTAGGCTAACAGTCTTTACTCTGGCCAGCAAAAACAAGAAGCATCCATAATATACAAAATAATAAAAATTCAGGTTATTGGATATATTGTAGAACCCACTCTGACCACAGAATGAAAAAGATGAATAAAAACATGAATATTATGAATAGATCACCAGTTAGGAAGAGCTAATTCAACAACGGAAATTTTGGAATGAAAACAAGAAAACATGAATTAATGAATAAAATGTACTTATATCAACAAGCTTACAGAGATGTAAGACCAAAATTTATTGAGAATTTTAAAGTTCCTGAATAAAAAGTAGACAAACGTATCAGAAATTTTTTTTCAAAATTGCGTTGTGTGTGTGTGTGTGTGTGTGTGTGTGGTGTGTGTTTGTGTGTGTGTGTGTGTGTGTGTGTGTGTGTGAAAGAGATTGCCTTCTGGGGGCTAGGTTCACTGGAATAATGGCAACAGGCTGAAAGGAATTTCAACATGGCGAATTCCAGTCTTCTAGAATGGGCATTGTTGCTTGAGAGGCATGTCACATCGCAGGTGTCCTCTCCCCCTTCAGGAAGAACTCTGCATTCCTGTTCACCAAGCTACTATTTTATAAGCTTGGTTAATTTCAGGAAATGCACTTGTGATGTTAAGTGTTAACTGGTCAAAACCGCCTGTTCTTTCTTTCATTAAATTATTTCGATTATGAATTATCGATACTTATCAAAGACATTCCAGTACAAAACCTATCTAAGAACACTATCAGACACATAAAGTACCTTTGTGTGAAATATCATAAAAATCGGCCCAGTCGTTTTCGAGTTTATATGGAATGAACACACACACACACACACACACATACACACACACACAGTTCCTTTTATATAATCGTAGAGATTATTCAAAATCTTATATTTTTGGTCATGCATAGATTCCATGAACAAAGCTTCTTTCTTAGAACTGCACGGTATGGAACACTCTTCTGTTTGCCTGTTTTCCAGCTGACTACAATTTGTTTGTCTTCAAGTCTAACATAAACAAATTCTTGATGAGCCGCCCCCTTAAGTAATCCAATCTACCAAATTTCCATTAATAACGACTACTACGATATTATCCCATTGCTTACTGTATACTCAATAATCCTTATCCTCGAGTACCCTCCGGGCCTTGATAAGTAGTTACTCCTATGTAAAAAAAAGCAAAGAATATTCTTTATCAAACTTGCATTAACAAAATGTCCAGTAACAACTGATTATTTTATCGTACAAATGCTAACATAAATAGCATCTATTTATGCCATGTAAAACGCTTATCACCGAGTGCTTTGCTTTTAGATGGCAATCATTTAAACTGCAGCTACTTTCATCATTGTTATTTTTCTAAACTGAATATTTCATAGCGAATTTTAATTCTATAATAAAGATCAATATGGATTCATTTGTAATATATTCGTCCCATCCACAAACTTCCTGGTGAATATGAGAAGGAAAACCAGACAATCTTTCACCCGCCTTCTCTCTATTTCCATTCGATGTTTTCTACCCCTTCCTTTCTTCTAGGTTTATTTTCTTTCCACTTTTTCTCTTTTATATGCATTCTTTATTATCTTCAGCAAATGATATATAGTCATCCACGGACACACTGCTCCAGTGTATCACAGTTCTTCAGAGCAACTGCCTCAAGTGGGGATCGAAATTAAACCACCTAGACTAGAGTCGGTGCGTGTAACCACGGCCACCAAGATAGAAGGCCTGTTAACTGAAAAATGCCTGCAGGCAATGTAGGTAAGATTTGTTGCGGTTTCAAAATCACTGCCTCCACTTTTTTTTTCTTTCTTCGATCCTGCTGTTTCTCTTCGGTTTCCCTTCCCTTAAACGAAGGACGCGATAGGCTAATGTGAGCTAAACGTATGAACAATATCCAGATTCAGTGAATACATTCACCTTCCCTTTCTTTCTGTCTTCGACTCCTCTATACACATCAGAGTTCAAATATATAAAACAAAACACCAATAATTCAGGCAACTGACTTTTTACTTTTGAGACGAAAATAATTTACATGGAATCAACAAACTCCCAAGCTACTTTTGATCGCATAAATTTTGTTCTGGTATTAATTAGAGTCGTTTGTTTGTCTTATTAGACTTAGTTGGAAGAGTAGAAGGAGGCTCCCGAAGCAACGACTGGCGCTACCAGTCACGTCGACCGAATCCACCAACCAAAGGATTCCCAGCAGCAGCAGCAGCAGCGGCAGCCATCTCAGCAGCAGTTCAAACAACCCTTATCAGG
The DNA here is from genome assembly GCF_053919585.1 of Euprymna scolopes. Lineage (NCBI taxonomy): Eukaryota > Metazoa > Mollusca > Cephalopoda > Sepiida > Sepiolidae > Euprymna > Euprymna scolopes. The sequence goes on from NC_136485.1 coordinate 86,633,573, forward strand.
GCTAAACAACCAGCACTTATCAGGGGCTAATAAGTTTTTCTACTAATAGGATTCACTACTGCTTGCCTCCTGAGACCCACCAGCAGCGAACTTCACTCCCAGTCTGCAGTGCTTCCAGCTCACTCCAGCGGCTTCCTGCTCATGCCCGCAGCCTTTCCAGCCCTTGGTGCCTCCAGCTCGCTCCAGTGCCTCCAGCTCCTCCTGCAGCTTTCCGGCAGCCTCGCCTGCACCTCGCTTCTCTGGCCTGCAACCTCGCATGCACTTTGCTCCTTCGCTCTGCAACCTCGCTTACACCTGGCTCCCTACCAACCATCCATTCCTTAACACTGACCCCGTGTTCTCAGTGTCGTCTGTTCCTTAACAGTTACTCCACGTTCTCAGTGTCCACCGTCTGTTCGGGATCGCCCTGACGTCCAGCCAATTGTTCCAGACCCAGCAAGCAACGCTAAACCACGCTACGTCTAGAGTATCTGCTCCAGACCTTAGCCTCCGGTGATGTGCTACCTTCCCGACAATCAGCATCCAGATCATACGATTTTTCGCTTCCTTTGCAAATAAAAGGCGAACCCTCGTCTTTAACCAAACGACCCGTGTCTGTCATTCTTCTTTACCTTTTTTGCTATTTACTTTTTGCCCGTGTCTACCTTGTTAGTTGTTGGGTCGACTGTCCCCGGACGACCGGCCTCCGCAACAGATTTTTTGAACTGTTACTGTCGATACTATATGACGGCATTTTAAAAAAAGAGCATTAAAACATGTTAGAAAAGAAAGGAACCCAATTCGATTAATAATGAAACTGAACTTTATTCAATATAAAATATAAATATTATCTCTGTAAAATTACGTAATTTTAAAGCAATATATAATCTAATACTGATAAAACTGAATTATGAATTTAAGGAACAAATAATTAAAGAAAGATAAAACACAAACAATTCTTGACCTTCGGGACAAGATTACAGTGTAGTAGTATCTGTTCTGATGCTACAATTCACCTTTTCTGTTCTCGGCCGGTGAAGGAGAAATCCTTCATGATAATTTTTATTTTTGTTTCTATTGAGAGTGCCCCTTATTGGGAAGCTGGATTTTCCCCACAAGATTATATATTGAAATATTTAAATAACTATTACTTTTAACACAGAAATTACATTTAAAGTATTGGTTTTCTGTTCTTCTATGTTCATTTTTTCCTATGTTTTTCATCAAAATGTGTAGTGTAATTTCATCAGTTACATGGTTAGGAATCCTGTACTCTGTTATAGTCTTCATTTTCATATCAGTGCAGAATAGATGAATACGGAAATGAAATTCACATAATTACTAAAAGTCAATCATACTATAATGTGAACATTAGTTAAAAACTAAGAAAATATAGTAAACATCTGCGATATTAAATCAGGGTGGTGGTGAATTTGGGAGGGGATATTATTAATATTGTTTCACTCACTAGTTGTCTCACAAGCCATCATGAGTGATCGCTCACTGGCAGTAACCTGTGGTATTCGCTGGAGAAAACCTTTTGCACTTTTTAGGGAGCAATCATTAAATTAAAACCTGTTTACACAGGTCCACATTCACTGTGAAGTACCTTTTTTATTATTGTTGTTGTTATAATAATAATAATAATAATAATAATAATAATAATAATAATGGTGCTTGTGCAGTGTACACACCGTGCTATATTTTAGACAGGATTTTCAAGTTAAATTAAATTTTTATGGTATCTTTTTTTTCATTAAATTGTTAAGTGAAAGTGCAGAATAGTTAGGAAGCCCTCCCTTCTGTTAAGAATGGCTTTCTAAGTAACGTTATTATTTCAGCACGGTGTATACAACATTTATTTATAAGATAAAACACAAGAAAATATGTTAACTAAAATTTAATGTACTCTTTATTTTTAGTTCATATCAAAACTTTAATTAAAACTGATTAGTTAATGAATTTTTAAGATGAGATTGTGTTCGTATGTCTCTGGAGAGAATTTCCTATTTTATTTCCCATTTCAGTCATGTAAATTATTTACAAATAAACTGTTATAAAACAAACAAAAACTTAAGTTTTAAATATATTTCAAAGAAATAAATTACGCCCGGTGCTAAAATATTGAATTCATCGATCATTTTTATTTTAAAAAAAACAAACAAACAAACGGTGCTAAAATATTCATCGATCGTCTTTAAAAAATAAAATAAAATAAATAAATGAATAAATAGATAAAATAAAACAAAAACAGTCGTGAAAAATGCTTCTAACTTTAAAATATTTGGAAATACTCGATGGAAAGCTTTATTTATTATTAAAAGAACGGACTGAAAAATATTCTCATATAAAAATTGTTTGTTTAGCAGTTTAAAAAATAAATTAAATGAAATATTCAATCTCCTTCGATAGAAATAAAAGTTCCTTCGATAGAAATAAAACAAGTTCACTTGTTAGATTAAAATTTTCCCAATGTGCAATTATGATAATTGTAATAAATTAAATCGAGAATTGTTTTTTTCTCTTTAGGAGACTAAAAAAACATAATTACAACAGCCACAAATATAAGGTAACGAAAAATATTTTTATGGCCATGTGGTTGAACCTCAGAAGCTTTAGGCACGTTCATGCCTTTACCTATATGTTGATCTGGTAATGACGTCACACTGTCATTTTTATTGGCCTGCTCTCTGGTATCTGTGGCGTACCCCTCACGTTATTTTGACTGCTGCTAAGTAGATAAATGAAATTACAATGATCATTATTGCCCAAACGCCGTAAGTTTCATTTGTTTACATCATCACTCACCAATATGCTCAACTCAAGAAAGACAGCATTATATATATATATATATATATATATATATATATATATATATAGATAGATAGATAGATATACCACCTTTTTTGGCAATTTTATAAGGTCCAAATCTCAGCAACTATTGATCAAAATTTAACAAGTGAAGGCTCGTTGGAAAAATAATGGCCTGAATTGTGTAGTGGGCTATGTGACATTTGTCCTTTCGCACCATCACCCAGAGCTTACTTTTGGCACTTTTTACAGCCATAAAATGTTTTGGTAAAGGTGCAGTATCTTTCCACCCTCAAAAAATCCTTTAACTATTATGGGCCAGAGGTTTTAGTGAAATATATATGAAAATTTGCAGGTTTTTTGAAGATACTATTCTATGGTTAAAATTGTATGACAATAGGTAAAAACGAATCTATATTTTCAAACCAATAAAATGTCTAAATTTACCTACATTTATATATAAATAATGTCCTGGCAGGCCAGCTTCAGTTTTGCTGCTGTGGGATGAATTTTGCTTAAGGTTTTTTTTTGGGGGGGGGGGAGGCTTGGTTGTCTCCCTTGTGGCTTTGCCAGGCCACTAATATATATAGATATACCGCCTTTTTTGGCAATTTTATAAGTTCCAAATCTCAGTGACTATCGATCAGAATTTAATAAACAAAAGCTCGTTGGAAAGGTAATGGCCTGAATTGTGTAGTGAGCTATGTGACATTTGCCCTTAAGGTCACAGATTAAGGGGCTCATCCATCATCCAGAGCCTATTTTGGCACGTTTTTACAGCCATAAAATGATTTAATCATAGTTTTCCTAGTTTTGCATATGAATTACAAAATATCTGATATTTCCCCAAAAACTCTGGCCTTATTACTATGGTTTCAAATAATCTGAAATAACAGCAAGGGGAGACTTGATTCCAAATATTTCTCATATGTCATATCTCCCCTCTTTGGTTTTCATACATAAAGTAAATTTCACAGTGTATAAGGATTATTTGACACTGAAGATATTCATAATCGTACCCCATTTCCAAAAAAAAAAAAAAAAGGGGGAGATATAACATAGAAATATTTGGAATCAAATCTCCCCTTACTGTTATTTCAAGTTTTAGTCTTCCCCTCCATCAAGACCAGAGGTTTGGGGGAAATTATATATATATATATATATATATATATATATATATATATATATATATATATATATATATATATATTCCTATAAATTTGATTTTTGTATATTGATATTCATATTAAACACCATTTTTTTCTATTTATTCAAAAAGAAAATATAACTTTGTTATATATCGATCGTCGAGTTTCATTCATCTGCAAACGATCTAGCTAATTTGTATATTCTTTAAACATTTATTTTAATTAATTCCCTATTGGTCTTTCGGTTTTCTTGTGGGATGATCATCTTTCGTAAACTATTATGTGTAATTATATTAATGCAAATATTCTACATGATTTATACTTGTGTAATATTTGCGTACAAAGGTTATAGTAAACACAGCTCTCTTTCTATATGTTTATGTATGCGTATATATATTTGTTAAAAAATTTTGCCTACCAAACTCCGCTGTCAGTTTTTGCTCTACAGAGATGCAACTTGATATATAGGACATTCAAACCAATGCGAAACTTTATATTTGGGTTTTAGCTAGGGAAAATTGATGCAAAAGTGTGAAAATCAAAAAAATGGACTTTGTGAGGTTACGGTCAAACGACGGCATTAGGAATATGCATGCGTAACGTAATAGCTATTGGTTCATGTTTTAATTTTTAGCTTTGCAGCTAACATGTCTTTAATAGCTCAAGTATCAACGTGAAACGAAAAAGTAAATCGTAAGCTAAACATTTTGGTTTCGATTCTCAGTGGTTGCGTACAAGTCATTTTTTTTTTACTTTTTAAATCATTACTATATATTAGCTCCAATATAATGTAATAATAAATCTGCATTACTCAAAATATCATATTGAAGCGTATTTTGCGACCTGGCTAGTATATATATATATATATATATATATATATATATATATATATATATATATTAGGTTGGGGTAGAGAGGGCTCCCGTAAGCCGTGGTGAAGGCAACCTTTCTAGGAGAAGCAAATCTCTGATTTAAAAAACCATAAAGCGGAAGACCAGTACCCGCATTAAGCTGGTCTCCAGTTTAATTTGTTGCTGGCTATCTTGCTCTTGCTTGTTGCTGGATCTCAACATTTTGAACCAAGAGAGAGACTTAGCTGTCGTACAAAGCTAAGACTCTGTAACATCATATTTGTATAGATACTCCCTCAGACATTTGGGCTCATGGATTTTAAATGTCTGAGGGAGTGGCACTCGTCTGACAAGACGTTGCAATCATCATTAGGTTGGTGCAAAACAATACCGTTTTCTCACATCACATATGTTACTTTTATATATGATTTCTGAATCAATTCATTGATATATATATATATATATATATATATATATATATATATATATATATAGAGCCATGTTATACATCATTTTGAAGCGCGTTTTTCGCTCTATCGGATCGTGTTATTCGTTACCGTTCTCAATATCTTCATTCGTTTTTTGCACGCTTTTCGACAGCATGGATGAAATTTAAATCCACATGATTTTCTTGTTCCAGTTTAAACTAGGCCGAAAAGCTGCAGAGACAGCTTGTGATATCAATGGTGCGTTTAGCCCAGGAACCACTAAGGAACATGTGGTACAATGGTGGTTCAAGAAATTTTGTAATGGTGACAAGGGCCTTGAAGATGGAGACGGTCGCAGTCGGCCGACTGCAGTTGATAACAAACATTTGAAAGCCTTAATTGAAGCTGATCCTCACAAAACCACATGAGAAGTTGCTGTTGAACTCGAGGTCGTTCACCATTTAAAGCAAATAGGGAATTCAAAAAAGTTGGATAAATGGGTGTCGTATGAATTGAATGATAATCAAAAAGATCGTCGTTTTGAGGTGCTTTTTCTGTGCAACAAAAACGACCCATTCTTTGAGTGGATTGTGACATGTAGTGAGAAGTGGATCCTCTATGACAACCGGCGATGTTCGGCACAGTGGTTGGATGTTGGAGAATCTCCATAACACTTCCTGAAGCCGAAATTACACCAAAAAAAGGTTATGGTGATTGTTTGGTGATCTGCGGCTGGTCTTATCCATCATAGCTTCTTGAATCTAGGATTGCTCAATATGAAGAGACAAATTCTCCTTCATGACAATGCTCGCCCGCATGTTGCTATAATGACCCTGCAGATTGGACTACGAGACTCTGCCCCATCTGCCATATTCATCGGACCTCTCACCCATCGATTATCATTTTTTCAAGCATCTCGGCAACTTCCTGTGTGAAAAATGCTTCAAAAGCCAACATGATACCGAATTTGCCTTCACTGACTTCATCGCTTCTAGAACTCCAGATTTCTTTTTGAATGGGATAAAGAAACTTGTTTCTCATTGGTAAAAATGTTTCGATTCTAATGGTTCTTATTTCAGTTATTCGGTTTATTATGAAAGGAGTTATGATCTTTTGAAGTTGAACACCAAAAAACATTATTTTTGCACCAACCTAATATCTATACTGGTAGCCAAATTGAACATTAAATGCTCATATCTTTGGTTCTATGAGACAAAACTATATGAAAATTTGAAGGCTTTTTGAAGATTATAGTACTATTCTCTGGTTAAAAATTTATGACAATTGGTAAAAAACGAACATATATTTTCAAACAAATAAAATATGCCTAAATTTACCTACATTTGTATATATAGTGTCCTGCAGACCACCTACAGGTTTGCTGCTTCGGTTGTCTCCCCTGTGACTTTGCCAGACCACTAATGTATATACTGTAAGCTTCATAAAAACGTTTATGCTTTATTTCCAGTGGAAATCATCAGGCTTATTGCTCTACTAACATATTGAGCACTATGAAATTATATATATATATATATATATATAATTTCATATAATTTATATATACATATATATATATATATATATATATATATATATAATTTCATATAATTTATATATATATATATGCATAATTTCATATAATATATATATATATGATTTCATATAATTTATATATATATATATATATATATATATATATATATATATATATATATTGAGCCAAGAAAGAAAATCTATCAAATAGTAAAAGCTCTATCCTGTTAAGAGAAACAATTCATGAAATTAAATTAAAAAGATTAGGAAGATAAGTTATACAGAACTTTATTTAATCATCATCAGATCAACAAGGACAGATATGAGAGGAAAGTGGAAAAGAACCTCTTTAGGCTATAGCATTTCGAAGCTAAATGCTTCACATCAGAAAAGGGGAAACATTGGCATTATAACATTATAAATGCATACAAATGAAACCGACTTGAGAAGATTTAGATTAGAAATGAAAAAAATAATGAAAAAGTATGGGGCGAATTAATAAGGATTATTAAAGGGAATAAGAGGAAAATCGAAGAGTATTAATAGGGAAGAGGTAAACATCGGGAAAATGGAAAAGAAAACATGAAAGAATAAATAAAATAGAGAAATATAATAAAAGTCGGCGCAGGAAAAAGTGAAAATAAAATTTAAGTAGAAATAAGAAAGAAAAAAAAATTTAAACTATAATAAACAGTCCAACCAAAGTCCTTGGAATGGGACGACAGTAGTCCAATAGAAATCTGTTTGAAAATAAACTCCAATGCAAGGAATGTTGGGTAAGGTAATGCTTAATAGAACCTCAAAAGTCGGTAAATGATCAGGAAGCGCTTCAAAGATAGACAGCAATGTAATGTTCCAGGGAAAATATTCCTCAGGCGAATTTTACATGTCTGGAATTGATCTGGAGAAGTCCTGAAGACAGATTTTTGGGGGGATTGATACACCCGGTTACACTGATTGGCCTCAGTCTTCATGACCTCTCTACAAAAATTACAGAAAAAATTATGTTTACCAATGTTTGCACTAATAGTCACATAAAACAAATTTTCGTTTTTTTAAATTTCCAGTTTGAGACGTTTTCTTTCTAATTTTTTTATTTTAACTTAATCGATTGAGACATTATTTTATATAGATATTAGTGCAAACTCTGGTGAGGCATATTTTTCCGTCATTTTTGTCAGAGAGTGTAAACCATTAGTATATATTCAAAAATTGTAGCATTTTGTTATTTAAAGACAAGTTCATACAGACAGTTTTTTTTAAACTTTCATTCAGACTTATGTTGTCACATTCTTAAAAAAAGTGGATCATATCTTTTAAAGTGAAAATTATTTTCGTAATAAAAATAGATACATATACATTTATTTATATAGTATGTAGTGAAAATAAACAAATACTTTTTATCGCTCTATCCTTCCATTTGCTGACCTAAAATATCCTACGCATGGAATCAGTAATAAAATGTCTAACAGTTTTTGTTTATTCAATGATAAGCAGATATGGATTAGACACACTTCTTTTTTTTGCACTTGATTTAGACTGTAATCATCTTCTTCAGTTTAAGAATAGTCTGGGAATTGTTTTGATAAACATGATCTTTGAGATAATGCCACAAATAAAAATCTGTGATGGGGATTATGATCTGGTGAATGTAAAACTCCCTGAAGAGCCCAAAGTCTACTGATGAAACGGTTACCAAAGTGCCCTCCTTGAATGGCGAGAAAGCAAAGATTTAGATATTCATGACTGAAACTTGGTAAAGTAACAAGGCATAGACTAAAATATCTTTGTATCAAATATAGTTGGATTACAAAAAGGACTATGACTTTTACTCCTGATTTCAGGAGTATTTTTAATCTGATCCTTCCTTTCAGTATTCTAATTTTGTTTGTCACACTTTTATTTTATCTTTCAATATCGCTCACCACCTATATATTTTTTATCTTCACTATCTCTTTCTTCTTCTTTTGTTTCATTTTACTTAAATCAAAATTCTCAAAAAATCAAGAACCTCCACTTCCTGGGGCTAACACTTAATCTCTATATGAGATGCAAATATTTCATTACAGTTCTCTTTTATCTCTTAAACGTTGATTTAATAAATAAGTTAGGAATATTAATTTTCCTCTTACTTATTGACCAATTAACTATGTTATAGTATATCTTTCTTTTGATCTCTTGGTTTTACTGGATTAAGGACAAGAATTTATCTGGTCTGATTGAGTATCCAGCTTATTGTTGTTACTATAGGCAACATCACTTAGAAAAGGTGCACCAATCCATCGTATAAGACACTATTTTATTTTATTTCATTTTATTCATAAATGGAAGTTATTTTGGAGTGGAATTTGAAACTCATATATTATAATTATATAAAAATATTATAAATATATTAAAAAAACATTCTATGTTTATTAATAAACAGATTCACCGGACCTATATAATAATTTATTTACCGGACTCATTATATAAACAAAGAAGAAACCAGGAAAATATACCTACTTCGGACTGTTACTTTGTGTCATGGATTACTCAAAATGCAGATTGGATCCCATTACCTCACTGCTACCAAAGACCTTCACTTCGGATTTTACCATGCAAATTGGATGTAAAATTCAATATCCTTTTCATTAATTTCTCTTACTCTATGATATTTAAATGTTTAAAAAACTTTTAATTGTGATTTTCCATGTCTTACTGGTGTTAGCAAATAAGATGTAAACCATTATAATTATTTGCTAATATTTTCTCCTTTGAAGAGATAGTAAACATCGAAATCCTATAGGATAAGGAGATATATTTCAAATGTATTCTTTGTATTACATATAATAATAAAAAAATTTTTGATTTGAAATTTAATCATTTCACGTCATAAATTTTAAATTGAATGACTAAAATTTGATTTATTTGCTCTATCTTGTATATTGAGCAATGTTTATTTAGATGGGATTGTCCTTATACAATATTACTGCCAATAATATTTTGTAAGACCTATAATCACAGGTTTCCATACCAGTTGATTTGTTGGATAATTGATTTCCTGCTATCAGGTGTCACATCTGTGGCCGGGGGTTCAGAGCTCTGATTGGACTCACATCGAACCTTCGACACGGACACTAACCGACCTCTGCATCATCGTCGAAATCGACGGACTGCCCGAGAGAGAGAGAGAGAGACAGATTAACAATAGTAAAAGTTACTTCTGCAGAATATGGACTGTGCTTTATTGTTATTGTTAGTTTTGTTAGGTGCTTCTACAGAGTAAGGTGATTTTAGTATTGCTATGGGCATGGCTTTTTAACAACATTGATAGATATCTCGACAGAATTTAATGAAAACAAATTAAACAATTCGACTATTTACTGTGGTAACATTTGATGCTGACACTATAATTAGAGTTTTATTATTATTATTATTATTATTATTATTATTATTGTTGTTGTTGTTGTTGTTGTTGTTGTTGTTTTGGGGGGTGGCAGGTATTTAGTATTGTAATTATTGACATTATTTTTACTAAGCGTACTATTTTGATTTTCTACATTTTTCCTATTTTCTGTTTAACTAGAATTCGGGTGGCATTAAGCCTCGACAATGTCTCAGTCCAGTTTGTACTCATCTTTTTATCCTCTGGATTCTTATTATCTAGTTTGGTGACGGTCGAGACTTAAACTATAACTTAATTATTATGTTCATTAACTTCGCAGTGTTGTGATGGCTTACACCGTTTTTGTTTTGCACCAAAGCTAGTAAACATAGCCAAAGAGTCAGATGGAAAGCACCTGGTGTAGGATGTTTGTTGTGCCAAGCAAAACCGACTTCTGGGGTAGAGTAATGTTGTACTTGATTCCCAAGGAGTTCAACTGTGTTTCAAGATCATCTGGAATTGAACTAAGCACACATATTATGATTGGTATGATGAAAGTTTTCTTATTCCACAACCTAGTTATCTCCACTCTCAGTTTCTGATTGTTCTATGCTTTTCCATTTTTTACCTACTAAGGTTGATGTCGTTTGGCTACATCAATAATTTTTCATTCATTGTTTTTTTTTTTCCATAACTGCAATATCCGGTTTCCTGTGAGTTATCTCTCAGTCACACTGAACCATGAAATCCCAGAGAATCTTAACATCCTCATTTTCCACTACCACTTTTGGGTGATATTGGAACGACTTGTCCGTCACTTGGATTTCAAACTTTTGGCACATACTTTGTCATGCATATACTTTGTCATGGCGAAATTTGTACTCTTTATGAGTGTAGAACTGAAACCTCCTTCACTCGTTCCAATGCACTGAGTAACCGTCTGTACAGCGAAACAACTTCCCCACTCCTCCAAGCGACCTGCTTTATATTACATTCACCCACGTGAATCTTGCGAGATCACGAGACCGTTTCTGTTAAATATCGCAGACGTCATCTTGGTTTCTCTTTTTCCTGTCCAATGCGCATGACAGGCAGACACGTGGGCGCTTTACAGGTATGCGGTTTGTATGTCCGTTTCTATTTTCCCCACAATGAGCAAGTGTAGAACAGGCACTAATAATGTGTGACATTGTTTCAAGAGTTACACTACACAGCTTGCATTTATCAGAACAGTTCTTCTCAAAGATGTTTCTATTGATTGCATTTATATTTAGTGCCTGTTCCTGGGATTTTCTGTCTCTCTTTTCAAATTATTTTTAGAGGAAAAATTCCAGGTATCCTGACATTTTAGTGCCTTAGTATCTTGCTCAAACTGACTGTGAAGTATCATTCTCACCAACTCGGTCATTTTTTCTGCTTCAATTCTTTGCTTATACTTCGGTTTATCTTCTAGTGATTCTTTATCTAGCTCTTCCTCTTTCGCCGCTGCTGCAAGTAACGCTTCATGACTGTTTGTTAAATAGTAGTATGCAATTCTAAGCTCTCCTCAATACATTCCTCAATCTCAATCAGCCCTCTTCCCCCCTTTCTTCTTTGTGATGTACAGCTTGTGATGTACATTAGAATTTGTGTGAAGTGTTCTATACTTGACTAATAACTTCCATATGTTTCTACGCAGCTTTTTTCATTTCTTCTTGTGCCCAGCCCACAAAAGCTACACTGTACCGAATTACAGCAACTGTCCATGAGTTGATGGCTATGAACAAGTTCCTACCATTCAGTCAAGATTTCAGGAGCAGTTTAAGTCTGTTCATATACACGTATTTTGTCTTCTCTTTTATTTCATTACAAATCATCATGTCAAGTTCAAGCACCAACAGGTACTTGTAGCTTTCTGCATCAGGATCTCCTAATCTTACCATTTGGCAAAATGATGCTTTTCATGGTTGCTCTCTTCCCTCGTTTAAGACTAACTCCGGCACATTTGGAAATTTCAAACTCAATATTTATGTCTTCACTTCACTGCTGTACAGTTTGAACCAAAAAGTCAATTTCCTTTTCTGTTTTCATCCATATATAAATGTGGCCTATCTTCGGTCCGTTCTTCTCCAGTTGGTAACCCATCTTTGTTTGTCTCAGTTCATGCGTCAATGGTATAGGTGCTATTACAAATAGAAGTGGTGAAAAGGAATCTCCTTGGAAGATACCGTATCTGATGTTGACTGTCCCTAATAGTTTCTTATCTAAAAAAAGTTGGTTTTCCAACTGATCATACTTTTTCCCTATGAACTCGATTATTATTATTATTATTATTATTATTATTATTATTATTATTATTATTATTGTGGTTGGTGGTAGTGAATTAGTATTGTTACTATTGCTACTATTTTTACCAATAGTACTTTTCTACAGTCTTCAGATTTTTGGGTTCTATTATTTTAATGTATTATTTTATTTCTTCTTCTTGTTATTATTAGTAGTGTGGTAGTAGTAGCCGTATTAATATTCTTTTTATTCGATTATTACTAGTCTGATCATTCCTATTATTAACAGTTTTATTGTTACATTTATTATTATTTATTATTATTTGTCTTACTGTTATTAATATTAGTATTAACATTGTTGTTTTATTTCTTAACACTATCTTTAGTATTTTTTTTTATTTTCTTAGTTAATGTTACTACTATTACTTTTATCGCTATTAGTATCATTATGACTTTGCTAATAGTATTATCATTATTATTTGTATAATATTTTTTTCAGTATTACTGTTATCATTTAGATCATTATTACTCTTTTTATTCTTACTATTATCAATGATGTAACTACTATAAGTAGTAATAGTAGTATTATTACAATTTTTGTGATTATTGATCTTTGTATTAATATTGTTAACATCACTATCATGCAGTATTTATCATTATTAATTCTAGCTTCGGCTTGGGCATTAAATTTTCGTCACTTGCTATGAATTCTCGAGCACCGCCGGTCGACCGGTAGGCTATTTAATAATAAAAGTATATTTTCTAAGACAAAATGTCTATATATTCAGTCATTTCTTTCAGGGTCAAATTTAATACAAATCTTAAACAAATCAAATGGTAGGTTGTGCTTATATCTCCTTTACAAATCCTTTCAAATACTCTAAAAAAACTGAAATTTGAGAAATATGTATTAATAGAATACTTTAAAATTCACAAATATCGAATGTACCTGAATTTTCACGAAGGGCTTCCACCCCTCTTTGTCCTCGCTGAATAAAACCAAATTAAACTAAATATATCTAATATTATCCACCATTATGCCTAGCAGCTGTTCTTTTTTTAAATTAATAATGATCGGTTAATTAGTTTAGGAGTGAATCCTGTACACAGAAATATATAAACATACTTAACTGTATATAAATTGTTTATCTTTATTGTCCGAGTCGCAAAAAGGGGTAGAGAGCATCAAAGAGGTTAGTATTGTGCCAAGAAGAATTATTAAAAGACAAAACTTTGGTTGAACCACTCGCCAATTGCTATGCCCAAATCGAAATTCAGACCAGTTAAATAACATTTTGGACACTTGCACAACTTCACATGGCGACATCTCTTCCGGCATGCACCTTTGCATACCTCACACAGCTTCTTTCTCTTAGACACTTGGCATCTTGTTTACTTTAATCACGAGAAGTATTTCCTATTTATGTTATTTTCATACTTTTTTTTTTTTTTTTACATGGAAGTCACCACTTATCAAGGCCCAGGAGCCATTCGGGGATAAGGGTTATTGTATTACAGTAATCAATGGGATATTATCGTAGTAATAGTATTGGGGATTTGATAAGGTGTCATTACTTAAGGGGCGGTTCATCGGGAATTTGTTTGTGTTGGACTTGAAGACATCCAAGTTGAATTCGGGGGGGGGGGGAACAGGCAAGCGGCAGAGAGTTCCACAGCCCTGCCGTTCTAAGAAAGAAGCTTTGTTCATGGAATCTACATTTTGATTTAGTCACGGATAAAGAGTGGGGAAAATTATTGACAGTGGTTTCAGCTAGTTTTTCGTGAAAGATTGGCGATGGGGACCAGAGAATGGAGCTCAGACGAGCACTTGCCATGGAAATAAAACAGAGACAGGCTCGCAAACGTCTCTTCTGTGGGAGAGAGGTTGCAGGGAAGAGAAAAAAGCATCACCCACCAATCCACAAAGTATATTTTGTACTCTGTCAAGGCAGGATAGGCTGTTTTAGCAGCTCCTGCTCAGATGTGGTAGCAGTACTCCATCCTTGGACGTACTTGGCTTTTATATAGATAGAGAATTGCATCATTAGTGAGATATTTTCTGGAGCGGTAGAAGGATCCCACCATTTTCCCAGCGACCTTGGCAACAGACTTGATGTATGTGTTCCATTTCAGATCAGGAGTAAAGATCAAACCCAAAAGCTTATCAAAACATGGGACCTCCCCTAGACAAGAGCCATTCATTTCAATCGATGCCAGATGGGGATCAGAGCATTTATGATGTAATGATAGGAGCTTGGTCTTAGATGCATTAAAGGTAACCAGCCACCTCTTCCCCCACTGAACCACGTGCTCAAGATCCGAGGAAAGAGAATCAGAGAGAACTTTGTCATTTGCGGCCTTTGATGTGTTGCCATAGATAGTCGTGTCATCAGCATAGATGTCAACGAATGATTTTAGTATGTGTTTTGGGAGATCATTGATGTAGATCAAGAAAAGAGTTGGGCCCAAGATAGACCCTTGAGGGACTCCAGCATTAATACTGTGGGCCTCTGATTTCTGCCCATCAACCACTACTCTTATGAGCCTATCAGAGAGAAATGATTTAATAATTGAGAAAACATTTCCAGTTGTACCATAGCTGGAAATCTTGTGAAGTAGGCCTTTATGCCATACCTTATCAAAGGCCTTTGATATATCAAGAGCAATTGCCCTAGAAAGGAAGCCTTTGTCGAGAGATTCGCTAATTCTATGTGATATAACTGTTAGCACGTCTGCTGTAGATCTAGCAGAATGGAAACCATATTGCGTGTCACTAAGAAGGTTATTTCTGCTGAGGTGGTTGACTACTTCTCTATTTGATATGAATTTCAGCAGCTTACTCATGACACTCAGGAGACTTATTGGTCTGTATTGAGAGGGAGATGACTTATCACCTGAATTCTTGAATACAAGGCATACTGATGAGGTTTTCCAGGAAAACACTTCTCCTTAAGGCAACACTTAAACAGTTTGGTAAGTATGGGGCAAGTTCTGGTTGTAGCTTTTTTAACGCTATAATTGGAATACCGTCAGGGCCATTTGCTTTACTGGAATCAAGGTTCTTGATTAGCTTGGTGACCTCACACACAGATATTTGTATGCTACCTAGCGTGTTGTGTGTTGTAGGAGGAAATACAGGGAGTTGATGGCCTTCGTCGCATAGGGTAGAATTTGCTGCAAAATTCTTGGCAAATAGTTTGGCTTTGTCGGATGCTGACGAGATGACCTCTGGACCATTGATAATGGTTGGGATAGAATGCACGCTTCTGTTCAGGATCCTATTTGCTATTTGCCAGAACTGGTAGGAACCAAGCCGCTGCTCAGCTACTTTGGATTTAACGGATTGAGCATATAGCTCTCTTGCATTTTTTATGCAGCAAATGCCTCTTTCTCAACTGATACTATATTCTATAATGTTGCTATTACCAGATTATCTATAATATAAATGTGGTTTCTGTATCCTTCTATCTCTCTCTATGGGGAGATTCAATTGAAAACAAAGACGTATACTAAAATTAAACATAATTTTTTACAAATAAAATTTCATAAGGGATCCAATTGAATTCATTTTTTTAGAAGTTTGTCAAAAAAAAAAAAAATAATACTTTCAGCACATGAACAGCAAAGATGATGAATTATTTTATTTTAGAAATGAGGTTCGTGCCTGGAAGAAGGGCAGTACTTGAGATCCCTGTTCATTCCCGTGCGATATAGGCAAACTATAAAGTCTAATAGTAATAAATGAACGGTTGGGGGCTACATTTAATCTAAATGATACTTACATGATATATCAGAAAAATGTAGTGCTTCAGTCTTTCTGTGTTTTTTTTTTTGTTTTTTTTTTTTTTGGCTATCTTTTTGACCAGAGATTCAATTGAAAGCAAAGCCCTATACCAAGATCAAACACAACTTTTAACAAATAAAATTTTATAAGGGATCCAGTCGTGGTATTAATTTTTTTATTAGAAGTTATTACAATAGTGTTTGCGCAGGTAAAAAAAAAAAGGTAGAGAAAATGGCAAAACTAATATAAATAAGAAAAAATAAATATCAATTGTAAATTTGATATAAACATTATTTAAGTATGAATACATCAGGTTTATACTGGTTATTACAAAAATTACGAAACTCATCTATTTATTAAAATAAATAGCAAGCAATTATACGTCTAGGCTCCCACATATAGGCTATGGGAGGTGGGGTGGGGGATTTTAAAGAGGGCAATTGAGTGCGTTTGAAGAAGTCTACATTCAATTTCAATTAAAATTTTATGGGATTTTCCAACAAGTAAATTCATATTATTTATAAATAATTGAGCAAATCTTTTTTTAGAGGAGAGTTGTTTTTTGTTGTTTAATTATTAGATAATCACTTCATCAGTTTTCATGATTAAAGCAAAGGTTATGGGAGAAGCTTATTTATTGAATTTGAATTTGAAATGCTATCCAAAGAACTTTTGTCAAGTTACCCTTATATTATAAGGGTAACTTGACAAAAGTTTATTCAATCCGTTTTCTTTTAAGAGAAAGCAATCCTTTTTTTTTACATTTTTAAGTAATTCGTTGCCCAGAACTTTAACTGTTTTTGTTTATTTCATTTATTTTATTTCATTTTTTGTTTATTTCATTTTTCTTTTTCATGGATGTTATGTTTTTTTTTTTTAAGTTCATTTAAACCAACGAAATGGCGTTTTAAGCTGCTTAAGCTAAAACGAAGTTGACTTTTTAAATGATAAGAATTATATATCATCACATGGGGAATGGGAGTATAAAATATTGAAAGGTCATTGAGTGGGATATGGCCAAAATAAGTGTGGGAACCATTTGAATTTAACACTATCGTTTTCACTTGAGTACTTTTAACTCTGCCGTTTTGACTGTGATGATTTAAATTTGTGTAATCACTGCTAAACATGTTACTAAAAATGAAAATGAAAGATTTATTAATTGGATATTTATTAAATTTATTTAAGTTTAACACAAAGCCAATTGTGCTGCTTGAAACCTTTTCTTTAATTAGAGTTTAATCGTTAACTTCGTCAGCAAACCGTTGAGAAATATGCAATTGCTTTAAGCAGTAAATGACAAAATAATCTATAACCTTAAATGCCAATAAAATAGCAAGATGGAATTAACACACTAATTCTCCTTCTTCTTCTTCTTCTTCTTCTTCTTCTTCTTCTTCTTCTTCTTCTTCTTCTAGCATGTAACTTTATCTGGTGAGATTTTAAAACTTGTTCTTTAATAGCATTTAAGTTGACATATCAAATTTCGATTTTGACAAGCGAATTTGTTATTATTGTACCATGTTTTTTTTTTGCACTATACATTGCTGCAGTTTATTAAAACAATAAGACAATTGTTAAAATAGAAACATTTTTAATTATGACTGGAAAAATGTCAAAATAGTCAGGTGAATAAATACTGTTTTATATAAAAAAAATTGTCTCCTTAAATTTTCATTCCTTTTCCTGCGTGAATTTTTAAATGTGTAAACAAATAAAAATCAAAAAGTAAAATGATGTCACCGCATCTTGGGCAATGCTGGGTCAGAATAGCTAGTTTATCATTTATTTTTTTCGCTGTTTTCATATTCAGCTTATTCATGAAATTCTTTAACGTTTCCTTAGGATGATTATGTTTCAATTTCTTTGTGTTGAAGATGTTGCATAAATTTGTTTGCCGATCCATTCTCTAGTTTCCATTCTATCTGGAAAATAATAATGCATAAATATGCTTCTAGCGCTATCAATAGATAATTATATAAGAAAAAGCTTCAGTTTAAACACAGGATCTTAAAGTAGAATCTAAATTTTTAAAAACGTCAGATTGTTTTCTTTGAAATAAATGAATAAATAAATAAATAAGTGTATTTTATTCATTAATTCATGTTTTGTCACTTTCATTCTAAAATTCTCTACTGTTGAGTTAGCTCTTGCTACCTGGTGATTAATTCATGTTTTTATCCATGTTTTTCATTTACCAACTTAACTACGCGTATATTAATTATCAGCACTGTTTTTGACATTTTTCAAATATGTTACATTCACCAAAATATATTATTCAAAGCAGAACTACAGATCAAATAAATATTTCAGTTTGAAATCAGGTTCCAAAGTTTGAGATGAAAATTTCTAATTTGTGTAAGAGATTCCTAAATTTGAAAAGATGAAGGTTGAAGGTTACGTCAGTCAAATCGTAAGGAATAAAACAAAATAGTCGTCTGAATAATCTAAATAATACAAATAATCCTCATCCCATAAATTCCAAAACAAATTGTCAACATCTGTTTTATCTTTGTCTCTTTCTTTCCATTTTTTTGTGGGAGGAAGGATTAAACTAAAAAGCAGATTCTGACAAGCTGAAGTGTTTGTCTTAGATCCAGAAATATGGAAAAACTATTTCCACTTTTTGGTTGGGCTTGTGTGTTTGTGGGTGCAGGCATTTATGAATGAACTATTTTTAGTTTATCAAAAAGACCTACATCCATATATGCCTTGAAATCCAGCCAACCAGACAGAGATTATGACATATTTTCATAAGCTATCATAACTTGTATTATCCTGTAAACTGTAAATGTGTTTTTTTT
This sequence comes from Euprymna scolopes, assembly GCF_053919585.1. NCBI lineage: Eukaryota > Metazoa > Mollusca > Cephalopoda > Sepiida > Sepiolidae > Euprymna > Euprymna scolopes. Next base: position 86,652,539 of record NC_136485.1, read on the forward strand.
GTCAATATAAGCAACGTTTACTTTAGAACCTTTTGATAATCGCTTCTAAAATAGTTACTTTAAAGATAAAGATATTCAAGAAGTTTGTAATATAATTTTACTAGCAAAGCTTCATGGAAATTTTATCATCTTTTTTTTTTCACTATAAAATAATTGTCAACAAAATAGTTTTTAAATAAATAAAATGCATCTTTTAATTTGTTAACTTATTTACTTATTATAACATTAAAGTTTTTAAGTAATAGTTTATATCTCCTATAATTGAAATAATTGTCAGCAAAATATTCTTTAAATAAATAAAACATGTTAAATATTTTACTTAATTTATTTGAAATTAACAATTAGATATATCAAAATTACATATAATAAAGAGAATGAAAAAAGTAGTTTTTAAAACTTAGTTAATGGATCAATAGAATTTGATCTATGATGATTTATTCGATTTAGGAACAATTTATTTTAAAATGGATAAAGTTTATACATGGTTCTCTATCTCTAACCCCAGTAACATGTGTTCTTTTCTTATATTTAGGACAGTAATATATTCCTTCTTTACCATTAATATCTGTTTTTATTTTCCTTTATGTATTATAATTTACACCACATTACATGTTTTTGTAACCCTTTTAAGATTTAGTGTTTTTCTAAAAATAAATATGTATGTATGTAAATTCAAGTTTCTCCTTCTTCCAAAGCGTTCATGTGTATTATCCACAATAACACAAAATGGCGACTACTTGTGTGGGAAAGATATACTCAAGCAGTATAAGGTGTACTCGAAATATTTGTAATATTTTCATGAGAGGAAAAAAAGGATCATTATATTATTTTACAATCTGATATTAATTCGATTAAAAAAAAGGAAAAATATCAACCTTTCTTCAAATATTGTTAATCACATTAAAATTTAGCAAACGTAATCTCATCATCAACATATTCGATTTAACATCCATTTTATGTGCTGGACGTCTTTCTAAAGAAATTGATTGCCAAACTAACCTATCTCTGGTCAGGTTTCTATTCAAACGTGTTTCTCTAAATCCATCACTATCACATACCGCCATATTTTACTTACATATATTTCCCTATACAGCCGTACTGTTGTAAAAGTGTTCGATATATGTGACTTTTTTGTTTGCTCTCCTATATGAGAGTCTGAAAATCTTGCTCTGTCTAACACATTACCTACTGCCTAGGATATCTTATGGAATTAATACAAGATGTTATACATTGTACATAGCCAAACCGACTGAGATGCAGAGCATTTAAGGCAGCCATAATTTCATTTTGAGTTTGAAGACTTGAAAAAAATTGGATTTTTGAACAGGACAGTTTTATTACTATTAAAATTTTATGTTTTTATATTGAATGGTTAAAATCAGAGACTCCTCACCTGCAGTCTATGCAATCAAATCATTTCTTATGCACTCAAACCAGGCTTACTCTGTCTAACACATTTCCTAATGACTAGGATATCTCAGATGTTGTACACTGTACATAGCCAAACTGCCTGAGATGCAGAGCAATTAAGGCATCCATAATTTCGTTAATACCAATTTTTTGATTAAGCTCTGTGTTTTTCCTCCAAGTTTGCGATTGCAGGTTGTATTCTATCAAATAAAAACAAGTTGCTGTTTTATTGTTAGCTGAGAAGATATTGTGAATTCATACTTTTCCAAAGTGTATTAAATTGAGACAGTATAGGGAGATATGTACAGGAGACTTTGATGGTATGGACACATTTAAAGAATGAATGAGAGTTTTGGGGTTAGTAGATGAAGACCAGTTGAGGTAGCAGAGGAAGGCCAAGAGAAAACCTTGAATGAAGTGATCAGGATGAACTTGAGATAAAGAGGAATCAATAAAGATCTGGTCAGAGATAGGTTCGTTTGAAAGTTAATTTCTAAAAGCTGTCAAACACATGCCAGTATGTAAAATACATGTTAAACGGAATATAATGAGAATTAGTGTGTAATAAACACAATAAGCATGATTTGAATTTAGCTGCAGCAATGTCATTGGCTGAGATTGTATCTATTAGCCAATCCTGCACCTCTGCACATTCGTTGGCCATTTATTTTAAGTTCGCATAATCAGTAATCAAGGTAATGGTTGAATTCTATTAATGTATCTTCAAACAGTTGTTGACACCTTTCTAAAACACAAGAATCATATCACATTCGCGTTAGATAGAATACAACACACATATCTGACATGTGCTCTTGTATGGCTGCAGGATGTAATCAACGATGACGCGTCAAAAGTACACAATCCTGGCTGCAGAACATCAGAGAGAAAAAATTGCTGATCTCACTGTAATGGCTTCCACGAGAAATCGCGGCGCACAGCACAACACTACATCGTTTAATATAATTCGTTCATAAAGCCTCCAAAGTATGACTCATATCGATATGAATGGCTCAAGGTTCTGTAGACTAGCAAAGAAATTGAATGAATCAGTTAATGATGACCTCCTTCTAGCAGGTACTGTAGGTGAAATGTCTGACCTCATTATAAGACATACAAATGAAACAAAATATGAAAGTAAAGAAATATAGATAAATATATATTTACACACACACATGTAATTCTAATTGGATATTTTTCACGTATGAGACCTTATTTCTGTCATTTTTCGTAATTCTAAATATTTTATTCATTTTACGAACATAAAAATCGTTTGAATATGAGAAAACAACATAATTTCATTTATTTTATTAATAATTAATAATTTGCAGTCAAATTATTTATTTCATTTTCAATTTCTTTTTATCGCCATATATTTATTTGATTTTGTGCTATCTTTTTTAAGTCATATTTTCCTTGAGTGATATTAGAAGCTGTAAATGGAGCTTAGTTTAATCTACATAATTAATAAAACATTTAATTTTTAGTCCAAACTCAACACTCAAATTTTGAACAACAAAATTTAAAAAAAAAGTTTAAAAATTATATTCATTGTATTACTTTTGACGAAACTGCATAAAACCTTTTAAAAACTAATTCCAATTTAGCCCCAACTTTTTCTTATAAATAGATCAAAAGTACATCAATTGTAGAGAGTAAATACCCAAACACATTTGTATATGTAGCTTGCATAACTACTTTTAAACAATTCATAATAAATTGTTGGTGTTATTCACTTATGTAATAGCTTTATCCATATTAAAAGTAATTAATTAAAGTGATTTAATTAAAAAAGTATAAATTACTAAAATTTTTCTTAAAATATCATGTTCATTAATTTTTAAGGGAGGTAATGTAAAGTAAAACTGTTAGTTTTTAAAGTTACTATAGATTTATATTAAATATATAGTTTCAGTTATATATTAAAAAAATACTTAGAGCTGAATTAACACCCACCTGAATACTGGTAATTTTTTGCTTGTTATTAATATAACACTGCCAAGTGGTTGCCTTTGTCATTCTCTCTATGTATAATTAAAGTCAAAAGCTTGGACTTAAATAATATCTTAAACAGAAACACTGTATAACAATACTCGTACGGTTTCGACAGTTAGTTTTCTAACCAGAAAATAACTGTCCTCTAAAATATTTAGGAATTTTAGTTGTGGGACTCACACTTGCTTAAAGCTTGATTCAGTAGATTATTTTTTATTCAGACTGTTTATATTTGGAAGGGCATTTTGCACACACAGTTATAGGCATGATGTTTAAATACAGTCTGGTAGCCGTTTTAAAATATTTAAATAATTGTAATAGTATTTTAAAGACATCTAATACGTCATTATATATATATATATATATATATATATATATATATATATATATATATATATATATATATATATAAGAGCAAATAATTAATAAAACATGCTAACAAACACTTTGAAAAAGAGTTAAAAACATATTTAATTTGAAAAGGAAACACTAAATAAGTGGATAGTCCTTAAACCGCAGAGTTTTGAAGAAATACTTTCCTTCTCATCAGAGGGTAGGAATTAGCAAAATGCGGGATCGGATTTTGCATGTAAAAGTATTTGATGAAACTGCAAGTAAGTCAAAGGTCTTACTTGATAACAAAAAGTGGAGCATAGGGAATAGGGCGAAGAAAAAGGCGATTTCACGTGAATGGATAGTCTGGTGAAAGGTAAAGTATCCAATGACGGTAAAATCCAAAAATGTAAATCCAAGAAAGTTAGTTAAATTTCCATTCGCACAAGTAAAATCCAAGGAAATCGCATAATTGAAAGATGGTCCAAAATAATCCAAAAGGCCGAAATCCGTTATTTTATATATATATATATATATATATATATATATATATATATATATATATATATATATATATATATATATATATGTGAGATCCAACGTTGCCCAAGAGTGAATGAGGAGCAACAAATGTTCAACACTTGCAATATTTTTATTGTCATCGAAATTGATGAAATCGCTCATTTGTTAATCAAATCGAATCATTGTCTACTTTAGTTGGCAATCCAGCTCAGGTTAATTTAGAGCGGACTGACCTTAGCAAATAGTACACACATAATGAGAGCATTGCAGAGAGCCTAGAGGCGATGTGATGGTGCCAATCGACCATGACAATAGCAAGAAGGATGACAAACACAAATGTTTGGTTAAAGACAATATGAATTGTTTTATTTTTACCGAGAAATAAATGCTAAAATCTATGGCAATGGATTCAAGATCAGCTGGAGTGAGAATAAGTGATTCTCATTAGGTTGAGATTCTGGGGTCCTTTAGGTAAGAACTGGTAGCCGGACGTTAGTAGGCACTGGTAGAAGTAGCTGGACATCAGTGGGCCGCAGGAGCTGGTGGCTGGAAACGTTGGAGCTGCAAGAGTGAGATGGAGGCACTGCAGAAGTGAGCTATAGTCGCTGAATGAGTAAGCTGGAGTCGCTGGAAGTTGCAGGAGTAAGCTGGATTTGTTGGAAGCTACAGAAACAGGCATGGGAGGCTGTAAGGGGGAGTTCAAAGAGACAGGCAACAGTAGAAAGTAGAATGTGACTCGCAAAATTAATTTGTCGAGTAACCCTGAAAATGACTATTTGGGTACTGCTGCTGCCTCTGCTCCCCACAGTGACTGGGTCAGCCGATTTGACGAGAATCAAGTTCTGATGGAAGCGCTCCTAGCTCCCAAGATGTACTGAAGATTTGCTGCAAAAGCCACTAGCTTTATGGAGAGCCATTAGTGCTACAGGATTCATGGTTAGTGATTGTGTTGCTAAACAACAAATGATTATAATTAATTTTGCACCATATTACTTACAGTTAAAAGTTTCTTTGTTCTTTATTAACTATATTTTTATCTAGGTTCGAAATAATAGTCCTTTGTTTTTGTTTAGTTTGTGAAAGTTGAAGTTTTCTGTTTTCTCTTTGTCATTTGAAATCGCTCGTTGCTATTTTTAGCACACGTGGTCGTAGCATATTTCCGGGAGTGTCGAGTTTCATGCTTGTCTCTGCCGACCAATGTGTTTTTTTTTACAAAAATGGAAGTGGTAAGGTGGTGCACCACGACAGACATACACACATAAATTTGTACTCAAGTGAAGTACACACACCACTTACTGAACACAGTTCATACGTGCACTCTCTTACTAACAAAATAGCCATGCTAATACACATGCACACAAATATTTTCATGTTTATCTTATCAGTCGAAATGAACATTTCTGTTCAATTCTTTCTCACACAAAAAACATCTCTTTCACTTAAGAACGTTTCTTGGACACTTTGAACTCTCAATATGTACTTGACTTTATTTCCATAGCTACAAAAATTGCTGATATTAAATTAATATATTTTCGTCAGTTTCAACTCTAATATACAACATGCTGGATACATAATTTGAGACGTTAATGTACGTCATGAAAACAAAGCAAAAAAATATTATTTTTCTGAATTTTTGAAATGAGGATTGATTACCTGTATTTGTTGGGTTATGCAGACTACGGTTCTAATCTTGAATGTTATTTGCACATTTTCGATGTAACCTCCGACCTTCTTCAAGTGTATCTTGGCCAATTTGAGAATCTTTCTGTCAAACTCGGGAATCTGCATGGAATTTCGAATTTATTTAATCCAAAGTTGCAGCACGCTCTCATTCTGTCAGTCATGGCTGACTAGAAGTCCTAAGTAATTCGCAATTGTATTTTTGAATGTCGCCCACACATTCAAATATAAATGGTCTTTCACATAATCATGGAAGAGGTTAACGTTATTTATAAAAAGTTGTAGGTGATTTTTTGACGACATAGTAATTCTATAAAAACTTACTAAAATGTTAAAATAAAATCTAAATATAGATTCAGTCAAAAACAAAACAAAAAAGCACTTCACATGGTGCATTAATTTAAATTCCAACAAAAGTATTTTCTGTTAATGAGTTTTTGTTAATTGGTCTCTGCAAATATTTGTACAATTGCTGAGAGAAGTTAATTTCCAATTATGACTGAAGCATATTTAATTCGCTATACTCCTTCTGACTGATCAAACCAGCTGACATGTTAAGTTAGTCATGAAGCCTAACTTATAATCGTTGAAAAGCAAAGTCCGAGGTTGTTGTTTTGTTTTAAACATTTTCACTTTGGTCACATCTAAGAATTATTGGGTCAAAGCTTAAAATTAGCACAAATGTAATATGTGCTTTCTCTAATCATAATTTCAATAGTCACCAAGGATTGGACAAGAACTTGAAAGATCGAAAATAAAGTAAGTCGTTAAGTCAGTTTAGTCAGTATACTAAAATATACTAATAGTAACAAGTGTCAAATTTATATCCTCTCAACTCTTTGTTGTATAGGGCTCCAAATTATCTTTCCTTTTGTTAAGTTTTGTAGGGGCTGGGAGTATGATAAGGCCATCACTTTGAAAATGAAATAAAATGCCTCATTATGATGCATATATATTCATTTTTTAAGCATATCCTCGAACCTGAACGTTCACACAAGACAAAGATATGCAAGTGTTTTTGTTTTTTGTTTTTTGTTTTTTTTACTTAGATTAGTAAATAATCAGTGCTAGATTACTTTTGAAGCTCATACTTCTTCTGGAAATTTTTTAAAGAAAATTATTAATTTAGTTAGTTCTTATTGTACTCAGTTTGTCATATATCCTTGCTGATGTCTATTTTTTGCCTTGTGTGTTTAGCATATTTATTGGCTTCATTATTTATGTATGACAAAGTAAGGCATAACAACATGACAACTGGCTCTTGCTGAGTCATTATTTGTGTGATATTTAGGCATGTCATTCGAGCAACCTGAAATTCTTATGCCAAAAACAACAAAAAGGTTTTAATTTAGATGGACTGCCATGCTGATTCTTTTTCCTTTACATTCAAAATCTTAGTGAAAAATACACAATTTTTTATTTCCAGTTCTACGGAGAATGTATAAAAATATGAATCAAACATAAAAAGAAAAACTGTTTGCTAATCAGTATCTTGTTCTTGACATAAGAATCCTAGGTTTCTCAAATGATGTGTTTAAATATCACCCGAATAAAAAATCAACTAGAGCCATTTTTCGTGCTTTCATTTGTCATGTATAAACTGTAAAACCCAAATATTCATGATTGAATAACGATGACAATAATTTCATATTAATTATATTTTTGATTCACTTTGCTACTAAATATCGATTTCCTTAATTAGAAGTTGCTTCTAAGTATCTTTTTTAGAGAGAAACAACGGATCTATATGCCATGATTCCAAATTTTTCTTATAAAAAAATAAATTTGTATAAATCAACATGGCACAACTTTTTGATTGGCTCTATTTTGTTGTCAGCATTGCTTTTGCAGAGTCTTCCTAAAATCAGATACTTAAAGGAGGCAAAGGAATTCTATTTGTTTAGAGAAGATCAAATCATGAGTTCATGAGAGAACGTCTGTCATTGATTCTTTAATCCAATTTTTTTTTTTTTTTAAATAATTCAATTTTATTTAATTATTTATTTAAATAAAAAGATTCATGGAGGCCCTATGCAGTGAGACATCTTCCCACTTTTTGTCCTCGGTGCATTTATATCCAGTATACGATATGATATCGATGTGGTTTGGGCAGATTATAACATTAATTTCTCTTGACAAATAATTTTTGCTGAATCACCTATCTGATGCTTCTTCTTCTTCTTCTTCTTCTTCTTCTTCATTATCATCATCAACATCATCAACATCATTATCATCAGTAATAGTGGTCTAACATCCATTTTACATGTTGTCATGCGTTAAATAGCTTTTAGAAATTGACTTCTAAACTAACCTATTTTGGGCCAGGTCTTTACTTATCAATCTTTCTCTCAATCCATTTTTATCACTTGCTCACATATTTCTTTTGGCATCCTCTCTGTGAACTGAAACTACTATCTCTGTGATGATATTATGTTTCTTGAACAAACTTTCAGACCTTGCTGGTGAATTCTCACAAATTATTATCTTGAAAAGATCAACTGGTAAAAACTGTAGATTTCACAAAAATCAACTAAGGTGTTTCTGATGAATTACTGACAGATAAATTCTCGCAGTGGACTAACATTTCTGGGAAAATCATTTATATAAAGAAAAGAAGAAATAGGAAAAAGAGAAAGAAAAAGATAGCTTATGATTATTAGAAGAAAGAAAAAGGAAGATAAAACAGCATAAGAATGGGAAAAAATCTAACATTAAATAACTGCAAGATATTGAGACAAGCAGGCTAAGATGGAATAAAATAAATTTAATCAAAATATAAAGTTAAAAATAAATGAAAAATTAAACTGAGATTGGCATAAAGAAGTTATTGTTAGAATTATAAGTTTAAAATTAAACGAGGATGATTAATAAATACTAAAGTCAAAATATTAAAATATGAATGCTTAAAAGTTAGAGAAATTGATAAAAATTTAATAAACAGGATTATCTCCCTTATAATGTGAAGATTTTAAGAATGTTATTGAAGAGAAAAATAAAAGAAATTAAAATAGAATACTTATATAAGGATAAAAATTAAAAAGATAAATTTAAAATTTAAATTACTGGCATAACAAGTATGGGATTAAGATAAATTTTAATTAATAATTTTTTAAATGAACCGTTTTATTACAATTCTTTCTTAAGAAATAATATATTAAGCACAATCAATTATGAGATTGTAGATGTAAACAAAACTGATATGAAACTATTGTAGATTGAAGAGGATATATAAGTATAAACTAGAATTTGAGGGTGTAGTTTAGTATTTAGGTGCTAATGCTATTACTGATTTGCGCTATTTTTTTAAATCGTATTTCCAAGTTTAATTAAAGTTTTATGATATGTTTTTTTTTTATTCAATTGTAAGGCTAAAGTATAGAATAAGTACAAAACACCCACCCTTCCCCATGTTAAGAATGGCTTTTTAAATAATAATGTTATTATTTCAGCACGGATCAATAAGTGCATGAGTACCAGTATTTAAAAAATAGATCAATTAAATAGATAATTTAGAGAAGAAAAATAATTACTTAAATCAAAAACACACATAGCATTAATGTAATTAAGATAGATAATTGGTTGAAATATAATTTAAAAAGTAGAAATACGAAAATGAGGCGATTTATAAATTCCATAGCTAATGGAAAATAATTAAACAAAGAACATAGAAGAGTGGGGATGAAGGTAGGTTCAACTGCTTGCTCTCTAAAATAGAGATTAGAAATATGTGCATTTTGCCATCTGAAAAGTGGCCGTTTTAGAATATTTTTGAATGACATAATGTTTGAAATTATCTGAATGGTTATAAAACAATTATAACGAACATGAAAATACACAATATGATGCTTCCATTTTTTAAATTTTTATTGTCTTGATTTTGTGAAAATATTATATGAATGCTTGATTAAAAAACTAATAATCATGAAGCTTAATAATTAAGAATATAATTTTATAATTTTGACTTTAATTTTTATTAGCATTACCGAATTTTAATATATTTTGATATATTAAAATTTTTTGGTTAAAAAAGTATTAATAAACTATATATATATATATATATATATATATATATATATATATATATATATATATATATATATATATATAGTGTGGCATCCGTCAGTCGAAACGACTGTGGATCAGCGCCGTATTAAGATGTTGCCTGTTTGCATCCTTTTGTGTGACTGTAGAGACCAATTCTTGATTTGCATAGTCTGCCACAGCCTTGACATACGAAGGTTGTTATGCAATTTGCCGCTTCGTCCGGCTGTTCCGCCTGTACACTCGCTCTTCTCCTAGCTCTCTTTGCAGCATTTTCAACATGGAAGGTCCTCTCGCTGATGATAATCCCCTGGCGTATTATTTTCCTCCAGGCAGTTCTGTCAGCTGCAGAGGCTTCCCATGTATTCCTGTCCACCGAGAGAGCCTTCATGTCACACTTGCAGACATCCCTGTAGCGAAGATGGGGTCGCCCCCTCTTTCATGGGCCTGAGGCAAGCTCGCCATAGAGAAGGTCTTTAGGGATGCGCCCATCATCCATCCTGCGCACATGGCCCAGCCAGCGAAGACGTCGCTCACGCAGTAGGGAGTAAATGGATGGGATGTCCGCTCTCTGCAGAACATCAGTATTACTCACTCTGTCCTGCCATGTGATACCAAGTATCCTACGTATACACCTCATATGGAAGACCTGGAGTTTCCTCTCTTGTGTTGAGTATGTAGTCCAGGATTCACTCCCATACAGTAGAACACTGAGGATGCACGCTCTGTAGACGGTCATCTTGGTGGAGGTGGTAAGGTGCCTGTTTTCCCAGACTCTTTTAGTTAGTTTAGAGAGGGTTGTAGATGCCTTTCCAATCCTTTTGTTTAGCTCCTCGTCCAATGAGAGGGTGTCTGAAGTAGTGGAGCCTAGATATTGAAACTGGCGTACGACCTCTAGTGGTGTGCCTTGGATTGTGATGCTGGGTGGGGAGGCGGTTGCTTGTCCCATGACTTGAGTTTTCTTCTGGCTGATGGTGAGACCGAACAGGCTGCAAGCATTAGCAAACCTGTCCATCAGTCTTTGAAGACCATCTTCCTGATGCGATGCTACAGCTGCATCATCGGCAAACAGCATGTCTCTTATCCGAACTGTCCTGGTCTTTGTCCTGGAGCGGGGTCTGGCGATGTTGAAGAGACCACCATCTGACCTGGAGTGCAAGCAGATACCATCCGTTGTGTTCTTGAAAGCATGCTTCAGGAGTAGGGAGAAGAAGATGCCGAAGAGTGTTGGGGCCAACACATAACCCTGTTTGACACCACTCCTTACCCCGAACTCAGCAGACATGCCACCGTTAAATTGCACAGTGCTCCTCATGCCATCATGAAAGGATCTTATGATGCTGAGGAGTTTTGGTGGGCATCCGATCAGTGGGAGAATTTTGAATAGTCCATCTCTGCTCACGAGATCGAATGCCTTGGTCAGGTCTATGAAGGCAACATACAGAGGCTGGTTTTGCTCTCTGCACTTCTCTTGCAGTTGGCGTAGGGAGAAGATCATATCGATTGTTGATCTCTCTGAACGAAAACCGCATTGAGATTCTGGGTAGATTCGGTCGGCAAGAACGTTTAGTCGCAGTAATACTATACATGCGAATAGTTTGCCAACGAAACTCAACAGTGAGATGCCGCGGTAGTTGTTGCAGTCACCGCGGTCCCCTTTGTGTTTGTAGAGAGTGATGATATTTGCGTCTCTCATGCCCTGAGGCACTGAGCCTTCTCTCCAACACTGTATCAGAAGACTATGGAGGGGCTCAAGCAGGCTAGCCTTTCCACTTTTTAAGACCTCAGCTGGAATATAGTCCTTTCCTGAGGCTTTTCCTGATGTATGAGAGCAAGGACAAACGCTTTGCCTCAATCAGAGAGTTGAGGGTAGCAGAGTTGGCATCATACCAGTCATTGCGTTTGCTACCTGTCCTCCTCCCAAAGACTTTGAGAGCTGTAGAGTGGATGGCATTTTTCAGTTTTTCCCACTGTTCAGATGCAGTCCGGGTGTTATCTCCTTTGAAGGTGGAGGTTAACATCTCGTTGAATTTCGCATTGCGATCTGAGTATGTGGTCTTGCTAACATCAATACGGGCAACACCCTCCTGTTTAGTGTGGTAGAAATCTTTGGGTTGAAGTTTGACTCTACTGCATATTAGGGAATGATCTGTATCACAATCAGCACTGTGGTAGGCTCTAGACATCAGAAAATGTTTGAGGTACCTTCGTCTAGTAATGATTAGATCGAGCTGGTGCCAATGCCCTGATCTGGGATGTCTCCAGGACACTCTGTGATGCGGTCTGGCAGCAAAGAATGTGTTGGTAATGCAGAGGTCATGGTAGGCACAGAGTTCTAGAAGGCGCTGACCGTTACCATTGCATTTGCCCACTCCAAAGTTACCAAGGCAGCTCGGCCATGCATCGTTGTCGCCACCCACACGTGCATTAAAGTCCCCAAGTATAATCAGGTCTTCATTTTGTGGAAATGCCTTGATGGTGCTATCCAGCTGTGTGTAGAAGTGCTCCTTGATGTCGTCAGGCGCTGCGAGTGTTGGGGCGTACACACATAATAAATTAATTGTTCCATCTGTGGTGCTCAGTCGTAATGAGATTAGGCGCTCAGTAGCTGAATCAGAGAGTTGTACGTTCTGAAGCAGTGAGTTTCTGACTGCGAAACCAACACAGTGTTCCCGGATCTCCTCTTCCTGTTTTCCTTGCCAGAAGAAGGTATAGTCCGATTCCTTTAGGCATCCGGTGTCAGCTAAGCGTGTTTCTTGGAGTGCAGCAATGTCTACTTTGAGTCTCGATAGCTCGTTGTTGATGATGGCAGTTTTTTGAATATCGGAGATGTTGCATATGTCGGTAGATAGGCCAGTCGTCATAGTACGAACATTCCAGCACCCTAGCCTGAGTGTTGGGTTCTTTGTGTTTCTTTTGGTTTTGTTTGGTGTAACAGGTATAACGAACATGAAAATACACAATATGATGCTTCCATTTTTTTAATTTTTATTGTCTTAACTTTGTGAAAATATTATATGAATGCTTGATTAAAAAACTAATAATCATGAAGCTTAATAATTAAGAATATAATTTTATAATTTTGACTTTAATTTTTATTAGCATTACCGAATTTTAATATATTTTGATATATTAAAATTTTTTGGTTAAAAAAGTATTAATAAACTATATATATATATATATATATATATATATAAAGTTGAATGTCTGGGTGTGTGTCTGGTCACAAATAGGCTCCTATATGGTTGACTATTTTAAAAAACTGATTAGATATAATGATAGAAGATGTATCGAGACACAGGAATGGATATGTTTGATCTGGAAGAACGGTGGTTCATTAAAATTGTGGGGTCTGTGTTCGTGCCTGGACCCCCAAGTATGGAAATAAAAAATTTAAAAATTAAAAAAAAAACATGTACAAGTGTTTTTGATATAGAGGTACATAAGAATATTTTGATAAGTATGTTTTTAACTTAAATAGGAATGGTATAATAAAATTGTGGGGTCTGCGTTCGCGCCTGGCTTCCATAGAATGGAAATAGGCACAAACTTTAATAAAGACTTTTCCTATCTTTCTTCATAACTAAGTATACTTTGATAATTATGTTTCAGTTTGAAGAAATATCGTATAATAAAATTATGGGGTGTTCGTTCACACCTGACCTCCATAGAATGGAAATATGTCAGAAAGTTTAACAAGGTTTTTAATATAGATCCACAGAATATTGTGATAAGTGTTTCAGTGTGAACAGGTATGGTATAATAAATTATGGGGGTTATCTATTTTATTTTTACTTTCATCATATTTTGCTTTGGTTTTGATACCCCCAAATTTAACCCAAATTTACAACCCTTCCTTTTCATAACCTATCATACTTTCATAAATCAGAGTCCATTTTCTGTAGGCTGTTTTTGAACTTAGTCAACGACGGATACTTTTGCTAGTATATATATATATATATATATATATATATATATATATATATATATGTGTGTGTGTGTGTGTGTGTGTGTGTGTGTGTGTGTGTGTTTTGGCAGCAAGTCATTATTCAAGCACGTCTGGTTGAATACGACAGAGTTATTATTCTCTTTTCCGATCTTTCTGGATATCTTTTCCATTTGTCAAGCGGTCTTTTTAATTTCAGCAGGCATGTTATATAAAATGGCGCCCAAATGTTGTTGTTCGGACATATGCTTCTCAAGCGCTTCCTATCTGCCCTTCATATTATCATCAGGAGTGATTGTTATTGTTCTCTTTTTCTTTTCATTTAAGGCTTGGTGTATTCATATATATTTTTTTAATTGGCTATAAAGGTGGGTGCAGGAGGGTTGGGGGCGAATTATCTTTATTTCATTTTTTTTTTGTTAATTTCGATTTTATTACTTGATAGTTTACTTATTTAGTTTCTTGTTAGTCATCAAATACTGTTAGTATATTTGTCCCGGTGTTAAATGAGGCCCGGTTTAAAAAGAGCTGTTTTTTTTTTTTTTTTTTTTTTTTGTAAGTATGGCTTCTAGTAATTTTAGTCGTCGTGTGCAGTTGTTAAGATATCGAATTTTAGATATTTCTAAGGTCGGATGACTATAGGTTTTTATCGTGGGATGTTAGGTGTTGTTTTATGGCACTATTGTCGGCTAAATGATAGGTTAGTCGCCAGGAGAGTGTTGTTGTTGTTTGGCCTATGTATGAGGTGTATGAGTTTTAGAGTGGGTTCTGAGACATTCTTCGAAGGGGCAAATAAATTCATACAATACATTAGTTTGGTTTAATGTGGTGTTAGTATTATTATTGTTTTTAATTAGTAAATTGGAAGTTTTAAATTTCGTATAATATATTATTAGTTTGATCTTTTTGTTTTGGTCGGTGGGTCTACTGTATCTTTTAATTAGGTTTGTTATTTTTTCATCTGTTTTGTAATTAGTGTGCAATTGATTTTTTATAGTATACTTTAATGGCCTCGTTTTGGGTAGGGTTAGGGTTTATGTTTTTATTGTGGAGTGAGTTTAAATAGAGTTTTATGAGTTTATCGATGATTTTATTGGGAAAGTTATTGTTTATTAGGGTTTGCTTTATGTTTGTTAGTTCTTTGTAAAGTATTTGTTGGGTTAATGCTATATTGTATGAGCAGGGAATCAAATTTTTTATAAGGGCAGTTTTATATTTTTCTGGGCATTCACTATGGTAATTTAGGAATATTGTGTTATTGTTGGTAGGTTTTTTTGTATGTTGAAATTGTGTATTTAGTGGGGTTGCTTGAATCTACTAATACAGTGAGAAATGGTATTTTGTTATTTACGTTTGGTTCATGGGTGAATTTGAGGATGGAGTGTGTTTCTAGGTTTAGTCTGAATTTTTTAATGTCTTTTACTGAATTGGCTGCAATGAATATGTCGTCAACATATCGGGCATAGATAGTGGGTTTATTTTTTTGATCTGAGAAGATTTTATTTTTGAGGTGGGTCATATAGTATTTTGAGAATGTTGGGCCTAGAGGTGATCCCATTGAGACGCCATATGTTTGAATGTATGTTTTCCCATAAGGGTTAATGAAAGGAACTTGTGTGGTGCATTATATATATATATATATATATATATATATATATATATATATATATATATATATATATATATATATATATTGGAATATTTAACCAAATAATTATTTTTATAAGAAAACAATTAATAATAACTTGTTAATCAATTTCTGCTATTTTCATGTTTGGAAAGTGATATAGTTTTTCACAGACTTAAAAAACCAAAACTTCATAGCAACAAGAGTTTACAACTAAATTGTAACCTTTTCTGAGAGAAAAATCTGCTAGAAACAACCAAACAACCAACTTTGAAGACGCCCCGGAGAACGAAAGTATTGTTTTAGAATCGCTGAAAACCCACTGATGTTGAAATTGTGATGTCACACAGACTTAGAGTCTGTGCGTTTTATGCATCTCACAGCTAAATCTGTCAGTAAATGCATGGTTCCAGCATCCAGTTAATGCCTGAATACATTTAAAGAGTCAAAGAGTAGATGATGTTACATTTGTGATCTCACAATTGAGAATTGCATTTAACTTGTAATCCATCATGAGTGTGAACAATAGCCCGTGGAAGGTAAGAGTTACATTTTGGTGCTGTGACCAGGATTTCACATGTTAATGATAAATCCGACCGGGGGCAAGAAACATAATATTTTTTCTTTAACAAAACTTTTTTGTTTTCGTTTAAAATAAAATCAATAGTAAAATAAAGAAAAAAACACACAATAAAATGCAAAGAAAAATCGATTTTGTTTAAGACTTTGACAAGACTTTGAGAGCACAGCCACAGACCGAGGATTTTTAGCTAACACAGTATTAGACGACAGACCAACTGAAAAACGGCAGACGACAGACCGATTTAAGGAACAGACAATAGCAGTAAGAACAGATAACACACTTTTGGCCCCCCCTTTTTTTGGCTTAAGTTAGATGCATTGGTTTTAATTTAGTTCTATTATGGCAATTTTTTAAGGAAAGATTAAGAGAGAAACAAGTCGTAAGAAACTAACATAATGGTCTCTCCAGACGAAGTAGTTGGAACTGAGGTAGATAGATGAAGTAAACCAGTATGAAGTAGATAGATGAGATAAACCAGTATGATAGAGGAGAGGACAAGCAAAATCACCCAGGGGTTACAGTAAAGAATACATAAACCAATAGAGGGGGAGATATTGCTTCAGTACAAGAATGGCTGATGGAGATAAAAAATAAAAACAGGTGGTTTAAAGATTAGTGGATTATGGTATTTTTTTTACCTTAGAAGGGGCTACAAGTCCAGTTTCAAAGTTTATTTGGATGATATATACCGACAATCAGCATATAACCTGGTTGGAGCTGCATGAATTACTAATTAATATGCCAGTGAACCCAGCTGCTTAAAAGTTGACGCCCATGAGAATCACTGACAGAGACAGTGTGGGTAAGTTGTTTGAACGAATCGGTAGAGTGCCCAGAAATAGCGGTCTGTTTCAGGCTATTTTGGTGGACACCTTTGTGGATGGCCTCAGTAATAGGGAGAGGGATGGCCTTAGGGGTCAGCCAAATTTCATGCTTAAGACAAAAGAGCTAGTATAGGACAGGATCAAGATATGGAAAAGAGTGGATCAGGAAAACCCACAATAAAAAGAAACTAGTCGGGAGCAAAAGGAGTCCGAATGCCTGACTCAGGAAGGCACAGGCTGACCCCAACAAAAAGGATTAGAAATTTTGGTTTGCATTTTACAAACCCGCTCCTGCCAGATCTAGATTGATCTGCTATACCTGACAATATGAGTGGCATCGAGTCAAGCAGTGTCCCACAAAGTATGGGTACTTATCTCGCTCGATTGGACCAAATTGCAATAATGTGATCAATTTGGATACAAGAATAAAGTGGTGAGTAACTGTAGACTGGGAATCATAACCCAATTATAGTGTCACCCAGAGCCAAGGAAAAAGAATCAGGGAAACGCCCCACAAAATAAGATATAGATTGTATCATTCTTTTTCATTTCTCTCCATGCAATGCATGTCCTCAATCCTAACTAGCTTGTTTTCATTTCCATACATCATCACACTGCATACAGATGCCTGGTAGATCTTGGACTTACACCTGAACTGGAGTATTCAAGAAGAAAATTAAAATGCCCCATATAGTCTAGTTAATATAATGCAATGAAAACTATTTCTCCTTTTTTTGGATTTGAAGATCGGTGACGAAAGTAGTTAAGTAAAGTTCCAGATTATGATCTATGAGTTTGGGCATTATTTACATTCCCTGCCTGATAAGAATAGCATTGATGACATCAAGGGCACATGGTGCTATCATACAAAGACATGCGTAAACTAGTGACACAAAAGTTGTAAGTATTCCATATAGTTCATTCCTTTAGTCATAGGCTGGTGAAATATGATTGCCCAGAATTGGATTTTTTGGAGAATGAAGTTTTTGTTTTAATCCTAATATGTCCCACAAGTTGTTCCACTCTATCCTAACTATGGCGTACATTGGAAAACTTTGGGGAATTCTTGGAAACATTTTTATCATTTGCCATTTAACATATTCTTCTAATGCAATCGTCTTTGTAATGCACTTAAATCTTAGGTACATTAACTGTTCTTCAAAGTTGAAAAATCAAAAAAATATCTCAACTCCATTCTCATCTATCAATAATACTAAGGATCTTAATCATCTAATTAATTGCTCATAAATTGACAAAATCAGCAACTTTTAGATTTTAAATCGTCAACTTGATGTATGGCTGATGCAACATTGCATTTAAAAAAAGAATAGAAATAACTTTTTTCAAGCAAAATGGTTTTAACTTTTGTTAATGTAAATGGACAATATAAATATATAAACATATTTCTGTCTGAGTGCATCAGAAATAGAGCAACTATTACATGTATTGTCTGTGCTCATATTACTATTTCTATATATTACTGGGGTTGCTGCTTATGAAGGCTAAGAACTACTCATGTTTAATGAGTTGGAAATTAATGCTGGCTGAAAGATGAGGAACATTATGGAAGCACAAACATTGCACAATGGTATAAACTACGTTTCATTCTTAATGGGGTGTTCCATAATAAGAGTTTGTTGATATTAGATTTGAAGACTACCAAGCTGTAACAAGTAAAGAAACAGTCCCGTAGTAATGTGTTCCACAAGTGGGAAGTCGTTACAAAGAAGTTTTGTTTATGGAAATTCCGCCTGAAACTAGTGACACTGCCAAAATCATTAGCTTTTCTCCCTTTTTCAAAATACCCTATCTACTCCTATCATCTATAACATAACTTGTTAAAAAGGCGATTGTACTCGTTTTCTCCATAGCTAGAATAAAAAAATGGCTCGTATTTTTATTAGTTGAATTACGTTACATGTTACATAACTTTCAAGCTGAATAAATTGTAATTCAAAATTAAAAAAAGTATTTACGCTGAAAAGGAAGTGTTTACAGCGAAAACAAAATCTTTTAATTCTCTTTCATAAATAGAAATTGTTATGAGGACGTCATTTTATTCAAATCCTTGTTTCAGGAAAAGATGAAAAGCTAATAATATTTTAAATCCTAGCTTTTACAATTTTATTGCCTGTATTCATGTATATCTTTGATTCACTGGTGGTCGCCATTTTGTGTTATTTTTTGTTTGTCTGTTTTGATTTTCAAATCAAGTTGGATTTATATACTGTTAGATCTTCACATTTTTATATATAGATCAATTGCTTTAAAAAGTTCATTATAGTTTCTACTTTATGTTTTTTGACAAATCCTTCATTATGCCAGTCTTGTAAAATGTTTCCCTTATGGGAGCCAGAACAATGCATTTAGTAAGAATATGTTTGATTGTATATGTAGTCTGGCATGCATGGCACATTGGTTGCTGTTTGTCTTCAAGCAAGTAGGAATGTGTAATACTTGTGTAACTTTTGCTGGATAACAGTACTTCCGCTTTTCGTTTTTTTTTTTCCGTAAGCTTTGTTTCTATTCTACTTCAGTTTCGATCGCTAAGAGTTTGTTATGTGTATTTCTACTCTAAAGCTGTTGTTTTGTGAGTTATGTTTGCCTGGATAACTAATGAGTGTCTCAAGTAAAAGGTTGGATTGACATACACATGCATTTATTCACAGAAAAAAAACATTTAAAGTGATATTTAAAATATTAGTACTAAAGAAGGAATAGATTAGTGTCACAAATACAATGAGAAAAGAACTTACGTTGCCAAGGTCGGAAATAAAGAACTATGTCTGAACAATGCAAATAAATGTTACTTTGTGTTTGTGTGTTTCTGAGTTTCTGCAACTCTTATTAGAAGACATAACCCAGAAACAAAGTCTGCTGGGATTGGAGAAGCATAATAAAACGTTTCCAGTTTGAAGGACGTGCCAAAAAGAGGGTAAATTTCGCATTTCAGCAGAACAAGATTTTAGATCATTTCGAGTATATTCTCTAACGTTAGTCAGGATAAATCCAAGGGAGAGAATTCGTATATAAATTGATAAGATAGTTCGAAGTCAGCAAAAAGTATAGCAAAATTATCGTCTATTTAATAAATTGTATCATTTATTCATTTTCTTAGATGTAAATTAAGCAAACTAAGTCCTGCCTACAAATGTCATATGAAAAAAATAACAAACGAAATTAGAGTCAATGGGTAATAAATTTATTAAAGGAACTTAAATATTTATCTAAATAAACTTAAACTACGATTGTTAAACAAAAAAAAAATGTTAAGTTAGGTGTATCCAACATTAACTCTGCTCCTAAATCATCATAATACTCGGTTTAACGTCCGTTTTATCAGTTCAGCTTTTAGAAAATTATTTCCAAACTAATATATCTCTGTACAAGTTTTTATTTATCCTTCTTTCTCTCAAGTCCTTCTTGCTTGTAAATAAACAAATAATAAACAGACAAACAAAAACAGAGCAAAAACAAAACAATTCTTTTTCTCTCTATCAGGCGGTGGATGTTGCATGTTTAAGTTATAACATACACTCTCTTTGAATCTGTTCACATTGAGACCCCTGTTACTTTATGTGATGATGATGATGATGATGATGATGATGATGAAGATGATGATGATGACGACGATGATGATTACCATCATCATCATCCGTTCGATGTCCATTTTACATGCTGACATGCTTTGAACACCTTTTAGAAATTGATTTCCAAACGAACCTATCTTTGGCTCGGCCTTTATTTATCTTTCTTTTTCTCAAATCTATTCTTATCATTTCCTTCTATGACAGCGCTTCTCAACCTTCGATGACTCGTATCCCCCTTACTGAGTATCTCAACACTCGTGGCCCCCTGAACTTCAGCAACAAAAAAAAAATGCAGATTTTGTTATATGTTGGTTATTTAGTTACTTTAAAATTATACATCAAAGTGAAAATTTTGCTGAAAACAACATTCTTGCTGTTGAGCTCGTTTGACAAGTGCTGTTATACCCGGCTCCGTCTTAAACACAGCTAGGTGAATATCATTCCTAACATCAAAATGGTTTCTGAACTTCATTTTAATGGTTACAAGATCAGAAAATCCACATTCACAGAGGTATGTTGTTGTGAATTGTATGAGCAACAGGATGCATTCTTGCTGAGTAGAAAATACACACTCTGAACAAAAAAAAACATAAGTTGGAAATGTCTTACTTACTGAAGGCCAGCTTCATTGCTTTTGAAACCTTGAACTCTGTCAGCTCTTCTGTTTCATCTTCAGTAGGTTCAATTTCAGGGTTGAAATGGTTTTTTTACCCATAGAACATTCAATGGTGTGTCATCAAAATAAGATTTGAACTCAGCAGAAAATTTTTTTAAATGTCCACTGATGCAATTTTTGATGCCAATAGAAAGTTCAATCCTCTGCATTTGTAAATGCCGTCCATGAAAGGAAATGAGATTGTGGACCCAGCTTTGATTTGTGCATTTTAGACTTCAATTCAAGCAGATAGTTTGGCAATCTTGTCTTGAATGTCACTGACTGTCACATCATGGCCTTGCAATGATTGGTTCATTTTATTGAGTCAGCCAAAGATATCGGCTTCATGACAAACTTTTCAGTCGATAGCTCACAAACTTTGGTGTAGAACAAGTCTCATATGTTGAGTTCTCATTTCGTTGGCTAGAAGTTGGAAGAGCCGATGATTTTTGATCTTTGCAACAATGTCGTTCATCATTTTGACTGTGACGTCCTTGACTTCCAACAAACGTGAGACTAGACTGTTTAACACAAGAGCATATTGCTGTAGTAAACAATGGGAAAATATCATGTGGCTATTCACTTTTGACAAGCATGATGCACCCTCCTCTGATGCCAATCATCGCTGAAGCAGCATCAGTACATATGTGCTTAAAATTATGCCAGCCAATTCCATTAACTACAAAACGAGTCCACAATAGCTTTGACATCTATAGCTGTCGTTGTGGTTAGCATGGTATTGCAAAACAAAAAAATTCTTCCTTCCCTCTTTCTAATAGCAAGTAGAGGCAATCAACTGACTCTTCAGAGCGGTATCTGTAGACTCATCTAATTATAAGCTAGCCTAATGCATGCTTTGCTTGATTTCAGGGTAAACTTGACGGCATACATCAGTGGTCATGTCATCAATTCATCGACAGATTGTATCATTTAGAAAACAAAATTTGCTGGATCTTTATTTTTGTCTTTGGTCTGATCATCGGTTCCACCATTTTCTCTATACATAGCTTGGTGAGTTAGTAATAGTGTGCAATTTCTTGCACTTTATGATTTGGTATGCCACTTCATAGTTGAAGTTTTCTTCTGGAAGGAATCCAAATTTGGGAAGTGTCTGAAGACAGAACATCAATGCTATTGTTGTTCCTTCAGAGATGCATGCATCTTGTCACAATGGTTTGAAAGTTTGGAAGATGTATTTGTCATCCCCATTGAGTAATGCACACATTACTTGCATTCCTATGTATTATTAGTATGACCAAACTAGATCCGCAATGATTTGATCTCAGTGTAGCCGATTGCATGGTTCACAACAGTATCTATTAGTCTAACCATGCATTTCCAAAGATTGTGATTCTCAATAAATCTTATAGATGTTGAATGAGCTTGAAATCTGGAAGTGCAGAGTCTGATGAAATACTAAGAAACTAATCAAAATCTTTGTAGAAACAATTTTATGCCTTTTGTTTGTTTTTAAAAGAAATGATATGGAACAAGGAGAACATATCAACAACTCTAAAGTTAATACTTCAATGTACTGATACTTTTTCTATTGCTGTATATGTAAATGAAATATGAAGGCTATACTGGGGGAGCATAAGAAAAAGTTCAATGCCCATGAAATGTAATGTTTATAACTCTACAAATAAATGTAATGTTTGTAACTCTACAAATAAATGCAGATATCAGAAAGAAGCTTAATATTAACACATTAATCAACATCATCATTTGAAAAAGGGATTAACATGGTTTGGATATGTTCCCATCTGTCAGACCCCAACTATGTAAAAACAATTATATCAAAATTATTTAATTAAAGAAAAAGATATGCCGACTAGATTACAGTTGAGACTGGCATGTCACTCTTGACAGCTAAAAGACTGACCCAAGAGCATGGTGTGGTGGAATTTTGTTTTCAAGTATATAGCAAAGCTCTGGTATAAGTAAATAAGTCAAATAAATTAACTTTATAGCAGGTTTATATTATTTTGCTGGAAAACAGTCAAATATCTTATCACCACTGCCTTGCACAAGACTCTATTAAACAGGCTTCATCCAAAGCTCCATCTGTTTTTTTTTATAAAGAACTGAAAACATGAACTATTCAAGCAACTGTCAGTCTCTAACACTCAATGTGCTCTGAGTTTAGCTCCTCCCACCCTGACCATATTAACTCCAGCACTGATGACCGCAGAGGAGATGCACCAATCAACAATTTGCATTCATAATAAAAGCAACAAAGACACAGATATAGACATTGTATAACCTTGACTTGTTGAACATAGGTGCGTGTGTGAGTGTATCATTAGGGCCCCACCATCAGCATCTCTGGGTTGTCATCCCTCTCTCAAGTCCAGAAGACCAGCCAAGATTTAACCAACGTCCAACTAATCAATTACTACCATCCACTTGGACTCCTCTGTCTGTTCTCAATATTCCTCTTCCCAAATACATCTACTTCCTATTGGAAACCCTATATGTCCACTCCCCACCCCTGTTACTCTGAGCTTATCTCAACCAGAAATAAATACTCTATCTTGATTCTTTCCCTCGCTAATTGTTCATGGTGTCACTTCGTCTGTACAACATAACGGTTGTATTACTCCGTTATTGTCATCTCTCTTATTGGCATTTTTTTTTTTTGTATTGTTGATGATTTCTACGTTACTTTCTAATAGTTTCAGCTGTTGGTGGTGGGATCAGTTCACATTATCACACTTTTATTGTTATGGTGAGTTGAGGCAGCTCCTATCAATCTGATCGGATTGTTGTAAACCGCACTTGGCTTTTTGGCTAGAAACAAAGTGTAGTATCTGTTCTGATACTATACTTCATCTTTTCTGTCCTTGCTTAGTGAAGAAAAATTCCTTCTAGACTAAGGAAATTTAAATTTTTGTTTCAATCCAGCATACTCGTTTACGAGGAATTGGATTTTCTCCATGTTAAAAACTGATGTTGTGCCTAAATCGGCTCTTGTGTAGAGGCAAGTAAATAAATTTTTGAATTTGCATTTTCTTAGTTTCAATCATAATTTGCTTGCAATTTAACTGAAAAAGCCTATGGAGTTTTTTTTTGTCCAGCTTTAACGAAGTGACATAACATAAGTCTTAAATAGTTCAATCATAACCATAACCATAACGTCAACCTTAACCTTAACTTTAAGCATAACCCTAACTCTAACCTTCACCCATATGCTGACTGATGCATTCAGTGATGGATTGAGTTACATGAATCTTAAATAGGAAAGTGATTTAATTTTGTTTTTCTTTATTCAGTGTCTTAGCATCCGTGTTAAATATAAAGGTCATATTCTGGAATCACTCATGGGTTCATCTCTATATAAATAAAATGAACTCATTTTTTCCCGTCGGATTTTGACCTTAATAGGATTAAAAATCAAGATATTTCATGCAAATATAATATGCACAAACGGCAGAACAATATCTGAGGTGTGTTATAGGCTTATTATTTCTCAAATTCCTCGATAATCTTAGATTTCTATACTTTTTCTGCTGAGAAGTCACGGCCAAAATCGGTTAAGATCAATGGAAGTGGTAAAATATTTTCTCTCTAATAAATTCCTCCTCCCCCTGCCACCACTTAACACCGTTTGGGGATCGTTCACAAGGAACAGTTGAGAAGAGAACACCGGTTTGGCTTCGTAGTTCTTTCATGTGAAGTTATTTAAAATCACTAAACTAAGCTGCAGTGCTCTGTGGTGTAGTGGTTAGCGTGCTGGACAATTCACATTATATTTTCACGTTCGCGCCGACCTACCGTAGTCGTTTTTTTTTTTTTTTTTCTAAACAACTGGAATGGACTTTTCTTGGTGGCCGAACTGTTAACGTTGCAGATGTTTTTTTGTTTTTTTTTCACACTTTATTTTCCTACTTTTACTCATGACTCCGGGTTTGATCCTTCCTACTTACCTACCATAACATTTTTTAAAACTCCCCCCCCCCGTCCCGGAAACAAACACTCGGGCAACGCCGGGTACCCCCGCTAGTACTGTTATAAAGTGATAACATGTTGCGATTATCTATCCTTCTTAAAGGGGACCAATTTTTTCTGCACTGAAATACTGTAGTCAAAAATGCTCAAACTGGATTTCTCCATTAACCAGTGATATTCAATTGGTTATTCAATCATGTTCTTCAGTATTAGGACTTATACCTAAGTTTTTGGCTTCTGCATTCTACTGTCACTGACAAAAACTTTTTACCTATTTTAGTAATTTTTTGAAATCCGTTTCTACAAGTGAGTGAAAAAAAACGTCATGTTTGTAATAGTTATAACTTATTTCTCTTTCTGAGAATTTTTCATAGACATTACTCCAGAAATAGAAATGAGACTTCATTATCTTTTTTTATCATCGATAGCTTTCAGTTCAGACATGTAAATCATAAATAATAAAAGCATGAGGTTAACACGTGTTTTTCCTTAATTCTGAATATATCACACTGTTGTCTCCTTTTTTTTTTTAGCATTTCAGATGTAACCTCCATTTAGAATTAAATTTCTAAATTTATGCATCATTCTTGTCAAAGTTTACTATCCCTTGACAGATGGATAAATTAAAGCTTTAAATTAAGTGAAATATACTAATCATATAATGTATATAATTAAACAATGAATAGTATTTAACTAGTAAAATATTATTCCAATTTGAGGAATATATCATTTGGTGTAAACCAAAAAAAAAAAGGATGTTGCCATTTTTATTTTGGGTTAAAAAAAAACGTTTGACATATTCCCCAGATGTCTAAATATTTGATTCATCAAAATGGCTGAGAATAATTTAGTAGTTTTAGGATAAAAGTTTAACTTATATTCAAGGTTCACAAAGGTCAAGTTAAAAAAAACAACTCATTTGACACTTGACTACAAAAAGGAATTTCTCTTCTGCTGCTGACACAATTCAGAACAATATGACCTTTAGAAACAATGGAAAACATGTAACAAAACCATCACTCAACAACCACACACACACACACACACACACACACACACACACACACACACACACACACACACACACACACACACACACACACACACGCATAAGTGTATCATTATCTACTTGTACATTTTGCATCTGATTTGTCAGTTTATCTCTCTGACAACTCTGAAAGAAGTATTATAAATATATCCATCCCAGCTTTCTTAATTATATTATAAAAACTGTTCTCAGCATTCAACAATATTTCCTAAATATTTTGAGATGCTTTCAAGAAATAGTGCAATATTTTGACTCATTCAATTTTAATGAAATTCTCGCAATTTATTAAATAAATCTTTCTATATAAATCACAATATCTGTGTATATGTGTGTATGTACGTGTATGCCCTGTAGAAAGAAAGGTTAGAGAATCTACCTCAAATCTTTAATTGTATTCTTATGTAAAATTTACGAGGGGCGTGCAATAAGTAATGCCCCTGACCCACTTCCAGTTGTCTGATCTAGCTGAAATTTTCCATGTGCAATGATTTATATCTCTACGGGTTATGTGGCAAATTACAGCTCTGAACTAATTGTGGTTTCTGTTTTACAGGTGTTTGAACTGAGTCAGGTGTGAAATGGAGCCTGTTGAATGTCGAGTAGTGATTCGGTTTTTGTATTTGAAAGGACGCACATCACAGGAGACTTTTGATGAAATGAAAGAAACTTATGGTGATAATGCCCCATCATATGACCTTATAAACGCTGGGATCGTGAATTCAAACATGGCCGGAAGTCTGTGGAAACAGCTTCCAGACCTGGTCGCCCCCCTTTTGCCATTGATGAGGCATCTGTCTGTCAAGTTGAGGCTGCCATTTTGGAAGATCGGTGCATTACTATTTGCCAAATAGCCCAAGATATCAAGACTAGTACAGGGTCTGTGGAAACTATCATTCATGACCATTTGCATATGCATAAGGTGTCTGCCGGATGGATTCCCAGGTTGCTCACACCATTCCAGAAGCGAGAATGCGTCGAGTGCTCGAGGATGAATTTGGAAACGTGTCAAAAGACTGATTACCAGGATGAAACCTGGGTCCATCACTATGATCCAGAGACCAAAGCTCAGTCAATGCAGTGGAAGCACTTGAACTCACCACCTCCAAAGTAGGCAAGGGTGCAGCCCTCTGCTGGCAAGGTCATGCTCACAGTCTTCTGGGACTAGGACAGAGTAGTGATGATAGATTTCCTGGCAATGGGTACCACAATTACAGAAGCCTATTATGCTTCACTTTTGAGAAAATTAAGGGAAGCTATCAAAATCAAGAGGCGGGGCAAGATCAGCAAAGGTACCCTCCTCTTGCAAGGCAACGCTCCAGTCAACAACACGCATATCGCCAGATCAGAAGCATGAGTGTGTGGTTATGAAATCCACCCTACTCTCCTGACCGTGCACACTCTGACTTTACCCTCTTCCCAGCCATGAAGTTATTTTTGAAAGGAAAGCGTTTCCCAGATGATGCAGCCTTGATTTCTGAAGTCACGTTGTGGTTGGAGGACCAACCTGGGGTGTTCTACAAAAACGGTTTCCAGAGCTGCATCAAACGATGGGAGAAATGCATAACTCTGGGTGGTTCCTATATAGAGAAAGACTAATAACTGTGCCAAGTTTCATTGCTCTACTGCTATGGGAAGTGGGTCAGGGGCATTACTTATTTTTTTATTTATTTATTTTTTTACATGGTGGTCACCACTTATCAAGGCCCGGAAGCCAGTCGGGGATAAGGGTTATTGCGTATACAGTAATCAATGGGATAGTATTGTAGTAATCGTTAGTATTGGAGATTTGATAAAGTGTCTTACTTAAGAAGGCGGCTCATCAGGAATTTGTTTATGTTTGACTTGAAGACATCCAAGTTGTAGTCAGGTGGGAAACAGGCAAATGGAAGAGAGTTCCACAGGCATGCAGTTCTAAGAAAGAAGCTTTGTTCATGGAATCTACATTTTGATTTAGGCACAGATAAAGAGTGGGGGAAATTATTGACAGTGGTTTCAGCTAGATGGGTGTTTATCGTGAAAGACTGGCAATCGGGACAGAGATTGGAGCTCTGACGAGCACTTGCCATCGAAATGACGATAAAACAAATACAGGATCGCAATGTCTCTTCTGTGGGAGAGAGGTTGCAGGGAAGAAAAAAGCCACGAAGTCTATTTTGTACTCTGTCAAGGCAGGATACGCTGTTTTTAGCAGCTCCTGCCCAGATGTAGCAGCAGTACTCCATCCTTGGACGCACTTGGCTTTTATATAGATAGAGAATTGCATCAGCAGTAAGATATCTTCTGGAGAGGTAGAAGGATCCCACCATTTTCCCAGCGACCTTGGCAACAGATTTGATGTACGTGTTCCATTTTAAATCAGGAGTAAAGGTCAAATCCAGAAGCTTGTCAAAACATGGAGACTCCCCAAGACGAGAGCCATCCATTTCAATTGATGCCAGATGGGGATCAGAGCATTGATGATGTAAAGATAGGAGCTTGGTCTTAGATGCATTAAAAGTAACCAGCCACCTCTTCCCCCACTGTACCACGTTCTCAAGATCAAAGGAGAGAGAATCAAACAGAACTTTGTCATTTAAAGCCTTTGATGCGTTGCCATAGATGGTTGTGTCATCAGCATAGATGTCAATGAATGATTTAAGTATGTGTTTTGGGAGATCATTGATGTAGATCAGGAACAGAGTTAGGTCCAGTGTGAACCCCTGAGGGACACCAGCATTAATACTGAGGCCTCTGATTTCTGCCCATTAACCACTACTCTTATGAGCCTATCAGAGAGAAATGATTTAATAATTGAGAAAACATTTCCATTTGTACCATAGCTGGAAATCTTGTGAAGTAGGCCTTTATGCCATACCTTATCGAAGGCCTTTGATGTGTCAAGAGCAATTGCCCTAGAAATGAAGCCTTTGTCAAGAGATTCACTAATCCTATGAGATATAACCGTTAGCACATCTGCTGTAGATCTAGCAGAACGGAAACCATATTGCATGTCACTAAGAAGGTTATTTTTGCTGAGGTGGTTGACTACTTCTCTAATATGGATCCCAGCAGCTTACTCATAAACACAGGAGACTTATTGGTCTGTACTGAGAAGGAGATGACTTATCACCTGAGTTCTTAAATATAGGGCATACTGATGAGGTTTTCCAGGGTATTGGGAAGCACTTCTCCTTAAGGTAATGCGTAAACAGTTTTGTAAGTATGGGGGAAAATTCTGTTTGAAGCTTTTTAATTGGAATGCCGTCAGGGGTAGTTGCTTTACTGGAATCAAG
Organism: Euprymna scolopes; assembly: GCF_053919585.1. Lineage (NCBI taxonomy): Eukaryota > Metazoa > Mollusca > Cephalopoda > Sepiida > Sepiolidae > Euprymna > Euprymna scolopes. The sequence continues at coordinate 86,682,010 of NC_136485.1, forward strand.
ATTCTTGATTAGCATGGCGACATCACGCACAGATATTTATATGTTGCATAGCATGTTGTCTGTTATAAAAGGAAATACAGGGAGTTGATGGCCTTCGTCGCATAGGATAGAATTAGCTGCAAATGTTTTGGCCTTGTCTGATGCTGACGAGCTGATCTCAGGTCCATTGATGATGGTTGGGATAGAACGCACGCTTCTGTTCAGGATCCTGTTATTTGCCAAAACTGGTGGTAATCAAGCTGCTGCTCAGCTACTTTGGATTTAACAGACTGAGCATATAGCTCTCTTGCATTTTTCATTATTTTTTTACAGTGGTTGCTGGCATTCCTGATAGCAGCTTTAGTCTCAGTATATCTATTACGTTGGTAGCTATGGAAAAAGTGATTTCTGTGCGCAATGGTAGCAGCACATTCTGGGGAGAACCATGGCTGGTTGTTAGATTTTTGTTGGAATTTTTGGATGGTATGAATCGGTCTATGCCTACAATTAACCATTCGGTCAGGTCTGATACTATAGAGGACACATTTTTTTTAATATGGAATGCAGAGGTAGATAAGATATAAATGTATCCCAGTCACCCATAGAGTATCGAGATACAGTACGGTGGAGAGATACGTCTGAAGACTTATTACATTTCATTTTTATGTTAACTGATACAACTGAGTGGTCGGAGGATCCCAGAGGAGATAGAACGGAACATGAACATAGCTCAGGGGAAGTTGTGAGAAAAAGATCTAGAAGGCTTGCATACTGACTGGTAGTATCGGGCACACCGATGGGCTCGTGATCAATCTGAGGAAGGTCATAGGCAATGGCAAAATCGTGATAGAACCTCCCCTCGTCATCGGTCTTATTTGAGTGGGTCAGCCATTCCACATTATGGATATTGAAGTCACCACAAATGTGAATGTTAGCCGAAGGATGAGCAGACAGGATGTGGTCAATTTTCTCAGATATACTCTTAAAGACAATAACTCCGTTGTTGTGAGGGTGATCGAGGACAAATATAAATGCAGTGGTGTAAGCAAGTGCAACTTAGAAGCACATATAAGGTAAAGTAGTGCTTTCTCTGGAGATATCTCTACCACACGGAAAGCCATCTTTAATGTAGGCGCATATTCCAAGTCCATGGCGATCTTGGGGGTCAGATTTAGATGTTAAGTTAGAGCATTCTTTTTATTATGAACTCATCTAGGGAAGTGGTCGGCCCTATGCCAGTTTCGCTAAGAAAGAGTAAGTCCGGTTTCGTCTCCTGTAATCAGGTTTCAACCTCTGGAAGGTTGGAACGTAGACCCCTGATGTTGGAGAAGGAGTCAAGATAGTAGGAATCTACGTTGGATGATGGGGTTCTAGGTTTATTCGTGTTTTTTTTTTTAATATGACAATAAGAAGTCGAACAAATACACTTACGACTTTATACCTGGTAATTTTAATCATTGGTTTTTAATATGACATTTTCTTTATATTTTTGTACTTATTCTGATTATTTTATTCTTTTCTTTATTATCATCATCACGAGGATTTTTTAATGTTATTATTTTATTGTAAAGTTATTTCGTTTAGTATTTATCCTTATTATAAAAATTTTATTATGTGTGTATATATATGCATTTATATATTATGTATTTTTTCAATAAACTATATACTTAACTTTGATATAATTATATTGATGCGATTTCTGGCTGTGATATTCGGAATTGGTTGATACAAAGATAATAATTTGAAATCGTAGGCCAAAAATTTATTTTGAATTATATATATATATTTTTTTTTAATGCGTTCTTCTCTCTTTCTTCTTTATATTTATACAACTTCATAGTTTATATATTTATTTATGTAAAATATTTCGTTAATTTTATTTTGTATAATTCGGTATTAAAATTGTACTTACTTTTACAATAAATAAGTCACCGCAAATGTGAATGTTAGCCGAAGGATGAGCTGACAGGATGTGGTCAATTTTCTCAGATATACTCTTAAAGATAGTAACCCTGCTGTTGTGGGGACGATAGAGGGCAAATATAAATGCGGTGGTGCAAGTAAAGGCAACCCAGAAGCACGCCCCTCATACCTGAATGACAATGGAAATGCTTCCAGATCTCTAAGTGCGCCCCTAAGAGGTCTAACTCTCCTAAAATATTTTTATGAAATTTATGTCATGTACACAACATTACTTTCTATGTTTTTCACCTCTAGGTAACTCATGGAGACAAAATCCCTTAAATCTTTAAACATATATATTTGATTTTGGAAAAATGTGAATATATGCATAAAACAATAATTCGGAAAGTTTTCTAACATTTCAGTTTCTTTTAACTACATTAGAGGATATAACTGGATAAGGGGAGGGCAGTAAAAACAAAGAAAATAATCTAATGTGATAAGCATAGTAGAGATCTTCATTCAATCGGTCTTCCTCCTACTAAATAATATATTTTATAAGAAATAGAATACAAGTTGGTGCAAAATGGTGGAAATTGATTGAATATGAGTTTTTGACAGACTAACGCACGCATGCAGCAACTTTTTCTTTTAATATTCTGTTATTGTTAAAAGCCACTTTATATAATGCTTCTGACAGCATTTTTACTTAAATGACTTCCATTGCTCAGTTGAAATTATCCTTCCTAAGATTCCCCTGTAGCGTGAGGGATTTCTTTGATTATATATATATGTGTGTGTGTGTGTGTGTGTGTGTGTGTGTGTGTGTGTGTGTGTGTGTTTAGGTAGAAGTATGTGCATGCATGTGTTTGTATGCATTTCTATACAATCTTTGTTCAACTATGCGACATACAAATATCTGTGTATGATATTGCCAAGCTAATCAAAAACCTTGATTCCAGTAAAGCAACTTGCCCTTATGGCATTCCAACTATAGTGTTCAAAAAAGCTTCAACCAGAACTAGTTCCATACTAACAAAGCTGTTTAAACGTTGTCTTAAGGAGAAATGCTTCCAAACACCCTGAAAAATCTCATCAACAAAAATTCAGATGATCCGTTATCAGTACAGACCAATCAGTCTCGTGTGCGTCATGAGTAAGTTGCTGGAATCTGTGTTAGAGAAGTGGTCACCTACCTCAGCAAAAATAACCTCCTCAGTTACATTCAATATGGTTTCCGTTTTGCTAGATCTACAGCAAACGTTCTAACTGTTATATCTCATAGGATTAGTGAATCTCTTGACGGGTCTTTGTTTCCAGGGCAATTGCTCTTGACATATTAATTTCCATAAAGAAAGCTTTTTTCTTTGAACTGTCCACATGTTCCATTTGCCTGTTTTCCAGCTGACTACAATATGGTTGTCTTCAAGTCCAACATAAGCAAGTTTTTGATGAGTCATCCCTGTAAGTAATCTAATTTTCCAAATTTCCAATACTAATATTACGACATTGTCCCACTGACTACTGTACACTCATTAACCCTTATCCTTGTGTGGCCTCCGGGCCTTGATAAGAGGTGACTCCTTTGTAAAAAAAAAATTATATTATATCTATACCTGGTCATATACTAATGATAATTTTATATGGGCATATCTGTACTTGTATATATGTATATGCTACGAATGCATATTTTTGCATATATATATCTATGTATGCATATGTATTTATACATATTTTAACAATTACTTCGTAAGCATTTCTTTTGGTTTATGATATATATATATATATATATATATATATATATATATATATATATATGATTAGTTTTTTTTGGAAAAAGAATTCCAGCAGAGTGCTCAATTAAAAGGAAAATCCAAATTTTAAGAGCGTACTTATATTTTGTGTACAGAAAGTTGTTAGTTGAGACAGGTCATTGGTACCGTCGGTTTCAAGCCCGATAATAAGGCCAGTTTAAGGTATCCTTATCAAGCTCTCTTCAGCCAATATTCGTCTATCTTATAACCGGAAGTGTGAAGTATATATACCTCGCGAATCCACGTTCAAATCTCGTTTTGTTTAATCCCCCCCTTTTTTTTTTTTTTTTTTTTTTTTTTATCTATATATATATATATATATATATATATATATATATATATATATATATATATATATATATATATATATCGGGTAATGTAATACCTAATTTTCAACTTTGAATTATTTAAATTTAAGATCTAATTTCGAAAAAATGTTTTTTTTATATGAATCGATTTTAATTTGAACCCCATTTAATTTTAAAATCTCTTTCCTTATGTATAAAAACTTTAAAATCTGTATTGGTATCGGTTAAAAACTTAAAAATTCGTTTAATTATATCGAACATTTAAAAATTTCCAAAAATACGTTTAAAGTTTTAAAAAATATATTTTTAATTATATCGAATCACGTTTAAAAATTTCGAAATACGTTTAAAAATTATTTTTAAAAAACCCAAATCTTTCAAGGTTTGGGAAAGTGAGTATTTATCTATCCTAAGTGATTTCCCTAGTTTATTAACATTATTATATTTTTCTATAGTTTTAAATTCGAAATAGATTATAAATTACATTTATAAAATATTTTTATTTTATTTATTTATTTATTTTTTTTTATATATATGACATTAATTAAAATATATATAAATATATATATATATATATATATATATATATATATATATATATATATATATATATATATAAACATGCTCTGCTCATTCATCAAACGTAGGAGTCTCAGTGGATTTATATCTAGGAAACTAAAAGCATACAACCATTATTCATATATATATATATATATATATATATATATATATATATATATATATATATATATATATATATATATATACTAGCAAAAGTACCCGTCGTTGACTGGGTTCAAAATCAGCCTACAGAAAATGGACTCTGATTTATGAAAGTATGATAGGTTATGAAAAGTAAGGGTTGTAAAGAGATAGCTTCGAATTTGGGGGTATCAAAACCAAAGCAAAATATGATGAAAGTAAAAATAAAATAGATAAACCCCATAATTTATTCTACCATACATGTTCACACTGAAACATTCAACACAATATTCTGTGGATCTATATTAAAAACCTTATTAAAATTTGTGACATATTTACATTCTATGGAGGTCAGTCTCGAATGAACACCCAATAATTTTATTATACCATATTTCTTCAAACTGAAACATAATTATCAAAGTATACTTATGCAGATAGATATGAAAAGTCTTTATTAAAGTTTGTGCTTATTTCCATTCTATGGAGGCCAGGCGCGAACGCAGACCCCACAATTTTGTTATACCATCCTTATTTAAGTTAAAACATACATATCAAAGTATTCTTATGTACATCTATATGAAAAACACTTGTAAACGTTTTTTTTAAATTTTTAAATTTTTTATTTCCATACTTTGTGAACCAGGCGCGTACGCAGACCCCACAATTTTAATGCCAGACCAAACATACCCATTCCTGTGTCTCGATACATCTTCTATCATTATATGTGATCAGTTTTCTATAATAGTCAACCATATAGGAACCTATTCGTGACCAGACACACACACAGACGTTCAGCTTTATATTATACTAGCAGAAGTACCCGTTGTTGACTGGGTTCAAAAACAGCCTACAGAAAATGGACTGTGATTGATGAAAGTATGATAGGTTATGAACAGGAGGGGGTTGTAAAGAGATAGATTTTGATACTCAAAAGTTTTACCCTAAGCAAAATATGATGAAAGTAAAGATAATTTTTGCGAAAATATATTTTTCTATATCAACTTTGTTTCCATTCGTAGCCAAGACTGACCAACAAAATTATGTTTCCTTATAAAGAGAAAATGTTATATATATAATAATATAAATATACAAGAAATAAATGTTACCATTGTCAATAAAAGTTACTTTTATGGTAGAAAACTTCATTGGTTTGTATTTTTAAGTAGTTTGTAAAAAAAATATTTTTGTTTTAATTCACGAACCGGTTTGAAAAAAAATCAAAATGGCAGCAACTTTGAAATAGAGAGCCCCGTTTTCAATTTGAAGGAGGGGCACCTAAGCATTTTGTGTTAACAATTTAAGAGAGTTCCATCAACGTAAGGAATATTTATAAACATATTTTAATGTTTTCCGTTATTTTGTGTTTGAGGAATATTCGATTATGGCATGTGTAGTTTATATAAAAATTCATTTAAGTAGTTATCGCCTCAAATTTCGTTTTAATTTCGGTTCTCTGAAATTATTTCAAGTAAAGAGCATTAAAAATTATTTCAAAACAAAAAAAAACATGAACTGAACTTTTATTGACTATGGTAACATTTATTTCTTGTATATTTATTTTTTCGGGTAGTCTTTTGTTGGCTTTTCTGCTAAACACTCTTACTAAATAATATCGACGAAATATGGAAAAACAAAGAAACAAAAACAGTTTTGAAAAATAATGAAGCTTTACTTACTTTAGTAAAATAATCCGATACAGGAAAACGGGATATTAAAAAAGTAAACACGTAATTACTTTAGTTTTTTAAAGCAAAGAATCGATATAAATATGAATAAGAAGAAAATAGCGCCCTTTTCAAGCAGAACAGCTTTGTTTCAGTTTTACAGTATTGAATAGTGTAGTGTTGCGCTGTCTGATTCAGGGTTGTACTATTGTAATGTAAAGAACACGCATAAAGGGTTGTAATCAACTGAATTCCTTCTAGTACACTGACAAAAAAAAGCTTAAACAGATATATAAATAAAAATAAAAAGGTTATGTAAATGTTTTTAAAAAGACACGTAATCACGTAAGTACGATCTTTTCATTCTTTTGACAGGATAACAAGGAATGTTCTTATTTTTAATTATTTATCTGTTGATCTATTTTCAAAAGAGTGCCGCGTGCAAGTGGAGATGGAAAAAAACAGAGTTATGCAAAATTTGTGTCGAGAATTGTCTAAAGTTCCGACTTTTTTTTTGGCTTTCACTTTAATAAGAATGTGAATTCATGAGGTGAATTTATTCGACACAATTTTTATTTATAACAATAAATAAATGAAAGCTAACGTGAATTAAGATTTAAGTTAAGGTGCTATTGTGGACCCTCACTCCTTTTAAAAAAACCTTGTTAAACTTTGTGACATATTTACATTCTCTGGAGGTCAGGCGCAAACTAACCCCAATAATTTTATTATACCATATTTCTTCAAACTGAAACATAATTCTAAAAGTATACTTACGCAAATAGATATGAAAAGTCTTTGTTAAAGTTTGTGGCATATTTCCATGGGGTAAAGGCGCGAACGCAGACCCCACAATTTTATCATACCATCCTTATTTAAGTTGAAATATACTTATCAAAGTATTCTTATATACATCTATATAAAAAACCCTTGTAAAAGTTTTTTTTCATTTTTTATTTCCATACTTTGGGGGCCAGGCGCGAACGCAGACCCCACAATTTTTATGAACCACCGTTCTGCCAGATCAAACATACCCATTCCTGATCCTCGATACATCTTCTATCATTATTTGTAATCAGTTTTTTATAGGAGCCTATTCATGACCACACACACACACACACGCACACACGTTCAGCTTTAGATATATATATATAGATAGATATCAGAAAATATAAAATAATAGCATAATAACTGTTTTTATAAATGGAACATAACAAAAAATCGTACAATAAGTAACTGTTACCAAAGGCAATTAGTTTTTTACGATTTAAATTATTTTTAAGTCTTTGTATTGCACTAGATTCTGTAATTGGCCGTTTAAATACGTTAAAATTACTTGCACATATTTATTAATGCTTTGAAGACTATACAAACAATAGCCTGTTAACAATGGATAAAAGTTATAGCCGTTGACTTATGATAAGTGCCTTATGCCACAGTGGCCTTCGTTATGAGTTGCACTTTTTTGTTTAAAAAGCCATTCACAATTTTTGGCAGGCGCGCTTGCATGAACAACACAATGGCCACCACTTTTGACATAAGGAATTATATTGCTTGATATCTGAAAAACTATTTATTTACGAAAAGTGCGATATTTGTTTTCATCATACTCAAATACTTAGAAAAGTTATGGCGGTTAACATAGATTTTAACGACGTTTGAAAAAGGGTCACCATTTTAGTCGGTCCCCTTTTTGGGGCACCTCCGAAATTAGAGAGAGAACAAGAGTGCTGAAAAAGAACGGTTGTGGAAAAGAAAACATTGGGTTATAATTAAATGCGACGAGACTTTAGAATTGATGATGCTTCATAAAAGTTTCCAAGATTTAGGGGTACAAAGAGGATAGTACATTTTGTTTGATAAAAGTCTTTACCCAGGGAAATGGGTCCGTCGTGTGTTGATGCTTCTATCGTTCCCGCATGTCTGAGACAGATTTCTTCTTTGTATCTCCCTCCAAGACAGTCCTCTATTCCGATTGGCTGAAACCTCTGGTGACGTTGAGAGAAGAAAGGAAGGAAAAAGTAGAATATAATATTTATAAAATTATCTCAGCCAGATAAAAAAGCTCGATAAAACCAAATAGGAAGTAGAGCTTATAATATGAGCCCACACTTTCATTTTACTATATGCATTTACTTACTTTTTTTTTTTCCTGGATTTGCAGATACCAGCCATTCTCTCCCCTTAAATAATTTTTATTTTTTTATTTTTATTCTTATCTTATTTTATTTTATATTTTATATTTCATTTTTTATTATATTATATTTTATTTATTTATTTATTTATTTATTCTTTATTTTCTATATATTTATTACTTATTTATTTATTTATTTATTTTTATTTTCCTTTTAGTGTCGTTTAACAACTCTTGCTGACATTTTTTTAAGTGATGACCTGTACATTTCAGTTGACCTATATTATTTTGCCCTATATATTTTTTCGCGCTTTTAACATTTCCTGTCTGGGTCATTTTTACTTTTGTTTCCCTTTATTTTATATTTTATATTTAACTTTATCATCATTTTTTTTTTCTCTTCCCAGATCTTTCTTATTTATATTTATGCCTCGGAAGTAGAGTGAAAAGCACATCTTATTTTTCTTTTATTAATATAATTGGAATCTTTTCTTCTTTTCCCTTGTACACATTTTTGTGAATTATTCCATGGATTTCTGCCTTTGGATTATTATGGACCATCTTCTTCCAATTACGAGATCTCCTTGGATTTTACGTGTACAAATGGAAATTCTTTTAACTTTTTTGAAGTTTTACATTTGGATTTTACCGTCACTGGATTTTTTATATTCCACCAGACTATCCATTCATTTGTAATCACCTTTTTCTTCACCATATTCCCTCTGCTTCACTTTTTTTGTTTTCAAGTAAGATCTTTGACTTACTTGTTGTTTCATCAAATACTTCTGCATGCAAAATCCAATCCCGCATTTTGCTAATTCCTACCCTCTGATGAGTAGGAAAGTATTTCTTTGAAACTCCGCGGATTAAGGACTATCCATTTATCTAGTGTTTCCTTTTCAGATTAAATATGTTTTAACTCATTTCAAAGTGTTTTTTAACATATTTTATTAACTGTTTGCTCATATATATATATATATATATATATATATATATATATATATATATATATATATATATATATATATATATAATTTCCTTCCAGTTTTACCAAGAAACTCTATAAAAAGGTCTCTTTATTAGTAAAAGTCAAAATATCATTTTACTATTATTTAAATTTATTTTTGGAAAAAAAGAAAAATGAAATCTACTGAACATATTTATGTTGGCTAAAGAGTTTTAAATATTTGAACAGTTGCAACTAAATTAAAACTTAATCGTGTTGATGTTTTAAGATTGGGGATAAAAGGTTTTTCTCTCTATGAACATATCTGCAAACACAATCAAGGTTAAGCGCATTGGTTTGTTTGTATGGAAGTGGCCCTTGTTTCTTTCTTCTGAAGAACTTGCAGCTTTGTATGTCTTCTTCCTTAACAGTTGTTTTACTCAAATAGTTGAATAATCTTTTGGATTATTTTGATCTAGCATTGGAAGCGGTCGTTAAAAAGGACAAAATGGGACAGAACACGTTTGCAAGCGCTAGTATAGTATAGTTTTTGCCTTAAAAAAAACACTAAAAACAAAACTAAAAACAAAAAAAAGCACATGATTCTATGTCTTTATTCATTTCCGTGTTTTGATAGATTACCGGGCTACCCGGCATTTTCCGGGGCTGTAAAAATCTAAACAGAAGTTAAAAGTATGTGTAATATCTTTATAGTAAAACTTCTCCCTCTCTCTCTATTTCTGTCTCTATCTCTGTCTGTCTGTCTGTCTTTCTTTGTCCTTTTATTTTTCTCTTTTTCCCTCGCTCTTATTTTTTTCTCTTTCTCCTTAACTCTCTCTTTATCCTCCACCAAACTCATTCATCTTTCTTGTTTTAATGTGCTAAAAAATAATGTAATTCATTTATTGGAGCTATTCCTTCTAAGCGTAATACTGAATTCTTATAGATATAGCTCCTAGACAAGGCTGAGTAAAACAAAATCCAGGAATTCCTCATCCCGGATAATTCTGTTTCCTGCCATAGTTTTAACAATAATAATCTTTCTCTCGTTTCATCTGCCTCATCTTTCTGTCCTTTTCCCTAACATTTTATTTCACTTCCGGAAGAGATAATGCCTTGGATAACGAGCTCATAATAACAGAACTGGCACTACATTACCATCCTCTTCTCCTAAAAAGGACAAATACTGCATTATCACTAATACCCAATAATAATTGCCTGGAAGGATAGTCTCATGACAATAGAACAGATACTACACTACCCCCCTCTCCAAAAAAGTGATGATAATATCATAACCACAGAACAGATACTTTATTAATACTAATGTCCAAAAGAAGTAGATAATGCCTGGGAAGATGGTCTCATAACAATAAAAAAGACACTACCCCCCCATAATACTATACTACTACCCATATTAAGAAGGAGATGATGTTTGGAAGTGTGGTCTCATGGCAACAAAACAGATGGTACACTACTCGCAACTGACATGACATGATTATGACATACTGGTTTGGATGATATTGCGTCATATCAACCTTCTGGATTGTTAAATGTTGAAAAAAATACCTGTGGTAAACGATTCATTGAACAAAGTTGCTATTTTACCCAGGAGATTTGTGTGGTTATACTTTTCCCAACAGTGTTAGAACATAAATGATCATAATGTATCTTTGAGAATTTTAACTGAGAATAGTCGGTTCCATGGTCTCCAAATAGGAACTGACTTGCCCTGGCTCTATAAGCACTTCTCCATTGCCATTATGTGAAGGAACGCTTTGAACCTGTCCTCGGTCTGCCAAGACAGCAGGACATCTATCTGATGAAACTTTCTGATATTCCGAATATACACTTTTTAAATTTGGTATCTGAAAAGATTATGCTGAATAGTATGGCAGCAAAGTGAATGTTTACATGAACTTTTAAATTTAAATCTAATATTCATATTTTGTCAAATGTTGAATTATGTAATTATTACCGTTGGTCATTAAATATATTTGACTAAATAAATATAGTCAGAGATATGTTAATTTGAAAGTCAATTTCTAAAAGTCACCAAATACATGTCAACATATTAAACTGACAAGGATAATGGCAGTTGTGGTGGTGTCTAGAAAGTTTAAAAGCATTTGTGACACAAAGAAACTTAAGATGGTATTATCCATTGAAGACATTGAAGTAGTTTACTCAAAATAGCTTATATTTCAAAAGTCTCTATGATATTGTAACTGTAGCTGTTTATTTTGTGTGTATTTTTCTCTTTTTTATACATGAATAAATCATCCACAAGGGAGAAAGCTAATATAAAGATTAAAAATGAAGAATAGTATCATAGAGGTGGTTGGTTACATTTCTCCAGAGACCAAGTGGACAGAATCTGAGACTTGACAGTAAAAGTGTTTCAGTAAACTCTCCTTATTTCGAGTATTGGTGCCACATAATTTTCTTTTGCAACAAGTTCATCATCATAAATATCCAAAGAATAGGATTTCTTTTCTCTTAAAGTAGATCTCCTTCAATTGTGTATAGAAATGTGTAATGGCTAAAATAAACACATAAATAAATAAAAGCGGTGTATATAAAAGTATCAATTTCACATTTCTTCAAAAATAATGTGAGGCTGTGATCCATCCACATTACGAATACTAATCTACAACTAGGAAATCTGTGTATCCTTCAAAGAAATATTCAATATTCTTTATTTAATAATGCATAGTTTTGTTTTTCTTAAACGTAATACGGAAATGAACGGGGTAAAAAATGCAGAAAGTATTAATAATTGTTTATTTGGATAATTTAAACGCGAAAAAAAACAAACAAAAAAACAATTGGGACGCTGAAAGCGTACACAATAAAATAATACGTTGTATTGTCACATTGATTATTTATTTGTAAATATGTTTTTTTAAATTTACATTACAAATAAATAATCAACGCGAAAATAAAACGAAAATGAAACTATATATATATATATTTTTATTATATGTATATATATATATATATATATATATATATATATATATATATATATATATATATATATTTGTGATGAAAATAATGGAAATAGTATTCCGACAAAATAGAGAAATAAAAAGGAACAAACCGTATTATGTGTTCATCAACGTTTCGTCTTTATTTCGAGACTTCCTCTGGATGAATGAGATTAAGAAACAAAAAACACCAGTACAAAATATTTGAAAATGTTTCACGTGCAAAGTGTGACGCTGTTCTATTTCAGAAAAACGGAAAAAAGACGGTGGAAATTCAAAAAGGAGGAGGGGGGGGCTTGCGCTGTTAAAGAAAGGGAAATCTTAGTGACGTCATATAGTCGTTAATGTAATTTTAAAAGATATGGACGCAGTTAATATTCTTAATGGAAAGAAACATATCTGTTGAAATTAAAATATAGGTTTGTAACAGAAATGAAATGAGTGTTTTTTGTTATGTAATTTATTGATTGAGATTATATGTATTAATTATTACAGGGGGTGTTTAAATGGTGTGAGAAGGTTAACCTGTGTCTACAGTTAAATTGTGTTCTTTTAATAAAAATTTACTTATTAATGGCGCTATGTTATAGAAACCTGTACGCTGTTTAATTGTGTTTGAACTTGCGATAAGCGCAGATTCAAGAAGTCTCCGTCGCGGTTTATTTGAAATAAATTTAACTACTTTTGCTTGTTTAAAGTCAAAAGTGTGATTATGCTGCAATGAATGAGAGAATAATGCACTTAGAGAATTACTGTTTTTTATATCTCTTTTATGTTCACTGAGCCTTTTTTCTAATTTACGCTGGGTTTCACCAACGTATTTATGATAGCAATTTTGGCAAGGAATAGTGTATATACCTCCATTGGAAACTGGTTTGTTTTGGAGACATTTCGTAGTTTTTAATATTTGTCTTATGGTTAGTGATGTGGTTTGTTACAATAGGAATTTCTAGTTTGTTTAGTGCGTTACAGATTATTGTATTATTGGTGTGTGTAGGTAAAAGAAGATGTCTATTTATGAGAGAAAGGTCTGGTGTATATGACTTTTTATTATTTATCCTGGAAAATATTTGTGTGGCTTTTCTCTTAGCATTCAATATGAAATATGTCGGATATTGCAAGGGTTTCAAAATGTTTGTGAGGTATTTGAATTCTTCGTCCAGATATTCAGGACTGCAAATTCTGAAAGCGCGTAAGAAGAAACCAATTATCATCCCTGTTTTTATTTTATTATTATGGTGTGAGTAGAAATGTATGCAATCGTTTTTGTGTGTAGTTTTGCAGTGAACTTTGAAGGATAGTTTATTATTGGATTTTATAATAAGTATGTCTAGAAAAGGTAATGAGTGATTGTTTTCTGTTTAATAGGTAAACTTTATGGAAGGCTCGACTGAGTCTAATTTGTCTCTAATGATATTTATGCGCGTGTTTTCAGAAAGTTTTTTTTTCTTAATCTTATTCATCCAGAGGAAGTCTCGAAATAAAGACGAAACGTTGATGAACACATAATACGGTTTGTTCCTTTTTATTTCTCTCTATATATATTTGTGTATACATACATACATACATACATACATACATACATACATGCATACATACATACATACATACATACATACACACACACACACACATATATATATATATATATATATATATATATATACTAGACTACCGATAACAAGTTGGATCAGTATGTTATATTAGCTATGGAATGTATGAGCGTGACACTTGTGACGTAAGAAAATACTGTTTTGTGACATTTCTATGAAAGTATAGTAAAATGAAAAAAGAATATTGTAGGGAAACGTGCGACTTACCTAATTAGCACGTGTGCATAATTTATCTCTTTATATGCCTGCAATGTGACCATCCGATATGCAAATGAGATGCTCCTGGTTGGAGATAAAAGAGGGTCGATTTTTTAGAGGGACGTTCATTTTGAAGTTGGATTTCGAAGAAATAAGTTGAATTAGCAGAAGTTCATTGAGAGTTGAGAGAAGGTGCGTTACGTATACAGAAGTTTGGAAGTTGGAAGTTTGGACAAAAGTGTTAACCTTACCCAGGAAATTATTGGTGTGACGGGCGGAAGAAATAACACTCAAGTTATTGAATTATAAATATAGATAGCTTTCTATGCGTCGTTCTGTTTATAATTTGAAAAAACTTATAGCCATTGAATTATAAGTGGTTTGTCATACTTATAGGTAAATGTGCACTGAACAGATACCATGGTACTTAAAGTTAAATTCAAATTTTTATATATCTTTTAATTTAAACACACACAAAAAAAAACAATTGGGACGCTGAAAACGTACACAGTAAAACAATAAGGTTTAATGTCGCGTTGATTTGTAATGCAAAGTAAAAAAAACATATTTTCGGCATTATTTATTTATGTTGGTAGTGTAGAAGAAAATGTATGAATGTTTTTTAAGAAAGGTGTATTAAAAAATGGAGAATAAATTAAAAAAAAGGAAGGCGGTGTATAAATCGCCGTTGTAAAATGCTCTTATGGTTGTGAATGGGTTAAAGTAGATTTATTTGTAAGAAAATTGCGTTAAAATAACTAATACGGAAATGAACGATGTAAAAAAAAATGCAGAGAGTATTATCAATTGTTTATTTGGATAATTTAAACGCGAAAAAAACAAAAAACAATTGGGACGCTGAAAACGTACACAGTAAAACAATACGTTTTATTGTCACGTTGATTATTTATTTATACATGTTTTTTATTTGCATTACAAATAAATAATCAACGCAACAATAAAATGTATTGTTTTACTGTGTATGGTTTCAGTGTCCCAATCTTTTTTTTGCGTCTAATTATCCAAATAAACAATTGTTGATACTTTCTGCTTTTTTTTTTACATCGTTCATTTCCGTATTACGTGATGGATTTATGTTTATGTACGCATGCGCAACCAGAAGTCGTAAACCGGATGCTGGGTTACAACACCTGTTACATTGGTCATTTGAGTTACATATATATATATATATATATATATATATATATATATATATATATATATATTTGGTAAAATTGGTAATTAGTAAAAACCTGAAGAGAGTGCTCAATACTATTGCAGAGCAAATATGTGTTTTATTTTTTTATTACCGTTTTATCTGTTTCGTTACATATGTTTCGGATGTTGGACCGTGTTTACGATCTAACAGCCTCGTCAGACCTTACAGAAATGGTTGGTTAGTATTAGGAAGAATTGTTTTTAGGAGGAATATGGGGGAAAAAAAAGGAGGGGGTTTGGGGTAAAAAAAAAGGAGGGGGGTTTTGGGGTAGGAGATAATATTATCTCCTATCTCCTACCCCAAAACCCCCCTCCTTTTTTTCCTACCCCAAAACCGCCCCCCCTCCTCTTTTTTTTACGTATTCCTCCTAAAAACAATTCTTCCTAATACTAACCAACCATTTCTGTAAGGTCTGACGAGGCTGTTAGATCGTAAACAGGGTCCAACATCTGAAACATATGTAACCAAACAGATAAAACGGTAATAAAAAAATAAAACATATATATATATATATATATATATATATATATATATATATATATATATATATATATATATATATATATCATGTTGTTTCAAACGATTACTAGAAGCAACATGCATAAGAATAACTATTCAGACAAAATATTGGGATAAGAAGCGAGTAGCGTACAGAGAAGAGAAAGGTGGTATTACATTCAATAATATTTAAACTATTTCTCTTTCTCATAATATGTTCTGACTACTAGCATTTATACTTGAGTCTTTGAAGCATATAATCAAAGACTTGACCCCGGGTATTATCAAGGCATCATTAGAGCTTTGCACGCCACTGAGATAAACAAGATGATGACATCGACTCAGAATTGCTTTGGCCCATGTAACTTCTAATCTTCTTTATTGCATCTTTTTGAACTTGGAACCAGAGTTGACTTTTGAAGTCTTTATGTCCAATTTAGGAACCTTTATAAAATTTAAAACTGAAAATTTTTTATTGAATCCAAGGTGGTTAATTGTTCTTGTTCTGTCAGCCACGATCAATAGAAGTGTTAATTTCATGTTATTCTTGATTATTATCGCCTGCGTGAAATGTTGAACCATCAACCTCCAATTAACTGTCAGCAATTATTTTTAACCAATAATGTTACACCATATGTCTAACAATTGATACAAATTATCAATCCTCATTTTAAAAAATTTCAGAACATTACAAAATTAGTGCATTATGAATGAAACAAATATTTCTGCTTTAAATAAGCTGTTATAAAAGTGCAATAATTCCAAACATTAGAAACTTCGTAATTTTTATATACAATTCCTGTCAATTTGTATTATTTAGAATACTATTCTTATTTTTGTATTATTTAGAATACTATTCTTATTTTTGTACTATTCTAGAATACTATTCTTATTTTTGTACTATTCTTGTTTTTGTTGTTATTTTCACATTTTAAATAGAGATTTAGCGTGAAAGAAAGGAGAAAGAATAAAAAAAAGGGAAAGTTTAAGATAACGTCACAGCAAACGAGAAGTCAAAAGTACGGTGACAAGTAAAATATGTCCCCAGTAAAAAAGGGTCCTTTTGCAAACATGACAAGAAACTTCGTAATTTTTATATACAATTCCTGTCAATTTGTATTATTTAGAATACTATTCTTATTTTTGTATTATTCTTGTTTTTGTTGTTATTTTCACAACGTCTAAACCAATGTAACCTTCAATTTTCTTCACGTGCATCTTTTTAAATTCAGAAATATTTATGTTGAACTCGAGAATCTATATGGGATTGTAATCTTTTCTTATATGTTTAGTTAATATAACCTGTAGTGAGAATTGCACCTTCAGCCTCCTGAAGACTGTCACTTACAACTGATTGTTAATCAATGCTTTTATCCGTTATGGCATGTGAACAGTTTTAGTGTAAATTTTGAGAGCATTAAACCTAATCTTGTTTCAGATTTATAGTATTATTAATTATCAGCAAATCACTTTTACAGCCACACTAATGAGCCTTCAAAAGAAGAAAAAAGATTGTTTGTAGATATAAATAATATCTAATTATTAAATTTATAATTATAAGTCTCGTTATCAGGGAGGCCATTGTTTGGGATAAATTGTCTTACTAAAGCAGTAATGCAAAGGTAGTCTCCATAGGTTGAACCCTCTAGATACAATTGAAATAGAACTAATTAAAAGCAGTATTTATATGTTTCAATCGCACAGCTGATCGGTTGCTCGCATGGTTATAGATGTTGGACTACAAGAGATCTGAAGCTCGAATTGTTTGATCGGTGGATAGGTTGTAGAATTACATTAATGGACTTTAAAATGTGAAACAAGCTTATCTGTGGATATAAATAATATTTAATTATTAAATATATATGAGCCTGGTTAGTACCAGATGGGTGACCATTTGAAAATTCTAGGTGCTGTATGTGCTCTCCGCTTATCTCAACATTTGTTTAAAGTCGTCCTGTACATACACTTTACTTGCCACTGGTATTTAACAATATCGACTCGAGAGGTATGATTGGAGATTGCGCACCTATGCACAGGCAACCCTTTGTGGGTATCCACAGTCTGTCAAAGACTAAAGAAGCCTGCTTTTTATTTTAAATAATAAATATATATATATATATATATAAACCTTGTGTATCGCTTTATTGCAGGTCAATATTTTTTAATTTTGAAATTGCTATGAAATGCAGAGAAATGAAATTTGGTACACTGAAAGACCATAATGAGATGCCTTATTTCCTTCATTTTTGTTTGATTTGAACAAATATTTTGAAAGTTATGTTAATTTTTCCATTTTCTGGTAATTTTAAGTGTGTATCACTTTATTACAAAATGCACAGAAAGGGTCGATTGACAGCTAGTGAAAAGGAACATATTGTTACAGGCCTTGCAGAAGGCTTATTTCTCATAGATCTAGCCAAGGAGCTTGGAAGAAATCGAAGAGCATTATCTTCATTTGTTGAAAATCCAAACATCAAACCAAAAAAGGACAAAAACACAAGAAAGTCAGTTTCTGCTTGTGATGTTAGAAAAAATTCCCATCCACCATCTGAGCAACAACAGTGCTGCTATATTTGACAAGGCTGGAATATCTTCTTTGTCCAGAAAGACATGCTACAATGTCTTAAACGAAATTCCAAGAAGCATTACACCCATAGCAAGACCTGTTTTAAAACAAACTCATAAGGAAAAACGTTTGGCTTGGGCTCAGAAATACATGAAAACCAGCTTCGAAAATGTTCTTTTCACCAATGAGGCCAGAGCAACCCTTGATGGATCAGATAGGTGAGCCAAAGTTTAGAGTCCTCTTGGATTCCATATCCCTCATCGATTCCGTCATCAACAAGGAGGTGGTGGTGTCATGGTTTGGGTTGGAATAATCTGCGATGAACGAATTTGACCATTTCGACTGCAAGGTATCAAACTGACGAGCCAGTCATATTTTATTTTTAAATGAGCATTTGTCACCATGGCTTGGTGACCTTCCATTGGCACATCACTGCAAATTAATTTTTATGCATGATAATGCGTTATCCCACTGAGCCAAGGCTACAACATTCTACCTTAAGTCATTAGGCATTAGTGGAGAAAATTTGATGACATGGACACCTTGTTCTCCAATTGAGCAGCTCTGGTTAATAATAAAGAAGAAAGTTTATGAAGGAGGTGTTCAATTTTTGTTGAAGGATGAACATTGGAGGGAGATTTTGGAAGTTTTCTATAACATCACATCATTTCAAATCCGCTGATATACATCATCAGTTGACAAGAGGCCATTCAAAGTGATTTTGAAGCATGGGAGTTATGTTGATAAATGAATATTTCCTTAAACAAAATAATGTGAAATTCGTTCTTGTTTTTGTTAATATTGTTATTGGATATGTTCTTTATTTCATATAAATAGAAATGTGAAGTTATAATATTGTTTTATAACAGAAAATATACATTTTTAGACACTTGCAATAAAGTGATACCCACTTAAAATTACCAGAAAATAGAAAAATTAGCATAATTTTTAAATTATTTGTTGAAATTCCACAAAATGGAAATAAGGCACCTTGTTGTGCTGTTCTCGTGTACCAAATTTCATTTCTCTGCGTTTCATGGAAATTTTCAAATTAAAAAAATATTGATCTGCAATAAAGCGATATACAAGATTTATATATATATATAAATAATGGTTGTATAGTTTTAGTTTCCTAGATGCAAATGCACTGAAACTCCTATGTTTATTTAAGAGTGCCTGATAAACGAACAGAGCATATTTATAATATGTTTGTTTATACAAACATTATTAGCAACATATGTGCATACACGTTTCTGTAACGATCTCTTTTCAGAGATCCACATTGTCAGGTGACAAAAAAATATCATTCTACAGAGTTAGTCCAAGAACATTTTCTATATATAAAAAAGTTTTTGTATCTAGCTTTTACCAGAAGGAAAAAGAAGAAGAAAAAAACATTATAAGTGAGAGAGAATATGAGAATAAAAAGGGTGGAAACGTGGAAAAGGAGAGGTCAGCAGCAAGTCGCTCAGTCCATCGCCAGGACACTTTTTGGCGTTGATACACCTTTATGTTTAAAGAAACACACACACACACACACACACAAACACACAAACACACACACACACACACACAAACACACACACACACACACACACACATATATAAATAGATGTAAATATGAATGTATCTATATATGCCCACCTCTTTTATATAAAAATATGTTCTACTGAGTCTGTAGAATGATATTTTTTCTATATCCTGACAATGTGGGATCTCTAAAAACATGTATGCACATATGTAGCAAATATTGTTTATATAAATAAAAATATTATAAACACGCTCTGCTCATTCATCAAACGTAGGAGTCTCAGTGGATTTATATCTAGGAAACTAAAAGCATACAACCATTATTCATATATATATATATATATATATATATATATATATATATATATATATATATATATATATATATATATATATATATATATACTAGCAAAAGTACCCGTCGTTGTCTGGGTTCAAAAACAGCCTACAGAAAATGGACTCTGATTTATGAAAGTATGATAGGTTATGAAAAGGAAGAGTTGTAAATTTGGGTTGAATTTAGGGGTATCAAAACCAAAGCAAAATATGATGAAAGTCAAAATAAAATAGATAATAATTTATTATACCATGCCTGTTCACACTGAAAAACTTATCACAATGTTCTGTGGATCTATATTAAAAAAAACTCGTTAAACTTTGTGACATATTTCCATTCTATGGAGGTCAGGTGCGAACGAACACCCAATAATTTTATTATACCGTATTTCTTCAAATTGAAACATATTATCAAAGTATACTTACGCAGATAGATATGAAAAGTCTTTATTAAAGTTTGTGCCCATTTCCATGGTATGGAGGCCAGGTGCGAACGCAGACCCCACAATTTTATTATACTATCCCTATTTAAGTTAAAACATACTTATCAAAGTACACTTGTAAACGTTTTTTTTTTAATTTTAAAATTTTTATTTCCACACTTTATGGACTAGGCGTGAACGCAGACTCCACAATTTTAATGAACCACCGTTCTGCCAGATCAAACATACCCATTCCTGTGTCTCGATACATCTATCATTATACGTGATCAGTTTTTTAAAATAGTCAATCATATAGGAGCCTATTCATGACCACACACACACACACACACACACACACACACACACACACACACACACACACACAGAGCTTTATATTATATATATATATATATATATATATATATATATAAAATTAAAATCTCATTTATAACCATAGACAGGCTTGTTCGGCTTTCTAAAAATGTAACCTCTGATCTTCTTTAGATGTATCTTGTCAAACTTGGGAATTTTTCTGTTGGAGTAGGCAATATGCATAGAATTCTGAATAGAACATTTTATTGAATCCACAAAGGTAGCATGTCCTTGTTCCATCAGCTATGACCAGGTAAAAGTCTTAAGTAATTCACAATTGTATTCTTAGTATTGCCTGCTCCGAGGATAGAACCATTAACCTCTAGAAAAGTTTATTGATCAAAATAAACTCCATCAGAATCAACACACTCTTACCAACAAAGCAAGTATATTTATGCATGTAACGTAAAAAAAATCTTGCGTTCTGGTGGTGATGGAGTCGCTGAAGGTGTTTTTTATATCGCTTAGGGCTTTGAAGCATTCCTCACACAGAAAGTTGTTGAGATGCTTGAAAAAGTGATAGTCGGTAGGTGAGATGGCTGGAGAGTATGGTGGATGAGGCAAAGTTCCATAGCTGAATTCGTTCAACTTTTGCACGGTCGGTTTAGCAACATGTGGTCGAGCATTGCTGTGGAGGAGAATTGGGTCTTTTCTGTTGACTAATGCTGGGTGTTGTTGTTGTTGAAGTTTCTGATTCATTTCATCCATTTGTTGACAGTACTTCATGTGTTTAATGGTTTCGCGTGCATTTGAAAACCCGTAATAGATGAGACCGGTACAGACAACCAAACAGTCTTTTGGTGCAACTCTGGCTTTGGAAAGTGTTGTGGAGCTTCATTGACATCTAACCAATGAGCTGAGCATCGCTGGTTGTCGTAAAGAATCCACTTTTCATCACAAGTCACAACTCGGTCGAGAAACAAATTGTTTTGTTGCGTAAAAGAAAGGAAGATAAAACTTCATAATTCTTTTGGTCATCATTCAATTCATGAGACACCCATTTATCAAGTTTTTTGTCTTTCCAATCTCTCTTAAGTGGTCGAAAATTGTTGTATACATTTAATTTGTTGTATACATTTAATTCAGAACCAAGTTCTTGAACAGTTGTGCATGGATTGGCTTCGACTAAGGCTCTTAATTGATCATTGTCAACATCAAATGCTCGACCACTGTGCTCATCATCTTCAACACTCTTGTCGCTGCCATGAAATTTCTTAAAACAACTGTTAGGTAGACACTGGGCAATGCCAGGTAGAAGCAATTAATTGTCTGTTATCTGTTTATCTATCTATTTATCTATTTGTCTACTTATCTGTCTATCTATCTATTTGTCTATCTATCTAGCAGAGTAAACAACAGATTGAATTGTGGGAAACAATATGTTGAGCAAGCATGCAGGTGCAGAAAGAGTCCAAGGGTAATGTTGTGTCAGGTATCAAACTTGGTTGACTGATCAGTTTGCACCGGAAGTATCCAAATGGAGACAGGACATGAAGTGTCATGTGTTCCGGTTTGCGCAAGCATAGTTGAAGTTGCTTTTGTGACACCAAAGAAGCAAGATGGACTAAACAGGTCTCCCCATAAGGGGGCGACGGTTTCCAAATGGATGCAGAGAAACCTCAAGCCAAGGTTCACTCCAATTCTGCTGTGATGAGATTCCTAGAATATATATATAAAAAACACACATTTGTCTTGTGTCTTGAAGCGTTTCTTTTAAACAGAACCCAGCTCTCCAAGACGTTGGCGAATTCCCCCAGAAGCGAGCAGCAGAAACTGGTATGCCGTCATGTTATGTGTATTATATATTCTGACACGTACACACACAGATCGTTAAGACATTTAGGGCAATAGTCGGTTAAATATCCCGTATTCAACGTTATGAAAAGAAGACATAATTGTTTTAAAATGATTGTAATTTAAATGATTAGATAGAACGAAAAACGTTCTTCAAAATGATATATAAAGCAAAGGTATTATTATGAAAAATTATTTGAAAATACATCATTTGTAATAAAAATTAAAAATTCCACAAGGACTTTCTTCTCAACTTACATAAGCAAATTATCGATCCTCATCTAAAAAAAGCTTGTGTATCTTGTTTAATTGGAGTATAATGGCTATGGTTCAAATTCAATGCAAATTCTATATATTTGAATTTTCAGATAAGAGGTTGTGCCCATATGCCCCTTAAAAACCTTTTAAATAAAGACCAAATAACTTAAATTTGGAAAATAATTATAATAATTATTATAATTTAATGCTTATTCTGGAAATTTAAAAAAAATCGGATGAATGATATTTAAATTTTTATGAAAGGTTCCCATCTCCTCTTTTATCCTTGGTCCTGGATATGACCTTAAACTATATCTGATGGTGAGGCCCCAGCTTGCAGGCTTTGAGAAGTGTGGAGCCACCCTTTAATTGCCATTGCTCTCAGGGCCACTCTGACTCGGAGTGGTAGTGTTATTGGTCCCAACTATAGGTTAAATAGAAACTAACTTAAAAAACAAATATACTCTATTAAAAAATTGTCTCGAAAAATCACTGGATTCGGCATTAAATAACCCAAAAGGGTTGATATGCCGTAACACAAAAACAACCAACCAACCAACCAACCAACCAACCAACCAATCTTTTATCCTTCCTTGCATAAAACTAAATTAAACTTATTATAGTCGACATTAGGACTCTTTACGTCCATCAGTGGTGTACTATAATTCATGTTGGTTGGTTAATTAGTTTAGGAGTGAATCCAAATACATAAATATACCTAACTGTATGTGTGCACATACACACTATATATATATATATATAGTTTAGTTTCGTATATGCATATAATTTATTAAATAGAACTTTTTGGCAGAATATTCCTAAATTAATAGAACTTGTCAATACGAATAGATGGGTTCAGTAACTTTATTTCTAAAATTCAAAATGGCGTAATGGAAACATATAAGGTATTTACAGCTTCTCTTCCAATTTTCGGATTTTAATCATGTTAAAACGCAATTCTATTTCCTTTTGATGGATTGATTGTTGCTATTTCTTCTGATGAGTTAAGGGCAAAATAGATTCACTAATTGATATAATAATAAAGTGATTGATTTTGAGCTACGAAACAGATACTGTCAAGAATTGTAAATGTCAACTGAATTAAAGGAATAAATTATAAGATGGTCAGCATCACGAACTTTGGAATATAGACAGGTCATTCATTCACAATATTGCTCTGTAATTACATTGAGCTTCTTAAATAAGGATTGGTATATATTATTAGGAAATAAAATGTATTTCCACAGAAATATATATATATATATATCTATAAGATAAAGCTGAATGTGTGTGTGTGTGTGTGTGTGTGTGTGTGTGTGTGTGTGTGTGTCTGTTTGGTCACGAATAGGCCCCTATATGGTTGACTATTTTAAAAAACTGATTACATATAATGATAGTAATGATAGAAGATGTATCGAGGATCAGGAATGGGTATGTTTGATCTGGCAGAATGGTGGTTCATAAAAATTGTGGGGTCTGCGTTCGCACCTGGCCCCCAAAGTATGGAAATAAAAAATGAAAAAAAAAACGTTTACAAGTGTTTTTGATATCGATTTACATAAGAATACTTTGATAAGTATGTTTCAACTTAAATAGAGATGGTATAATAAAATTTTGGGGTCTGCATTCGCGCTTGTACTTCATGGAAATATGGCACAAACTTTAACAAAGACTTTTCATATCTATTTGCATAAGTATACTTTGGTAATTATGTTTCGGTTTGAAGAAATATGGTATAATAAAATTATTGGGTGTTCGTTCGCGCCTGACTTCCATAGAATGTAAATATATCACAAAGTTTAACAAGGTTTTTTAAAAGGGGTTAGGGTCCACAATAACACCTTAACTTTAATCTTAATTCACGTTAGCTTTCATTTATTATTTTGAGTTGAATCATATTGTGTCAAATAAATTCACCTCATAAATTCACGTTCTTATTGAAGTGAAAGCCAAAAAAAAAGTCAGAACTTTAGACAATTCTCGACACAAATTTTGCATAACTCTGTTTTTTTTCCTTCTCCACTTGCACGTGGCACTCTTTCAAAAATAGATAAATAATAAAAAATAAGAACGGTACTTGTTATCGTGTCAAAAGAAGGAAAAAATCCTGCTCACGTGATTGTGTCTTTTTAAAAACATTTACATAACCTTTTAATTTTATTTATATATCTGTTTAAGCTTTTTTGTCAGTGTTCTAGAAGGAATTCAGTTGATTACAACCCTTTCTGCGTGTTCTTTACATTACAATTGTACAACCCTGAATCCGACGGCGCAATACTACATTGCCCAATACTGTAAAACTGAAACAAAGCTGTTCTGCTTGGAAAGGGCGCCATTTTCTTCTTATTCATATTTATATCGATTCTTTGCATTAAAAAACTAAAGTAATTACGTGTTTACTTTTTTAATATCGCATTTTCCTGTATCGGATTATGTTACTAAAGTAAGTAAAGCTTCATTATTTTTCAAAACTGTTTTTGTTTCTTTGTTTTTCGATATTTCGTCGATATTATTTAGTAAGAGTGTTTAGCAGAAAAGCCAACAAACGACTACCCCAAAAAATAAATACACAAGAAATAAATGTTACCATAGTCAATAAAAGTTCAGTTCATGTTTTTATTGGTTTTGAAATAGTTTTTAATGCTCTTTACTTGAAATAATTTCAGAGAACCGAAATTAAAACGAAATTTGAGGCGATAACTACTTAAATGAATTTTTATATAAACTACACATGCCGTAATCGAATATTCCTCAAGCACAAAATAACGGAAAACATTAAAATATGTTTATAAATATTCCTTACGTTGACGGAACTCTCTTAAATTGTTAACACAAAATGCTTAGGTGCCCCTCCTTCAAATTGAAAACGGGGCTCTCCATTTCAAAGTCGTTGCCATTTTGATTTTTTTTTTTAAACCGGTACATGAATTAAAAAAAAAAATTTTTTTTTACAAACTACTTAAAAATACAAATGAATGAACTTTTCTATCATAAAAGTAACTTTTATTGACTATGGTAACATTTATTTCTTGTATATTTATAATAATATATAATATGTATTTCTTGTATATTTATAATAATATATATAAGATTTTCTCTTTGCAATATATAATATATATTTCTTGTATATTTATAATAATATATATAACATTTATATAATATAACATTTATATATAATAAAATGTCATATATACATAATAAAATGTTATATATAACATTTATATATAATAAAATGTTATATATATAATAAAATGTTATATATACATAATAAAATGTTATATATATAACGTTCATATATTTATATAATAAAATGTTATATATATAATAAAATGTTATACATAATAAAATGTTATATATATAACATTTATATATAATAAAATGTTATATATACATAATAAAATGCTATATATAACATTTATATAATATATATTTCTTGTATATTATAATAATATATATAACATTTTCTCTTTGTAAGGAAACATCATTTTGTTGGTCACTCATGGCTACGAATGGAAACAAAGTTGATATAAAAAAATATATTTTCGCGAAAATTATCTTTACTTTCATCATATTTTGCTTAGGGTAAAACTTTTGAGTATCAAAACCTATCTCTTTACAACCCCCTCCTTTTCATAACCTATCATACTTTCACCAATCACAGTCCATTTTCTGCAGGCTGTTTTTGAACCCAGTCAACGACGGCTACTTCTGCTAGTATATATATATATATATATATATATATATATATATATATATATATATATATATAGATATATATATAGATATATATATATATATATATATTCTCAAACATGATGGTATAAAAATAATTACATTTTTTTCTGTGGAAACATGTTTTACAAACTCATATTTTCCTTTCAAATAGACTAGTCACAAAATTCTAAATTCGGATCAAAATGATGTTTGCAAGGCAGGAAACATAAATTCTCCACCCTAGCTGTGACCTAGTCCTACTTTGGGTTTCTAAGTACTTCCCAGATATTTGATATCATTTAAGAGTAGTTCTTGTATCTTTAGTCTAATTATCTCAAAGCTCTCTTCATCCTGCTTTTATGATTAAAAAAAGCATACACTTTTTAACTAGGTTTTATCTAGATTTTCAAAATCATCGAATTGTCATCCTGAGATTCAATTTCAATAAAATAAACCAATTATCTTCAGTTGATTATCTGAAAGGGAGGGGCTATTCATGTTTTTCTCCTAGCATTTTAACAATTTCGTTGCTTGAGATAACAGATTTATTTACTTTCAACAATTTATCTCCATAAAAAATGAAGTCTGTAATTTAAAGTATTAAAACACTTATATGACTTAATGTTGGTTCAGGAAAAGGGCACTCAAGTAGTTATAGAGAATAAGGATGTTTGTACAAAAATGATATTAAGCTAAGATTAAGGCAGCTCTATTTTCGAAAAACGAAAGAGCTTATAGCTTATTTATATCTGTTATTATACATCCTAATGTCAAATTTGACCTCTTTACTGGTCACTTAAGCTTTGACCTTCACATTGTCCCCCCTCCCAATATTTCCTCCACTTTTGCAAAAACTAAAATAGAAAAAAAATTATTGTTTTCATGCCTATAAAATGTAACCATGTTGCTTAGTTTAAATTGGTTTACAGCTAAACAAGTCGGAACTTTAAATTAAGTTGATATACAACTCCAAAGTGCATTGACATGAGAAAAGTCAATTTTGAAACTTAAAAAAAAAACCCTATAGCTAACTTTTTGACATTTTGAAGGTTATTCTTTCAATTTAAATAGAGTAGCTTTGCTTTTAGAAATTAAGATTACAAAAAAATATAAGTCTAATTTTAAAAAATAGGTTCTTGTAACATGTCAGAGTGTTCAAGGCACATTTGACATTTTTTGAGAAGAAAAAAGAAACAAAGAAAAAACTTCAAATCTTGACCAATAATTGACGTGTTCTCAAAATTCAAAGTGCATCTCTTAGAGGATCGTTTGCTGATTAGAGCTTTCTTTAAAGAAGCTGTTTTGAGCCTCCACTAGGGTTTGCAGATGGGAATTGAACTATGAGCATGTGACCTTCACGATGTTCTTCATGGCAATCGGCTCACCTTTATTGTTGAATTCAAGTAAGTTGAACAGAGGGCAAATATTGGGACTGATGAAGTGGTTTAAATTCATAGAAACCCCTTTCTGGATTTTCCTAAATTCAACTGGCATATGAATTATCTTCTCACAGCCACCCCTTTCCTCAGCACTTTACAACAGTGGATAGCAACTCAATATAACCATCTAAAAGACATGAGGTAGCATGATGTGGCTTTCATTGAAAACACGCCCAAAGATCGTGATAGTTTGAAAAAAAAATTGTCTTCATGACATGTGGCTTTTTACAGGCAAGTCACCTGTTGTTTGGCACATTATGCAACTAGTCCTGATAAGAACCAGAGCTTACCAGCTTGACTGAGTATTTGGCTTAATTGAAGACTTTTTTGGCTTTCATAAGGAAGTTATTTTGGGTTTTGGTGGTGAGTAATTAACCCTTACTACTTTTGTATGAGGAGTAACGAAGATGTTTGTTCAACAATTTCTACGCCTTGTCACTGTTGCCAAGATCTACATGGATTTTGCTATATTTTTATTTTGTAGCTTCTTGACGAACTTCCATCACAAAGCTCGTGCCAGCCACTACTTCACATCTCATTCAAAAAGCACTGAATTGCAGCAAAGATTTTCAAATTTTTTAATCAGACACAAATCAACATGATTCAGGTTACTTTCTTCCAATATTCTGATACTTCTAACCATCGATGGTGTTCAGCTCTAAAACCACTATAAATCGAAACAGCTAACTGCAGCAGTTTACCACTATCGTACACTTAATTTGAAATGAAAGAATATAACTAGAAATTTAATTTAACACTAACACTGTATATAAAATATGCAATATACAACTTAAGAAATCAAATTAACAGTTAGCATCATAATGAACTTTTCCACTAGGTAGCTAAACCGAGCATGAAAATTATGACTACCCAAGCCATCAGCGTCACTTTCCCACCCCCAAGTCTAACTCTTCCCTACCATAGTAGCAACGTGCTAGTGTTAGAACTACTCGACTAACCAGACTCTAGTGAAAATCCAGGTGCTGTCAACATCAGGATCAGTTGTCATCTGGTTAACTCTGTCTCTATATATGCCGTGCAAGAACACACCACGAATGAAACTAACAATGTCGCTTTTACTCCTATGAAACCGCCATTCCTTTGTTTATTCTAGAATTCTAGACAAAACTTTCCCCTACTTTGTATGCAACTACCGAACATGGCTGCTGTGGTTGTTGGCAATCTTGCAGGTATGTTTATTTAATATTCTCTTAAGAATTTGTCTATTTCTAGCCTATTACAATGCTGAGTTAGGATAACTGGAAATGTCTGTGGCCTTCATGTGCCTTGTAAACGTACATATATTACATCTCTTCGCTCTGAAATCCATTGTGAATGAAGGATGTATGATCTGGGTAGATTACTTATTTTTTCAGAGATGGAAAGCAAAAACAAAAACAACAACAACAAAAAAAAAAACTAAGATACTTTTGGTTAATTAATCAGAGAGTGGTTATGTCTTTAGTCTGAATAACATTAAAACGATTTCGTATTACATTATTTATAGTATTTGTACAAATATATTTATTAGTTATGTTACCGAAATCATAAATAAAATAATGGAAAATGAATAGTGTAGACATAGTTAATAACTTCTTCCCTTACTCATGATAAGAATGGCTTTCCACCTACTAATGTTATTATTTAGAAACTATTCTCAACAGGAGGAGGGGGATTTCTGTACTATTCTGTACATCACTTAAACAAATTCTTAAAATTACAATAAAAAATGTATACAAACATTACTATGTATTTTTTTTTGTCCCTGAGTCTATCATTCGGGTAACATCGAGTAAATATGATAAAATTGTATCAATTATTTTTTTTCTTTATTATATTGCATTTTTAGGACCAAGTAGTATTAATTGTTTCTTCATCTTTGATGTGTGAATCTGCTTTCAACCTTGGTTGTTTTATTTTACAACATATCAACCCTTTTCGAGTTAGTTAATGCCAAATGTGGTAATTTTGGAAAAAGTTTTATTCTTCAAGTTTTTTATATCTTCGAGTGTTTGGTTTGGTTGTTTTGTAGAAGAAAATTGTTGCTTTTTTTAAATTTTGCATAACATGATTGAGTTTGGCAGAGGGAAAAGAAAAAACAATAACAGCAATGTTTCATGCATTTTAGGCCAGAATGCTGGTATCTTCAGACAGCCTGATCTGGTAACACCAGGTTCAACGTTATTTGGCTATATGAATAATAATTAAGTCACTTTCTTTGAAACGTGGAAAGTTGTTTATTGGCACCATCTAATTTCTTTGAAAATTGAAGAAAAGTTGAGTCATGTAAAAAGGAAACGTTATTTTGTTAGTCATGAGAATCGAGAATCTGTTGCGGTAGAGAGAAGATAGATTGGTAAACGACATCTGATGGTTTTCGTGCGTGTGACTCCCCACAGATTGATGGGTGAACATTAAAATAGATGGGCAGCAGACACAAAGAAAGATCTTTTTGTGATGTCAAGAAGATATTTCCGGAAGATGGTCAATGGAATTTTCGTCTAGTACATTGGAATTCATTTGAAAACGAAAGAGGTGATGTACGAGGATAAGGGTAAATAGATTTTTCACAAGGAAAGAAAAGAAAAAGAAAGTTTATCAATCAGGTTAATTGCAAGATGGCTGACAAAAGAAGGATGAACTCATCATTATTTGCCCTTTACCTCTGACTGGGAGAGTAGGGCTGAGCTAGCCTCTGCAGCTGTAGGGTTCTCTAAGGGGGCTAAAAAGATTGAAGCTGATGAGTATCTATTGATATTGAGATCCACGGTGTAGATAAGTGGTATCAGTATGACATTCCAGAAATAAAAAGCTTTTAAGTATAGAGAAGACGACGAGGAGAAGGAAGACCCCCCCCAAAAAAAGCAAAAACAAAAATGGAAAAAATAAGTTAAAAACCGAAAATAAACATTTACAAATTGAATAAAATCAAAATAGTAAAAGAAATGAAAATTAAAACAAGACAAAACAAAGCAAAACAAAAAAATAAAAAAATTGAATTAATAGATAAAAATGGGAGAAAAAGTAGATTTTCTTTAAGGATTTTTATCACTAATAATGACATTTATATGAACTAGCTCCTTTAAGAGGAGGATGAAGGATATGAAAGTAAAAGTGTGCCGTAAAAGTGTGTTGTACAACAAATTGAAGAAAAGAATGAATCTTAGAAATAATCTCTGTAAATTTATTCGTCTTGTTTAATAGCAAACATTTCTTTTTATCTATTTCGTTTGAGATAAGAATTTATAAATGAACGGAATTGAAGCAAGACATTTTTTTTGTATTTTTGATAATGTCTTTCATAAACAAAAGAATTAAACCAACAAGCTTCCTTTCTTCATTTAACTAAGAATATTTAAACATTTGGGTGAATTTTCTCCATTGAAATAGATTTTAAATCTGGTGGTCTTATAGCAGGAGAGAGGAGAGGAGTATCATCATCAAAGGATTCACTTCACAACAGATCAAAATTCTTTAAGCTATCAAAACAGATGAAAAGAAAGATTTAAATATTGGTATGCATTTATGTATGAATGCACCTACAGGAAGCGACAAAATTACCTCACACGTTTGTACATTTATTAAAAAATGAAATAGAACAAAGAGTAAAGAAAGTATTTTTATTTTCTGAATATCTATCAATAATGGAGATTTGGTATGAAGCCGAAACTATACTATCACTTCTATTAATTATATTATTATACATCTTATTGCTGTTCTGTTGTTATGAACAATTTCTTATTCCAAGCATTACCTCTTCTTTTTATTTAGGTGGGGGGGATCGTGTAGCATTTATTCTCATGTAACCATCCTTCTAGGTATTATCACCTCCTTTGGGAAAGAGTGTAGTATCTGTTCTGTTATTATATCATTCTCTCAAACATTATTTCTTTGGGGTGGGAGGCAGTCTGGTATCCGACTAGCAAAAATATACGATCAGAGGAAAATATATTTACTCATACAATATAATCTGATTTTATATTATTTTGTTTTATTTTGTTTCAGATTGCCCATATGGATTGGACAAGCAAGCATCATGCTTTTCATTGTGGAAAGATTTACCAAGACGAACAAACTACAACCCAAAGAATATTTTTTTGTGCACTTAAGGCTTGGTAGACATGATCCTATACCTACTTGATGCCCGATTGTATTATGAGTTACTAACTTCACGACTACTGGATTAGCATTGAAATGAAAATCAATTATCTATGGAACATGAAAAATCCCCCAAATTTGGCAGCAGTGAGAAATTCAATTAAACAGTCTCAACGCAAAAACATGCTTCTACTTTTTTTTTTGTATAGAAGTTTGAGAAGAATTCTTCACATCCAGACAAAATGTTGCTAATACAAGAACTCAACTAAGAGACCATGAAAATGACAGATATTCCTAGTATAGTATTGAAGACCAACTCGTTTAATATCATCTGTTACAACGAAAATGAAACCTTTTTCTGAACAGCAATGAAAGATATTTATTTCTGTTACCTACATTGTTGGGTAAGGTTGTTGAAAGCATCAACGTGAAAAAACAAATTAAGCAAGAAAGTAAAAAAATCCTTTGGCTGCCGAAAGTTTATGAGCAGTTGATATTCAAGTGAAAATAGTCAGTGCTCGGCAGTTGAATGGACAAAGGCAGGAGATAAAGAGGGGGCATCTTTCGTTGTTGTTTTCAGGAAACTTTGGTGTGTGTTGGGATTCCCAACAGGGTTTGAAGTAGTCCTTCGGGGGCGGATTAAATTAATGCATCCTGGAAGCTGATTGATCAGTGTGGAGCCAAATCAGCTAATAGAAACAGTCCTTCACTAAATTAAATTATCTTTTGATAAAACACTAACTCCCATTTTATCATTTTGTTTATTGGTAGGTGGTTTCTATAGTGATGATACCGTCTTTTTAATGAACTTTTTTGTTAATATTTTCTGTGCATTTTACATATTATGTTTGTTTATTTCAACATTTGAAAATAATTGGAGAAGATAAGAAAAGATTAATTGCATACGTTGTTTGTTTTCAAACAATAAAACAAATAGTAACCAATAACTATGTGACCTAAAATGGGTCATATGTTTTTGACACTGAATAATCTTTTTACAAATTTTACTCAGACTCTGACAAGGGGCCCCATCACCACTTTTCTAAACCTTAGTCAATTCTAATGATTTTCAGCTAAATATATTTTAATTGTGCGCTCAATAAATAATATGTTTATACTAGCAGGTCGAGAAGAGGTAAGGGGGTGCACCAATCAACTGTACAACTATAAGATAGACACAGAAGCAAAAGATAACAGCAATAGCAAAAGAAGAATGACAGACACTGATATTCATTTAAAGACTATGGATATCGTCTTTTATTTACCAAGAAAAAATGGCAGTGATAGATTTGTAAGGTTTGGAGATGGTGATCAGTCTGAGTGAGACAAGCTCAGCCTCTGGAACGGTGCAGCTGGGCGTCAGTAGGCACTGGAGCAGGCAACATAACGACAGTGGGTACTGGAACAAGACTGCTGGACGTCAATAAGCCCTTGAGCAGGCAACCAGACGACAGTGGGTACTAGAACAACGCTACTAAACGTCAGTAGACACTAAAAATAGGTAGTCTGACGTCAACAGGCACTGGAACGGGTAGCTGCATGTCGACAGGCACTGGAACGAGTAGTCAGACATTGACAGGCACTGGAACGGGAAGCCGTATGTTGACAGGCACTGGAACTGGTTGCTACAGAAGGCGCTGGTAGCTGCAGGAGGCATTGGAGGTTGCGAGAAGCGCTGGTAGCTGTAGGAGGTGCTGAAAGCTGCATGTGATGCTGGGGGCTGCCCGAGATGCTGGAAGCCACAGGAGTAGGCAGGAGTTCACTGGTTGTAGAAGGTTAGTGTCAGGAGGCAGACAGGCAGTAGTAGTTATATACTTGTTGTGGTTCGTATACAAGTAGTGTGGAAAAGGTAGCCCTGAAAAAGGCTGTTTGAACTACTGTTACTGCTGCTGAGACCCTTCAGTGGTTACTGGGCTCACTTGAATTGACTGGGTGCATCACAGTCGTGATTCAGGTGTTTTTCTGCTCCTTAGCTAAATTAAGATTTTTGGCCGCAAATGCGCTGTCTTCATGAGTGTTGGTACAGCAACAGTAAACAAACAAATGATTACAATTAATTTTCAGAAGTACATTGATTGTGTTTATGTTCAATTCGGCCTGAAATCAAAAGTCTGCTGTCTTTGATTATTTGAAAAATATCAAAGTTTATGTCTTTTTTTTGTTTGCGGTTAAAACGAAAGGAAAATCAACATAATGAATGCCCACGTTTGCTCACGCACATTAACGCATGTGACGCACATGTGCTGTGTTGGTCATGTGACTGACTCTGCCGAAGCACTGCCATTGCAGGTCAAAATAAATGTGGGATATGATCATTTCTGAATGTTAAAAGGCATTCATGACTGGGTATAATTATCACTACCAGGGAGGTTAAATTTTTTTATCACATTTGTCACTAGTTTTTTTTTTTTTTTTTTTTGTATGCAGCTTGGCAACCATATTACTAGACCAATCGTAACCAAACTTGATTAAAATATCTGCCATGGTATAACTAAGAACTGATTTAATTTTATGATATTAACCGTTTAGATCAAGGTCAGAGAAAAAATGAAAGTAGCACTTTTGTGAATAACTGTAATTCTGTTCATCACAGAAATTCACGACTCCCATGAAGTCTCGCATCTTATATGACTTTGACTTGGTCAGAATTTTTTACAGAATTTATACTTCCGATTTTTCCAAATTTCGTGGCTGGATCTGATGTTTTTATAACAGTAAACACCCTGTAAAATTTCAGCCAAATCAAATAAATAGTTTTTGAATTTACTTAGGTTTTATAATGAATTTATTTAGCTTTTATAATAATGAATTTACTTAGGTTTTATAATAATGAATTTACTTAACGTTTATAATAATGAATTTATTTAGCTTTTATAATAATGAATTTATTTAGCTTTTATAATAATGAATTTACTTAGGTTTTATAATAAAGATAATAAATCACACACATTGGAACTAACACAAACACAACAATGAACACTAAAACATCATACATAAAATTTGGATCTATAATACAATAGATTACAATATTTCTTCTTGTGCGATTTCCCAAACCAATTCCGAGAGGTGATTTGTTTACATAAAATCAACAAGCTTATTGATAAGAGTTCATTTCCAGGAGTGCAAACACACAGAATACAGAGAACCAATGTTAAATTCCCAACATTATCACAGACCAAAATGTTTTTTTTTTTTATACGTTTACGTCAACACTGTAATTAAACAATTACAAATATAATACATAACTATAAATGTTAGAACTTACGCAAACACAATAATAAACATTCAAAGTGCAAGGCACACATAAAAACAAAATGATATGATTCTATGACAAAATGAAAATATGTGAAATATTAATTCTTCTGGTTCACGTCCAACTTCACAAATGTTTTCTTCTTTTTAGCAATCCTCAAGCACCCTCTTTACTCTCTCCATAAAAACAGCAGTAGTAATAATAAGAGAAAGCGGGGGAATTATTTTCTGTAATGAGTTAAAAGTCAAATGACTACACATTAGGAATTGCAACCAAAATCAGAAATATGAATATCATAAATAATGGTATTGAGATTCTGTAAAAACTGAGCTATCCAATTAGTAAAATAAATAACTCTAAAGTAATTTGACAGAAAGAGGTGATGCAATCTTTGTGATTTTGTGTCTGATATAAACATTAAAGGTAGATGTGTAAACCAATATCATAGACTAATGATGAAAAAAGAATCAATTTTTGCACTAGGGATATTCCTTCTTCAACACGATCTCCTTGAGCTTAATCAGTGTTGGATATCAATTTTATAAACATTATTAAATAAGGCATTCTAGATAACATTATAATATACGGTGTTATCAAGTTAGTTTTGTATAACAATGAAATAAGACACACACACACACACACACACACATATATATGATAAAAATGTTAGGCTGTCTGTTTTTTCATCTAGTAACTCATACCAATTATAAACAAAAGCATAAGTCTTGACATTGCATACCTAACAACCTAAAGGTATGCCAACATCTTATCTGGATTTTATTTTCCCATAATCTATAAAGTATTCCAGAGATTATGTCATGGAAATGTTGGTATAGCAAAAACTATTTATCTGATCGGGCTGAAATGTTGAATGGTGGTTATTTTTTATCAAGATCATCAGATCCATGCATCAAATTTGAAAAATTAAGGAGTTGGAATTCTGTCAGAATTTTAACTGTAAATCGAACTTTCCATGGTCAAGATTTGAGAAGATGTGGGGCTTCATTCATTAAAATATGGGCCGAGTAGTGAGTCTCTATGATGAGCAGAACTGAAGTTAGCATTAAAAGTGTTACTATAACTTTTTCTGTGATTTTAACGAGATATTTCAAAATTAAATTAGTTCAGAGTTAGACCATGACCGATATTTTAACTAATTTAAACCTATTATTCAAGTGATGTGAATATTAGGCTGTATACAAACAAACAAACAAACAACTGAAA
This sequence comes from Euprymna scolopes, assembly GCF_053919585.1. Classification (NCBI taxonomy): domain Eukaryota; kingdom Metazoa; phylum Mollusca; class Cephalopoda; order Sepiida; family Sepiolidae; genus Euprymna; species Euprymna scolopes. Next base: position 86,718,980 of record NC_136485.1, read on the forward strand.
ACATAGCTTCCTGGTTAGAGATAAGCATAACTTTGAAGATTGTTTATTGCAAAAAATAATTCACAACAGGCTCCAATGTTATATAAAACAATGTTATATAAAACAATGTTATATAAAACCTCCAAAGTTATATAAATAACAAACCTAGGAGACTCAGATACTCATGATGCAGCCCATTTCTTGATCAAAGACGTACCTGTTCTCTCTTGGTCAGCGACTCCATGTGTGTCATTGCTGCCCTTTCAGATTGAGGATAATTTACGAGCAACCACAAAAATATAGGTCAGTCAATATGTTCTTATTGAAAAGTTCGTCTTTGGTTGTAAAGCAACGATGGGGCAAATAGCAGGCCAGAAAGAGACACTTTTGAAGTGCATCGCTTCATTCAAACCCAATTTCAAGACATCTCACACATGTCTGGTCCGTCTTTTTATTCCATCCACTCACTGCTCTCGTCCTCTCATATGCCATTTCTGTTACTTGTTGCTTAAACCGTACCGACCCTTAGTTTATGCTACATCCTATTTACATTTCAATCTCCCCACAAACACAATTCACCAAATGATTACTAGCTAAAGTATCCATCAATATTTAAACACTGTTAACCGATTTTCAATCTAAATATTAGACTTTGATTTTGAAACCAAACAAGATTAAGGCAGATAATTCTCTCTTAAAAATACAGTCCTTTTCTATTTTATTTATCAAATACATGATTTTCCATATTAAAATTTGAAATTTATTTACGATACAATTTGATAGTAAAAAAATAAATTATAAACTATGTATTTCATTTTGGAGATTAAACTTTAATTCAAGCTACAAATAACTTTCCTTCGAATTTCAAATTGTCATGATGTCATAAACAAAGAAGCCATTCTTTTGCTAATAGTTAAAAAAAAAAAATCAATTACTCCATGACACTTCCAAATTTAAAAAAAAAATCGAGACACATTTAAACTTGGGATACTTTAGTTAATGCGTGGGCAAAATTTTTTCCAAAATTACCACATATATATATAAAATAAAGGTATATATATATATGTATATATATATGTATATATATATATATATATATATATATATATATATATATATATATATATATATATATATGAGCAAATAGTTAATAAAATATGTTAAAAAACACTTTGAAATGAGTTAAAAACATATTTAATCTCAAAAGGAAACACTAGATAAATGGATAGTCCTTAATCCGCGGAGTTTCGAAGAAATACTTTCCTTCTCATCAGAGGGTAGGAATTAGCAAAATGCGGGATCGGATTTTGCATGCAGAAGTAGCAATTGCTTCGTCTTTACGACGTTAGCCATCCTAATGTTCCCCACTAACCTCAACATAGTTTTCTGATTAATCGTCAGCGACACCCAAACCACGTCTGTGGGCCCAAAGATGACTTTTTAGGCCAGCATTTGACTTGCACAGTCTGCCTCACATATGGCAGACAAAGTTGTGTATTGAAACTTGTTTCACTTCTACCTCCGTTTTTTTGCTCCCTCTGCTCATGGCATGTGTTTTTTTTTGTGGTTAATGAGATGAGCACACGATTTCAAGCCTCACATTTCCAACTGTTCAATTCAATGGGCAAAACCGACACATTGACTTTCTGAAGGCTTTTCTTAAGCTCTGATCGATTCTTTCCCTCGCAAAAAATTCAATTCCCCTCTAACTAGCCTCCTCCATTCAAGCCGGCATTTTGCCAGGGTCTCTCAGTTCTGAACAGGAAAGTTTAAAGATCGTCTTTTATACAATCCTTATATATATCGATATGAAACGAGGGATATTCCGGCTCCAACTCTATTCTCAATTTACTTTGTAGTGCTTCTTGCATACACATTTAAGGATTGCGGTAAAGGTGTCTTTCTCCGCTTTAGGACTACTGGCAAAATATTTAATGTAAGAAGATTTAATATATGTGTGTGTGTGTGTGTGTGTGTGTGTGTGTGTGTGTGTGTGTGTGTGTGTGTGCGTGCGTGTGTGTGTGTGTGTGTGTGTGCGTGCGTGCGTGTGCGTGTGTGTGTGTGCGCGTGTGTGTGTGTGTGCTCGGTATGTAAGCATACCAGTGGAAACAAAATAGCAACTCAAAAACAAAATATGCAAAAACCATTTATTGTTCACAAAACCAACTGGTTCCATTATAAATTGTGTATAAAACGTCTGCGTGGAGTGATTACTTGTGTAAGTAGAGGGTACCGTCTTTTTTTTTTTACAAGTAAGTCACCACTTAACAAGGCCCAAAGACCATTCCAAGATGTGAAATGTGTTTGTAAGCAATGACATGGTGACAGAGTGCCCTCATAGCAACCAGGTTGAAGGAAGACAGAAACGATCTGACTTATGTTGTCTTCAGCTGATGAAGATCTAGATGAAAAAGGAAAGGAGACAGCGTATGCATTCCTTTTTATAACACAGATTGTGTGCCACTTGTCGTCATGAAAGTCGAGATAATTGGGGTCCGAAAGTAAGCATCTATGTAAATATATTGAGAAAGGGATGTAATGCAACAAAGCTATCAAATAGAATGTAATTTTAATTCTTAGCAAATACTTATTTATTAAAAGAAAGAAACAAAGATGAAAGTAAAAAGACCCCAGGCAATGCTAGTGATTAAATAAAAGAGAGAAGGGCATCCAAAAATGTGTTTTTCAAACAGGAAACCTGTATGTGTAATAATTACACAAAACATTTGGGAAGGTACAACTTAAAACACCTTTTCTTGATAAGGTCCAAAGTAGATTTCACAAATTTGTGGAGAATATCGCCTCTCACTTTTTTACAGACTCTTTCTCAGAGAAGAAATATTGCCAGCCTTTCTTTACTCTCGTATTATTTCAATGATGGGTGCTCGACTGAGCTCCAATCTCGGATTCCTTCTTGTAAAAGTTTCACTACAATAACGTGTAGTTCTATTACATCTACAAAGGGCTTTTCATTCCTCCTCCATGTATCTAACATCGAACAGAATTTCCATGAACAAAGTTTCTTTCCTCAAAATTCTGTGGAATACATTTCACAATATTGCTTCCCTGAGATTTACAACATAGCTCTCTTCAAATTTAACGCCAATAAGCGCTTGTCATAAATTATAAATCGTCCTTATAAGTCATTAATTATTTTTATTTGTTACATCTGATATTTTCAATCATCCCATAATATTTATCATCATCTGAATGGTAAATCTATTTATGCTATTAGCCCTTATTATCCAGTGTGGTTTTTAGTCTGAAGAAATGGTGAATCATCAGTAAAACAAAAATGAAAAACAAGACAAGTTACATATTCAGCAAATAATGGCAAAAGTGTCCCATTATTTGAAAATTAATATGGCTGCTAATATCTAGAAATAATAGCATTAACATTCTTGCAAATAATCTGAGTAGACCGAAAGCATGCTCAAATATTTCAATTATGAACTTTAAACAGTTCTAGCATAAATTGAAACCTGTCAGAAACAGTTATATTATCTTTTGTTTTTGTTAATGCTTTTATCTAAACATTCATGTTTCTTTTAACAACACATTCTAAATTATGCTGGAACTTCATAATTTGTTGAAACAATACTAAAATTCTTAGCGGACTTTCATTAATTAAAATAGTAAAAATATAGGAAGCAATCTTTATTTAACTAAAATAACTGCTTCTTAACAAAATTAGTTATAACTTATAGTTTCCCACACTCAAATGTTTATAATGAACCATAATACTTTCATACTTTGTGATTACTACTTACAAGATCATTTATTACTAAGCGTGATTAGAACTGATGACTTTACACAATATGCTACAATTCAAATGTTTCTTCCATTTAACGAAAAAAATATTTATTTTCGTTTGTGTATTTTTTTTATTGGATTAGGCATCGGTTTATCAAAAGAGTCCATGCAGTTGAGACCAAGTGCATAATTTAGATGTAACATTCTGTATGTAAAGCCCATGTAGCATATATGGAGAGATCAATATTTATTAAAGTGTGTTCCAAATGATTTTCGGTTGCTCCAGTTTGTAATTGGTCATCAGTCACTTACAGACTCAAATCAAGAAGGAAATCAGATCTGGGCCTGTAAGTAACTGGTGACCAATTGCAAGCGTTAACAACTCAAAACCATGCTCATCATTTTCCATGGAGAACGGTGAACAAACAATGCAAATGCTTACATTTCCTTCGGAAGAAGACTAACTTAATTGAAAGTATGAGAAAATAAAAAAGAAACATAAAAGCTAATATCCTTTAAAAAAAATTGTATTTACTTTGCTGTATGACTTACATATGCATTTCAGAAAAAAAAAATGGTCAGCAGATCAAATAGGCAAAGAATGTCTATCATATTTAATGAAATACGGTTATATATATATATATATATATATATATATATATATATATATATATATATATATATATATATACTAGCAGTTCAGTCCAGCTTTGCTCAGACTCTATGTACTGTTCATAACTTTATGTGCATATATATATATATTAAAAAGTTTGATCCATCTCCAGGTAACCTACATCTAAAATTTCAAGTGTTTACATCCAAAATTGGCAGAGGAGTTTGGTAGAGTCTGCAAATGTCAACTCTTTCAACTTTGACCTCTTGGCAGTAAAATTTTAACCCAAAAACTGATTATGTCTGAATACACTTTATGTAAAATTTCAAATGTTTAGACCAAAAATTGGCTGAGAGATAAATTTTTTTTAACTTTGACCCCAATTTTGACCTCTTAACATTTATTGGTTTGAGCTTAAATCAAGTTAAAAAGTTTGATCCATGTCCAAGGACACATCTAAAATTTCAAGTGTTTAGACCTAAAATTGGCGGAGGAGCGTGGTAGAGTTCTCAAAGGTCAAATCGTTGAACTTTGATTCCTTGACAGCCAAATTTCTGGCTGAAAACCGATTAAAAAGATCTTCTCAAATCTCAATGCCCCTTATGTCAAATCCCGAGTCTGTAGACTGAAAATTGACAGACTAATTTGGTAGGGAAATGTACACACACAGACAGACACACACATAGACAGTTTCACTTTTAATATTTCAGTTTTCAATTTCACTTTTAATGGACTTAATATCACCATCTAAATGAGAAAAAAAGCACAAAAAACATATATTACAAATTTTTTTATGGTTAGAATGGATTTCATCAAAATTATCAGAAGAAAAAGATTTTTATTTTCATTTAATAAAAAAGTAATAAAAATATATAATATACAAACATATACTGCTATTAAAAATAGCGCTTGACTCCCTTGAAGTGGGAGATACATGTTTCACTGTAACACTTGTTCAATATGCCTAAACAAGTGAACAATTTAAGCTGAGGTCAAAACCAGACAGATTTCTTACCATTTTGTCAGCAAAAGCTATTAGGTAAGTAAAATCTTAATGTTTATGTTAAGCATTATAGGTATTATAAACAGTCAATAGTGCCCTATTCTTTTATGCAGCGCTATCAATCTCAGTTACAAGAGTTCTCATTTATATATTTAAAAAGTGTAACCTGTGAATTCACTCATTGACCTTTAGTTAAATTGTTTGAATCAGGAAAAAGTGAGTTTGCAAAGCCAGATAAATATGAAAAATAAAAAATAAAAATACAAAATTAGCGGGTTTTTTTTTCTGTTCCCTATATCTCCTTCCTTTTCTCTTTCTCTTTATCTTCATAATTTTGAGTTAAATAATATTACTACTCGTTCTGATATTCCTTTTTGTTTATGATGAATCATTCTAATTTTTGCGTTCTTCTTTTTCTTTATTACCTTTGACTTTTAATAAATATGGAGATAGAGAGAGAGAGAGAGAGAGAGAGAGAGAGAGAGAGAGAGAAGGAAGGGGAAAGAGAAAGAGAAAATGGAGAGATGGAAGCGAGAGTAATACACGATGTATAAAATAAGAGTGGCGGTGGAGTCAAATAACATACAGTGAGAGAGGGTGAAAATGATAGATAGAAAGTTAGTGTGAATTGAATAATTTGATGAGTAATTTGCAAATTCCGGTGAATTAGAGTAAAGGTTGTTAGGGACTTGCATAAGTCCCCGCGAAACAAATAAATAAAACAAAATACACTACCCAATAATGTAAAATAAACTTTTGTTTATTTTCGTT
>NC_136485.1:86730098-86935098 GCF_053919585.1 Euprymna scolopes
ATGTTGATTTGTTAAATGCTGGTATATTGAGCTAGTACTGTTCAAATGCATCGTTAATCGACGGGAAAATGTTGTTTTTGTATGTCCAATATATATATATATATATATATATATATATATATATATATATATATATATATATATATATATATATATATATTCACTTCTATTTTAATATTTTATCTCCACCTGATGATGATTCAAGAAAGAATCGAAAGCGCTCGTGTGAACCATGGAACATTTGTAAATACCTTCCATCTTGAAGTTAAAAAAATCTTACGAAAGATCGAAAAAATGAAAAAAAGAATCATTAAGCAAGATATCTCTGTTGTTTTTAATAATATTTGCCTGAATACATATATATACATATATATCTATATACATATACTAGCAAAGATACCCGTGCTTCGCACGGAGCTTTGTTGCGCACTCGGGTACCAAAATCTGTGGGCACCTTTCCAGTAAGTTGATGTTGTAAGAGCAACGATTGCATAAGGTGATTAACATTTTAACTACCTCTTGTAGTGACTGAAATTCAATCAGGAACTTCACAAAACATTTTCATCAAAAGGAAGGTTACTTGATGTTACATAGTAAATTTTTCATTGAAGTAATTTTCAACTCTTGCTTAAATTTTATCTTGCACATTCAATACTAAAAACTTACCACAATCAGATCATGTCAGTTTTTCCTCATATCCATTTCTCGAACTTTTCACTGAAGAGCCTCAGGGTAAACTACATTTCTGCTGCTTTGATTTGGAGCCAGAATGTAGAGTTTTTCTGAACTTCCTGTCCGGCTGATGGAGACGTAGAACATACCGTGACTGAAGCAGTCTGATGTCAAGTCTACGCCAATGGTGTTAAATGTCTGACCTTGACTTTTGTTTATGCTCATTGCAAAACACACCTTCACAGGAAATTGGAGTCTCCGGAATTTAAATGGGAGTTCTGAGTCCGATGGAACTAAGGGGATCCTTGGCAGTAGAACGGTTTCGCCTTTGTAGGGACCACAAGAAATGGTGGCCTCAAGTACATTGGTGTGCAATCTGGTGATAACACATCTGGTTCCGTTTGTTGTTTTTGGCGGTTCCAAGGATCGAAGAATCATGATTGGCGATCCAATTTTGAGATTTAAAATGTGTGGAGGCATTCCAGATATCTCCAAAGAGTTTAAAAACTCCACAGGGTAGTGAACAGCTTCATATTCATTAGTAGCCGAATCAACTGACTTGTATTGCTTTGTGTCTCCTGGAAATTCATCCATTATTGAATTGTTCAAATGATTCACATTGCTGTTTAATGGCGAAATAATAGCCCTCTCAGCAAGCCAATCCGGTGATTTTCCATTGTTTTGCAGGTCTGGGTACACTTTGTCTTTCAGTTGCTTCTGATTACCGACACATTTACCAAGCGCAGTTGGAATCTTAATTGTGTCAGGTGAAGAAGTGATAGGAAACTGACCATTACCGATTTGGAGAAGCAATTTTGAGAAGTCTGCTGCAGCTGTGTTATCAGAGATATAGGCTCTCATATTAGTAGTCAGTCTCTTCACTATAACGTGCCTCCAGAGATAGGATTGTTTCAAACTTGCATTGACAATGTTAGCCCTTGTGCCATTTTTAACCACTGGGAGGATTTGACGGAAATCACCGCAAAATAAGGTTGGAATGCCACCCATGGGATTCTTGTTTCCTGTGATGTCTTGCAGTGTTCGGTCAATTGCTTCATAAGCACTCTTGTGCGTCATTGGGGCTTCGTCTACAATGATTGCAGAGGTGTCTCTAATTACATTTGCCAAGGCTGAGTTACCAGTAATTTTGCAAACTGGCTGATCCATTCGATGAGTATCCAAGGGTACTTTAAAAGTGCTGTGAAGAGTGCGGCCACCTTGTAGTAGAGTAGCAGCAATGCCACTGAATGCTGTTGCAAGCACAATCTTTCTCATGGATCTAATCTTTGCAAGGATCAAATTGATTACAAAAGTCTTGCCCGTACCACCTGGAGCATCAAGAAACATCATGTTTTTGTTTATTTCACCTTGTGCTTCCAACATTGCCATGAATGAATTGTAAACTTCTCTTTGAGAATCGGTCAGTTTTTCTTGCATATTTTCTGCTTGTAGGGAAAGTTCTTCAAGATTATAAGTAACTTCACGTTGATACTCTCTCGTGAGTCTTTCATCTCTCCCTTGCGTTGGTGCAGGTAATCCATAGCTTGCCAATGGTTGACCGCACATAAGGAGAACTTTTTCTTCAATTAGACAAAGAGTTTTATTGTAGATGTCCTCATTAAAATCTGCTTCTGGATTGTTAACTTCTTGCCTGTATCTGTGAAGAATGTCTTCAGATATTACATCACGAAAAGCCATCCAGATCTCAAGAGGATTTCTTGGCTCACAGGCTGTTAAAATTATCACAAATAGGCTTCGCAAATTTGAAGGTGATTGAGTGGCACTTGCCTCTCCTACTGCTTGATGCAAGTGATGGTCATTTTCTAGAAGGCCTCGAGCAAGGCACGCTGCTCTGTATGTTTCAAACACCTGACCATTGTATGCTCGCAAATTTTGAAATGAAGTTGGACCAGCAACCTCATTGAGCAAAGGCGTAAGAAATAACACTCCCCTGCTTTTGGACTAATCGTGTAGATTCTCCCAATGCATGGTGCCTTCCATACATCATCATTTTCAGTACCTTCAACTTGTACCCCACGCATTCTTTTCATCCATTTCTTTGTCGATTTGTTCCAAGTGTAAAACTCAGGGACTTCTACGTATTTGAGACCCCTTGCAAAGTCATCCTCATGGCAGAGTTGAAAAAATGCTGTCAAAGTTGTGGCAGGCGGTGGACCTTGGGCTCGTTCCAGAGCAGTATCAGCTGAGAACATGACACGCTGCCCATTTTCAAGATGAACAGAAAGTTGTACAATTGGGGGGAAATGTTCATGGATGGGATGTTCCAATATCCTCCAGGCCGCCTCTGAACTGCCGACATACCTTGCATTCTGGAACTGCTGGATCTCATCCACAATGTGACTTTGTACTTGGCCTTGTTGGTTAGCTGCTCCATCAGTTCTTTGTAGTTCAAACACTGCTTGATCACATCCTTTATTCACGTATTTGAGGACATATTTGATGCTTTGGATCGAGCTGCAAATTTCTACGTTAATGTGAGCGTTGAACTGCTGAAGGAGGACCTTGTTGTACGGAACAATCCACTGGTTTGTTATTTCTTGATTAACATACCGACCATTTCTCTTCATCCTTATTGTACCAGTCTGGCCTCCATCTTCTGGTTTTCTTCGCCTGTACTTGGGGTAAGAGTCTTGGCCTTGCTCGGTACACTGAAGAAATTCTTTTGGGTATTTTTTGGAACATTTGTTGTCAATCATACATGGACAATTTGGATTAAATGGTCCACAAGGTCCATGCACCATATGTGCCATCACTTTAGCATGAAGATCAGATATGCAGAGATCCATTTTTTTCTGGTAGAAGTTTGTCCTCTGGGGCCTGCCAGGTGAGGATGTGTGCATGCGGCAGTCCTCTTTTTTGATATTCAATACTGTACAGGAAAGCCCTCAACCTGCCAAATCCTCCCTTTTTAATAAATTCAAGTAACTTTTTTAGCTTCTGCCTGAAAACCCTGGCAACAATATCTGGACGATCCTGAGGGTCTTGCCCTTGAAGACAATTTTCTGTAATTTCTGTCCACTTTGGATTTGTTGTGAACGTGATGAAGAGGTCGGCTCGGCCCATTCGCCGAACATATGCCATGGCATCACTTTGACGCTCAAACATGTATCGAGGGCCTCCTGTATAAGTTGCCGGAAGTACAACTCGTTGACCAAACTGTTCTGGATTCCCATCCTCCCTAAGAATTGAATCTCTCAAGTTGCTATAATTGTCAGCTCTCAGGGTCTGTTGCTCACGCCTCAGGAACTGTAAACGTTCTGTTTCAATCTTGCAGTACACATCCACCAGCCATTGTTGAAATAGCCTTCGGTACCAGAGAAAATAGTTTCCAGGCCGAGTCATTAAATGGTACGAATAAAATTGCTGTTGGGTAACTTTTCGCCCATTGGATGCCTTCATGTAGATGTTGTAAGATGGAGAACCATAGGGGTACATTAACGGGTACATTAAAGTATCGTAGAGGGGATGTAGTTCGGAGATCCATTTTAATGTATCATTTCTAAAACGCAAGACAATATCCCGGTTAGCTGTTGGTTCATTCTCCATTAATATTCCAATCTCATACGTTGTTGTTGGAGCATTGAATCGCCGTGGATGCTCTTCTTGCGGCCTTCGGTCTTCCCTTATGACAACTTTATGTTCTACCAAGTGTTCTTCTTCAATCCTCTCCTTTGTTGTTTTCAGCTGACAAATAAAGCTGTTGTTCTCATGTAAAAATTCAGTCAGACTTTGGAGAATGTCTCTATTGAGTCTACTGTCACGTCCCCGATTATGTAGTTCCTCTTCCAGACTATCCAAGAAGTAGACTTGAATAAACTTTGCTGTTTCATCTTCAGGTGGTAAAAGACTCCCAATCTGGTGGCAAACCTGGCCTCGAATTCTAAAAGAAGGATTCCACCCATGTACTGCCGCAATTTTGTGACCAAATGATGTCATTGCAAAACAATTGTTATAACTGCGTAGATTTTGCAGAAAATCTTTAGAGATGGGACCATTGCCGGAGAGCAAATCTTGAAGCAACTGAGGCAGTGGTGGAAAGCTATCAAGCACAACTTTGCCAGAAGAACAACAACAACCAGGGGTTTCTCCTTTAAATTTTACAGCTGAGCAATGTTGACATACTTTGTCCATTTTTCCTATATCAGCTGTAGTGAGAGAGTCATTTTTGTTGTAGAGCAATCCTTTTCTATTGCAGTGTTCTATTTCATGGTGTCTCAAAGCAGTCATTCGTTGTCTAGCTGCCTCGTTTTCTGTCAATTGCTGGGGCAAAGTCATACTCTCTCTCCATGCAGCCTCTCGTTGTTGCCCTTGGTATAGGCGAAAGCTTCGTTGGGTTTCCGATTCATTCTGATGTCGTTGAGCCACTCTCAACTGACCTTGTGTACGTCTACTTACCTCATATAATTCATTCGATCGTAATATTGCTTCTCTTTCCAGTGCATATCTTTGCCTTTCTTGAATTTCATCTTGTGATGAATTTAACCGCCTTACAGCATGTCTAGTTCTGTTAGCTTCACGTTGGGTTTCTCTTTCCAAATCTGACAGTCTTGCTCTCCTTTCTCTTTGACGTATCCTGTTAAGTTCTAGACGTCTTTCTCTATCTGAATTGTTTTCATTGGAGCGAATTGCAGCAACTCTTAGTCTATTAGCTTCCAATCTTTCCATTCTTTCTTCCTCACTTTCGTTTCTACTTCGTTTGGGTGGCATAATTTCGGTTTTAAACGGAATTGTTTAACAATATTAATGATTGTAAATTAATTAAGCGTAAAGGAAATGTATACTAACTGAAATGGACGAACTATAAATAATATTTCTGAATAGTACAATTATAAACAATTATATTGTACCTATTTACTATGCCTCCCCACGGGACAGAGTTAGACACCAGGGTCGTTTTTTAACGTGGAGAAAAGGTACAAAAATAAAAATTGTCTCAGTCGTGAAGGATTTCTCCTCCACCGAAAGAGAACAAGAAAATGAAGTGCAGCATCTGAGGAACAGATACTACACTTTGATCTTGACCAAAAGGAATGAATAAAAGCGACCTACGTGTGACTCATTACTTCCGGGTGTAAACGTCACAGTCTAAAAGTAATAATTAAAAAAAAAAAGTAAATGTAAAATAAATGTGATACCAACTTAGGTTAACTAAGTAAACAGTACAATTAAAACAGTTCTATTAAAACAAATAATTACTAAGATCTAGGTAATTGTTAGTCTCATTGTTATGGTTTTAAAGAAAAAAATGTGTAAAAAAAGTTCTGCTTTTGTGAGTACGTGTATTTCTTTTAAATTACATAACCTTTTTATTTTATTATTTATATCTCTTTTAAATTTATATATTTTGTTAGTAAACTGGAAGAAATTCAGTTGAATAAAACCTTGTTCGTGTTCTTTACGTTAAACTCATATTTTTATAAAAGGTTCATCCGGTTTAAAGAAAGCACTAAGTTTAAATAAGACTGGAAATAGCTAATTCAATATATAAATAGAAAAATGAAATAAATATAAGCTTTAAGTCTTAAGATAGTAATAATCAAAATGTAATAAATTATTTGTAGTTCAAATCTATGATAAGACAGGCTTTCGAAATAGGCTCGACCAGAAAGATTAAATTGGAACGAAATTATAATCTCCGTGCCATTTTCAAAACAACCCCACAAAAGTAACGGTATCCTGCAGTTGGTTAAATGACAATGGTTGTAAGAAAAATGTAAAAGAAAATGCGCTTATCTGTTTATTTTGACCTGTTTTATTTAATTAAAAAAAAAATTGGCTATAACTGAAAGAGAGCATTATGTTTTGGGGGGTGTTTAAAAAATAGAATGGAAATAAAGTTAGTTCCGTTTTAATTGTCTTTAATTGCGGCAAGCGCTAACAAAAACGAAAAATCACTGTTTACATTCGAAATGTTAACTTTTATAGGTTTACAGGTTTGCTGACAAGGCTGGGGGTGTTTAATACAATTATTTTACTAAATTGATTTTTTTCATTTAAAAATAAAATTATTTCTTTTTTAAAATTACGATAGTTGAATTGTATTCTTTCAATTATATTGGCAAGTAAAATATAAACGATTAAAACGGAACGAAATTGAAATTTCCATTACATTTTCAATACAATCCCAAAACATAAAGCTTTCCTCGCCAATGAATTGTTTTGATAATATACGTAAAGTGAAATAAATCGAATATAAAATTAAATGAAAATATATTAAATAATTAAATGTTAAATAGATTTTGTAAATAGTACAGTTGAAATGATTAGAATATTTCCAATATGTAATAAGGTCGAGGTAATTAGTTAAAGAGATTTAATATAATGTGATATGCAAATGAGCATAAGTCATTCGATATGGGGGTGGTTTATAGAATAGTATATAAAGAAATTAGGCATAGATTCTTATGTCTCCTATAACAGAAACGTCCTAAAATGGGTTCTAATGTTTCTCTACCAGGAGAGAACTACCCTCTTACCTCCTTTATATTTCTTTGATGATGGAGAGCTGTACACACAGACAGAAACACATGAACCCTATTACTTTATAAAAATATAGAATAGATATCTATATACATATACATATATATATATATATACATATATATATATATATATACATATATATACATTCTGATGAGTCGTGGACGACGAAGCACGTGTCAGTGGATAATTGTGTTTTAAAAATAATATATATACATACACACACACACACACACACACATATATATATATATATATATATATATATATATATATATATATATATACATATAAAAATTACAATAAGTTTACCAAGGTAATCAAAATGGTAAACTTAAAATATATTATAAATATTAAAGAGTTAATATTTACAAGTAATATACATACGCATACATATAAAGGTGTGTGTGTGTGTGTCAACTCTTCTGTTGGAATTGTACACTGAATGATAATATGAACGATGAAGTCAGTTAAGCCAAGTTCAAGTATCAATGGATCTAATAGTTTTAGTTAGGCACTAATATTATTAGGAAATGTTTAAATATCCACTGCCAGTTACTGGTTAAAAAAACTCTCTACAATGAATTTGTTACAATATATGATGCCATTAAATAACTTAAATAGATAGGATATATTGTACAACGGAGTAAAACCCAAATCACATCTTCTGCTAACTAAAGCAAAAATTTCGAGACTCAAGCATTAAAAAAATCCTTTTAAGGAACATAATTTGATTGACAAATTCACTTTCCTGTTCAGACAAGCCAGACAGAGAATACAAATCCTTCAGCTGGAAAAATTCGATTCATCAAATGGCAGCCTCCTTTTATAAAAACCCACTTTATATTTGAACCGATAAACAATTTCTTTGTCTTCTGCACTCGAGTATAGATTTCTTGCCTTGATAGAAAACGAAATACTATCATATTCATAAGTGTGTGAATCGGATGTTGATACGTATGAGAAAATTATGGCTTTTATTTAAACATCATGACACAAAAAGTTGGTTCAATCTTGAATGTTATCTCTCTCTCTCTCTCTCTCTCATATATATATATATATATATATATATATATATATATATATATATATACTCGTTTTTTTTTTTATATTCAAAAGTAATGGACTAATGAATTCAACGAGGTTGTTAGATAGTGCTCAATAAAAAGAGCTGATAATACTTGTTTATTGTTATATAAACATGCTCACATCCCGCTGCTACAAATAGCCACTTGTTTCAATCAAACAACAGATATCATCAGGCAGCGACTTGACTATTCAAAAGTTCAATGAATAAGATTATTCATTGAACTTTTGAATAGTCAAGTCGCTGCCTGATGATATCTGTTGTTTGATTGAAACAAGTGGCTATTTGTAGCAGCGGGATGTGAGCATGTTTATATAACAATAAACAAGTATTATCAGCTCTTTTTATTGAGCACTATCTAACAACCTCGTTGAATTCATTAGTCCATTACTATATATATACTTGTTTATTGTTATATAAACATGCTCACATCCCGCTGCTACAAATAGCCACTTGTTTCAATCAAACAACAGATATCATCAGGCAGCGACTTGACTATTCAAAAGTTCAATGAATAAGATTATTCATTGAACTTTTGAATAGTCAAGTCGCTGCCTGATGATATCTGTTGTTTGATTGAAACAAGTGGCTATTTGTAGCAGCGGGATGTGAGCATGTTTATATAACAATAAACAAGTATATATATATATATATATATATATATATATATATATGTGTGTGTGTGTGTGTGTGTGTGTGTGTGTGTGTGTGAGCAAACAGTTAATAAAATATGTTAAAAAAAACTATCATTAAATAAAATAGACATTTTTTTTGTCTATTAATTCTATTTTCAATCTTTTCCAACTTCCGAATAAGTCTGCACTTCTGGCGGGAACTGGCTGATGTAATCACCATATTTATCATAAGTTCGAGTACTTTCAAATCCTTCAGGGATAAGTGAATCTAACTGGTTTTGAACAATTTATAAAGTTTTTTTTTTCCTCGTTGGTTAATTATTTTATTTCTCTTTTTTTTTTCAGAAAAGAAAACAAAAAAAATCTTTATAAATCGAATTAATAGGCAAAAACGTCTATTTTATTTAATGAAATATGCCATAGAGAAAAAATGCTGCCTATATCTTTATATCTATAAAAGTGAAAGTGTCTATCTGTCTGTGTATCTGTGTGTCTGTGTGTGTACATTTCCCTATGCAATAACCCTATTAATTTTCAGTCTACAGAATCGAAATTTGATATACAGGGTACTGATATTTGGGAAAATCAATGTGATCAGTTTTCGGCCAGAAATTTGGCTTTTAAGGGGTCAAAGTTCAATGATTTGACCTTTGAAAACTCTACCAAACTCCTCCGAGAATTTTGGGTCTAAACACTTGAAAATTTAAATATAGTTTTCTTGGACATGTATCTAACTTAATAACTTGATTTGAGCCCAAACTATAAATTTTAAGGGATCATAATAGGGGTTAAAGTTAAAAAAAATAACCTTTTTTTTTTTTTTGCTCAGCATACACCTCCAAACACCCGGGCAACGCCGGGCACCCATGCTAGTATATATATATATATATATATATATATATATATATATATATATATATATATATATATATATATAATCGGCTTTATGTTGATTATGCCCTATTTTTTTTTGGGGGGGGGGGTCTTTTTAAAGTTAAAGAGTTTCTATTTTTCTGATGAGTCAATGCAGAAAATATTCAAAATTGACATAATAATAATATGATTGTTTCTGCGCTACGAAACAGGTGTTGTTAAAAAGTGGACGTTTTGACATGTTGAAAGAAATAAATGGTAATTTAAACAACATTTTGGAATTTGGAATATAGTTATTTTGTCATATGCTCTGCAGTTAAATTTGGCATACATGGAATATAGCTATCTTGTATATGCTCTGTATATGCTCTGTAGTTAAATTTGACATACATCGAGCTTGGTATAAAGAAAGGGTGAAATATAATTAAAAAAGCATATTTTCCTCATAAACATATAGATATATGCGTGTGTGTATGTGTGTGTGCTCTACAGAAAAAGGTTACATAATCTGCATGAAATATAAAAATATATTCCGATACAAAATTCACTGGGGAAGATAACAGAAGTATTCCTGAATCTCTCAGTATACTTTTAAGCGGACTATGAAGGAGATTTTATCGGGTGGGGGTTGTAGGGTGTCGATTTTTTAGTTATAATTTGGGAAGGAACACTGTAATTTCAATGCATTCTTTCTCTTCGAGATTTTCTTTCAAAATTATTTAACATTTCTAAAACTTCTTTTCAGACTAAGGAGGGAGTAGCATACAACTGGGAAAGAATGGTTTTAATGGTGTCCTGAGAGCAACCTGAATTTTATTTGGATGGTTTCAATAGAGTTCTAAACGGGAGCAATAAATTTAAAATTACAGTTTTACATTTAGTAAGTCGGATAGAGTTCAACATCTCAGATAGAGCATGTATGTTTAAACGCAGTATTGGCTGGCAGAAATTTTCTTTGTCATTTGTTAACTCGATGTTACCTGGGAGCATAAGAGTGATAATACAATATTATACTTGGTAAGTGGAATAAATTAATCCAAAGTGCTCAATATCATAGATAGGATAGAGCAGATGCGTTTACTCAGCATTGTTCAAGAGTCAACAGTATCCTAGAAAGAGCAATTCTACATAGAGTAAATGTTTGTAAATGCAGTGTTGTCTGGGAGAAAGATTTTCTCTGTATTTAGTTATACTATTGTATACCAGAAAAGGTACTCCATGTTGTTTGGGAGTCGGGGGTCAATGCTCAATATCCTAGATAGAGCAGACGTGTGCACCAATGCAATACATTTTCAATGTGGCATATGCTTGATCGAGAAGGAAAAAACAAGAAACATAGCATTACCCAGGAATATGCTAAAATAAATATAAGTTTCATTATATTATTGGGGGGGGGGGAATAAGAAACTTGGCATTTTCCGGAAATAAATTAAAACAAATTTAAATAAAAACAAATATAGATTACTTGATAATTTGAGTGGGTGGTGAAGAAACTCTGTGTTATCAAGAAACAATAATTTTAGAATTGAAAGGTGAATAACTTACTACATTATCATTATTTTCAGCATAGTAAAACGAGAGAGAGACAGAGAGAGAGAGAGAGAGAGAGAGAGAGAGAGAGAGAGGGGGGGGATAGGCCAGATGGGAGTGAAAGACAGGGAGAGAAATGTAGCAAAATGGTAAAGGTGCAAGAGAGAAGATAGAGAGATGAATTGAAAAGGGTAGAGAGATAAGAACTTTAATATATAGATATTACACACATCTTTTAAGCTCTTCTATTTTGTTTTCATTGGTAATTACATATACACAGACTTTATTCCATCTATTTGTTTTTATGCCCTTAGTCAATGCTGGAGAGACCTGTTAATACACACACACACACACACACACACACACACACACACACACACACACACACAGGTCATGAAGAGAGTAAACCAGAAATTTCTGAGACACATTTTAAACATCAAGTGCGATTCTTTTACACCTGATACGGATGTTCTCATGCAAGCTGATGTGCCATGCATTGAAAAGTTGATTAAACGTAACCAGATGAGGAAGGCTGGACATCTAACAAGGATGGATGATGAGAGATTACCCAAGTGTCTGTTTTACAACAAAATTACATGCAGAAAGCGGTCATGACACAAACGAAATAAACATTTCAAGGACAACATTAAGTGTAATCTGAAAGCTCTCAATATTAATGTCTAGCTGGGAGTGTGATGCCAGTGATCTTGAAAAGTGACACTCCATGGTTTACCACTGCTGTAATAGTTTGGAGAAAAAAAAAACATGACCATTTGAAAATTAAACATGATATCAGGAAAAAAATCTCTCAGATTTGCCAAAAGCTTTTGAGTTGAACCATGTTTGTGATGTATGTGATAAGATAACTTTATCTAAAGCCAGTTTAGTCACAAGTGATCACATACATATCAGTCTTTTATAAACAGGGAAAGAGTTGACGTCATAGGAAGATCAAATTTTTAGAGTATAAGGAGATATATGCAGAGTAGACTTAGATGGTATGGTCACATTGAAAAGAATAGATGAATTTGGTTTAGTGGATGTAAAATAGTTAAGATAACAGGTTCAGTTTACAAGGATAGGTCAAAGAAAACATGAAAGGAATGATAAAAATGTAGAGGAATAAATAGAGATCCAACTAAAGATAGGTTAGTTTGGAATTAAATTTCTTAAAGCTGTCCAACATATGTCAACATATAAAATGGATGTTCAACCAATGATAATGATGATGATGATGAATGATGAATCATCTTTTTTAAAATAAGAAATAATGTAGCAGTTTAGTCACATCTTTGAAAACATTCTGTAAGATTAATTTGAAAATTTTTAAAAACAAAATGTTTTGAATTATTTAATTTTCTAAAATTTTCAAAGGAATGATATATGTATTCTCAAAGGATTAAAAAAATGTTTTGAATTATTTAATTTTCTAAAATTTTCAAAGGAATGATATATGTATTCTCAAAGGATTAAAAAAATGAAATAATGTATAATTTTACACAATTATAGTTTATTATCTTCCATCATCAGTTTTAGAATCATTAAGCCAAAAAATTCTAATTTTTGTGAAAACTTTGAGAAAACACATGATGATCTGACAGTTGTAAAAATGAGATGAAACATTTGTTTGGTGATTTTAAATATGCCTAATTCCATTTAATAATAAAAATAGAACAAATTCTCTCCATACCCATTTTTTTGCCAAGAGTGAAGCTATTTTCTTGAGATGGTATAACTTGAAAATATGCTGTTCTTGAATAAAGCAATGGGAGGTAGGGGTGATTTTTAACTAAATTTTATATTATTATCTAGCTAAAATAAGATTGACTCACTAGTTCTTATAAGTTCACCAAGATTACGCAATGTTGGGTCCGGTCATTTCTCAGATGGGTGGTTATTTAAGAATACACATGCTGTATGTAAAACATCATTCATAAATGGGTATGAGCCTTGTTAAGTAGAAAACTGGAGGCAGATAAGCATCCTATCATAATGACGATTCTAATCATCTGCTTCAACATTTTTAAATTGGATATAAACACAGTTATTATCTTTTTTTCCCCCTTATATAGTTCCACGTCATTCACAAAGTCTGTAGATGTTTTGTCCCTTCATTTTCTTTACTTGTCTGTCTGATCAAGGTACACACAGGCGATTTTCAAGTCCTGGTGAAGCATATTGAGCCAATGCTGTTTTAGTCATCTGCTTGGTTGCCGGACCTCAACTGTAAATTTATAAACCACCTTGGCAAAATTGTTGTTGGCTTACAGGACATGATCCTAAAATCTCAGTGGAAATTCATGGAGCTAATATATACAAGAATCAGATGTATTCTGCAGAATTGCAGAGAAAACGTTTATTTATTGAAACTACTGGATCAACATTCTTTACTTGGGATTGGCATCTGGCTGAAACATATATGGTGAGCAAGTGCTAACTTTGTACACACTATTTCACATATTTTCTTTGCATAAAATCTAATCAACAACTGAAACCAACTTAAAATATTTACCTTCATCACATCATTATATTGATTAACCAATCAGCTATCTACTTCTTATACAAAGATTTAAGTTGATCCTAAAGTCATTACTAGGGCTATAACAAGAGAATATTCTTTTCATTATTTTGACTCTCGAGTATATATCAGTTAATATCTTCTATGTTTTTAGATAGAGTGATGTGGTTCTCAACTGATTAACTGTGTCGGATATATACTCGAGAGTCAAAACAATGATAAGAATATTATCTTGTCACAGCCCTAGTCATTACATGTTCATCATATTTGATAAGTTGTGACATCTATCAAAATCATATCTGTACTAGGTATGCAGGTATGTAGACTATGTCAGGGAGGTAAACGTCCTTGCTTTTCATTGTTCCAGGTTAATTTTGAGCAAGATTTGCCAGCAGTTAGCTTAACTCTGATATTCCAAATGTTTATCATAGAGAAAAGAAACATTGGCAGCAGAATGTGGATTTTTAAACTGGCATGTTCCAACAGATCGGATGCGTAGTAGTTAACATGGTGATGTTAGGCACCAAACAGTCTCATTAGTTGAAAACATATGTATTGGCAGTTTGGGTGAATGTATGGTTTCTTTTCTGTGTGAAAAGCTGACAAATTGATGCTCTGACAAAAGTTTCTACTGAGGGGACAAAATGGCAGGTAGAGGAGCTATATGATTAAGTACTTGCATGAATCATTATGGCGAATCTTATTACTGCTGTTGGCTGTTATTGTTCATTGTAAAAAAAAAAAAAGAAGATCTATGTAAATCCCATGTAGTTGTGATGATGAGTAAGTCTATGACAAGAGAATATTCTTATTGTTTTGACTCGAGTATATATCCGACACAGATACAGTTAATCAATCGAGAACCACATCACTCTATGTAAAAACATATCAGATATTAACTGATATATATGATATATACTCGAGAGACAAAATAACAAAAAGAATATTCTCTCATCATAGCCCTAGTGATAAGATTACAATGACCGTCCAAATTTCAGAAAGAACTTCTCTTCAAATAACACTATAGCAAACACTTACAAATTTCCAACACCAATGCTTTCTTCAAGCTGCTCAAAATTTGACTCACTATCTGCTTTTAATCAGTCTTCTTTTAAACTCATTTGTTTTCTACACATGCAAATTAGCTGCTCGTGAATGCAAATTAGGCTTCCGGGCCTTGATAAGTGATGACCACCGTGTAAAAAAAAAAAAAAAAAAAAAAAAAAATTATAAACATCTGCCATTATGCACACAAGCACTTTTTTCTCACAGTTGTTGTAACATGCAAGGTATTTATTTGAAGTTGGTATGTGCTTATTTTCACTCACCTTGGAATTCGGGACACTTGCAGAATCCTAAATATCAAGCCTGAATTAACAAACAGCAAACAACAAACAACATGTAATTTCAAAATACATAACTAATTTTTGTAAAAGTCAACAATAATTTTTTTATCTTTATATTTTATGCGAGAAGATACTATATGTATTTTTTATGTGGGTTCATAGTATGTATCAATAGATATATATTTGGGTAAAAGCTTGCCTAAGATGTAGGCATAATGAGATCTATGGCATGCAGGTTGGTACTATTTTATCCGTGTTATCCTGTGTGTCTGTATATTGGTGTATTGTGTGTATATATCAAAGTATGGTAAAATAACTTCGAACTTGAAAGCTTGGGTCAGTTTTATTTATGCCACATTTTTGCCTTTAAATTTTTTTGTCCTTGTTTTTATTTTAAAGTTCTATTATAACATTAAACATTTTTTAACCATCTGCTTTCTTATCTTCTTTCTTATAAATAAGGTAAAGTTAAATTTCCTCTTGTTGATGAGTTTGGTTTTTTAACCAAAAACTAAGTATGAAAATCTGCTTCATCAGCAATTTAGGTCAATTATTTGTACATGATTTCAAGATAGTCAAAATGCAATATTATTGAATAAAATAAAATTTGAGAAATCTTATTAAAAAGACAATTTCAAATTAAATCACCCATAATGCATTTCAATTTCTGATAAATTTATTTGAAAGGAAAAATTCTCTTCTGGCATCCCCATGCACTTGCATACAGCCAGTTTCCCCCTCAATGCAGTTGTCAGGTATATCTTTCTTTCACCCTCTTTATCAACCTGCTTGCTGATATTGTAGACATGACATGCTAAATGCATAAAAAAAAAATCTTTCTTTCATTTTAGTTAGAGTATTATCGTAATTTGATTGAAGTAATACTTTTTATGACCAAATCTACATTAATAATTAAATGTAGGTTTTAAACTCCTATTGATAGAAAACAAAAGCAAACAAAGATATATTTCCACAAATGCACTATACATTCAAATCATTTATAATATTTAAGATTATAATATTTAATAATCTACCCCTTATGATTAATACTACTAGTAGAATGAAGAGACAAAAATAAGAAAAAAAGAGAAAAGTCTCCTTTGAAAAAGGTGTATACCACCAAAATCAAAGAAAAAAAATAATTAGAAAAAATGATTTTATTTATGTAATAAAAAAACTAACATTATGTTTTCAAAAATATAACCAAACTAATATTATATTTTTTATTTCAAATAACTCATTCAGAAGATAATGTTAACCCAAGAAATGTAAAGACATTCAGTCATACTACTTTTGTGAAAAACGTATTCATTTCGAAATCATTAACTTTTTACATGTTGCCAGATCTTGTATTCATAAGAACCGATTAAATAGGAATATGATAGCAAAGTGTGTATCTTCTTCTATTTACCTTCTAAAGAACCGAGGATGATGTACACTAAATATCCTACTACTGTGATGGTTTTAAGAGTTTTGAGAAGTGAAGGTCATGTCATGCGACCTTACATTTTCCCACAAGGTTTTAAAGTAAATTTTATTGGATCCCTTGATGTTTTTAAGACGGTTATTAAGTCTTGAATAAATAAAGTCTGCAATGAAAGGCCATATGCCTTTCAACACCTTCTACAACTTCTCACAAGACCATTATAATTTAGGACTGAGGATTTTTATAATCATATGACTCCAAATATGTGTTCCCTAACTTGCCAGATTTAAATCCTCTGGAGTATTATGTGTGAAGTGTTGTTGAAAGGGAGACTAATTGACATTTTCGTATAAGGATTGCTTAATTTCAGTTTGTGGATAGTTTCAAGCTCAAGAATAATTGGATAAAGGAGTAACATCGAGAATATATGTGTCAATTGATTTAAATTATTGCTCATTTAACACATTAAAAATATCCTCAAATAGCCCTTGCACCAACACCATTAAGTTCGGTTACTATCGATTATACAGGTATAAACGATATTAACCGAGCTTAATGGTGTTGGTTTGTGTTAAAAGACTGTAAATAAATAAATAAATAATGATGATGGTGATCATGACGACGACGACTCTTTCAAGGGAGATAACTGCAATTAAGAGTTGTTTCTCATGAATTGTTTCTTTTTATATATTTTAAAATTAACACCAAGTTTGAATCAAATACAAATATATAAACATATCTAACTTTATAAAGATAATGCATGTTTATATATTCATATGTACAGAATTCACTTCCAAACTAATCAACTGATTATTATGAATTTTGGAATACAGCTGTTAGTCGTAATGGGTCCAGATGTGGGCTGCCTTTAGTTTAAATTAAGTACTAAACAAGGTAAACATCCGATTTTTGTGAAATTTTAACACTAGCTATTAAATATTCAATTACATCCTTTAATTTCAATTTCTTTGAAATATTTTGAAGGAATTGGAAAGGAGGCATAATATGGACATAGCCTCCGATTTAAAAATTCAAATATATCAGATCTGTAGTGACTGAATTGAGATGCGATTCAAAGAAACACTTTAACCAGTTGATTTTCATAGCCAATCTTTCATTCTCTACTTTGTTGGGATAAGCTTTTCTTTTTATTACCAAAAGCAAGTTAGATTTTTCACAGGAATATATTAACTCAATATTCTTGAACCAATTAAAATCGTTTTAAAGCTAAAATCTAATAAGACAATGTAAACTCAGAAAACTATATAGAAACGAGAAAATAATCAGAGTTCTTGAGGAAATAATCAGAGTTCTTGAGAGATTAAACCCAGCGCACCTCAAAGAACACAAGAATGGATGCTCACGTCCTATTTAGCCGGGAAGGCAGCAAGAAAGTAACACTTCAAGACTTACATACAAGTTCCACCACCTACCACGCATCTACACACGGACTAACCAGAACAAGGTAAACTAACACATACCGACATAGTAATACATTGTCTATTACTCACACGTGCATATCCTCACTAACAAATACATACACATACTCATACACAGCCTAATCCCTCGTTTATGATATTCAGTCAATATTTTTCTACCAAAATATGGGTTTGTATAAACTTTTTTAAATAAACATTTTTGATTAAAAATGACTTTTATCTTCTTGTAAACTTATACTTATATAAATGTTTTGTTATTTAATTATGTTTTCATTTATTATTCATTTGCAAAACGCTGTTCATGATAAGTTAACATTTACCAGCTGATGACCCTAATATTCTTCAATATTTCATTTAGTTTAGTCCGTTTAATACGTTTCATTTTCTTTCTACATCATAATGTAACTTTTAGAAACAATTTTATATGAATTGTTGGTGTGGTTCTTGGGAATATCCAAAGACGTTATTGTTGGTTAAAATATCCATAATAAGTACAGGAATCAGGTTCCATGGTCCTTTAACTGAAAAAGTGAAGCCTTTACAAAACATTCAACCATCCACTTTGCGTTGGTGTGGTTCTTAACAATTTTCAAATATTCTACAATCATGAAAATTCACTAACTGAAACCAAATAACAAAACTTACCCCCCCCCCAATAATGGATGAAATTTAAAAGATTTTCAGTAACAAAAGTTAATTATGTAATGAACCTCATCACTGAAATAAAAGAACGAGAAATTGAGTTGGACATAAATGTCAATTATTTCTTGAGTAAAATTTGTAAGTCTGGAACATAAATTGGTTTTAAATTGCATCAGCAAAATAACCTTTTCAAATTATTAGTCTGTTATTTCAGTGTTTGAGAAGGTGAGGTTTTCATACAACCGGTCATGATATTTTAATTTAAAGGCTGAAAATAAAATCTTCATTGTTATTGCGAAGTTGAAAGAAACGATTTTTTTTTTTTTTTTTTTTTTGTGTATCGAAGTTCCCGCTGTTTTGTTCTTTTTTCAAATTTTAGACTCTAATTTTTTGAGAATTCTATTTTGAAATCATTTTAATTTATTTTTTTAGAGTTAATACAATTTTAATTTTCTGCTTATTTCAATATCATTAAAATGCTAAATTAGGAAAATGAACATTTTCGACAGCTTCCTTTTTTTTTCTTTTATTTTTTATTTTGTGATTTCTACAAACGAAGTATTGAAAATTCTGTTAAAGATTGGGAAACGTTATGAACTACAAAACATCATTTATTAATTAGTTACTTTTTATTAAAACTTTTAAATTTACATAAAGTGGGAACTTAATTGCCAACCCAATATATAATTCGACTGGATAATGCCATTTTAAAACACACCATCTGTTAACAGTGAAAAGACATTAAAAGTTTGCATTAAACATTAAATACTTCAATCTTTTTACATGATATCTACATTTGTAAAAATGCAAAGCTATACTGTAATAAACTTATCCATGTTTGTACGTACGTTATCATCTTCCACTGCCATCTAAATATGACATCACTTAATTATCAATGATAAAATAAGCAAGTAATTGAAAATTAAATGGTGCTACTGAGGTAAAAATGTTTCGGCTCTTTTTTTTTTCTTTTTTTTTCGTATGAACTGGCAAATGCTGACAAAGTAAGGGAAATAAGTCAATTTTATTTTTTTCCAACAATTTTATAAGACATTTTCTGTTTATTTCTTATGCTTTTTTAAAAATAAAAATTAAGAAAATATTTTATTGGCTAGTTAAAAGAGTGGCTAGAAGGGAAAAGATGTGTGGGAGCCTTTCCTAGTCTCACACAAAAACACTCGTTCACATCTCAAGCTATATTACTTGTCATATACATACGCGCACACAAATATACGCGTGCATATATTCACGTACGTACATATATTCACGTTCGTGTACATACACTCACATTCACGTCTATACACACACACACTAACGTACACACATGTACTCACATATGCGCACACAAGGACAACGTAACTTCCCCTTTCAAAGGAAATCCACACATGCACAAAAGACCACCGGAAACAATTATAAAAGCAAGAGCAATAAGCAGCATCTTCATTTTTCGGACCAGCTCTCGAGCTGAGAGGTTCAACGAACCAGTAGCCTCCCTTTCAGGAGGCGCGCGTGCTCTCGCATGCGTCACGTCCCCTGCTACTATGTATGGGGCACGAGCTAACAGACAGTATGTACACTTTATACGTTTTCTATCTCGATGGCCTGGATTGACTTTTTCTCATTTTCTCTCTCTCTCTCTCTCGCTATACTACAATAGACTTCCTCCTTCTCACCAGTAAACAGCGAGAGACGAACGCGGACATGAACAGATGTTGTACCCTTTTCTTTCACTTGTTTCTTCACAAAATAAATCCTAGTTCGTTTAATTCAAGTAAACGTGTTATTCGTTCCTTCCTCAAAGCAATTCATTTTACCTTTTCCAATTCAAATCATTTTTCATATTTTGTACGACTGGAGGATATATATAATATATCCACCAGTCCACTACAGACGTACAGTTCTATGAGGTCCACCCTCCCAGGTGTTTCCTTCTTTGAGAAGGGGTTAGTTTATTGCTAATCATCTGAAGCACCTTTAGTGGGGAATGCCAACACAGCTATCCAGGCATTTTTTGTATGCCAGAGTGCTCCTCCTCTGGGACGATGGATTTCATTCCCACTTTCTGACCCTTGCATATTATTATTATTATTATTATTATTATTATTATTATTATTATTATTAAATATATTAAAATAAGAATTATTTTTACAGTAAGAAGAAATACTATTTTGTAAAAGATTTAAATTTAAATAAATTAATAGGTTAAAACGCTCGTTCCATCTATTGAAAAGATATTTAGTTGATAATCATTAGTATGTTAAAAAGAGAAAATCTAGTGTTAAAAACGATTTAAATTGTTATAAAAACAGACCTATTCATTTTCAATAATATTAAACCGACAATAACAATTATCTTTATGGAAGAAAGAGATTTTTTAAAAATATTATTTGATTTTTTTTTTAATATATTAAACGTTAGAGGCATTTATTATTTCAAAAGAAACACCATCATTAACGATAAATTATAAAGCAACCATAGAATTGTAGCGTGATGATGAAATTGTGATCACCCTCAATCATTAAGCACGGTAAAGGGGAGATAACTCATAATTTAAAATCTAGTGTTTATTGAAGGGTGACTTCCCTGTATTCATTACAATTATACATGAACATTACTGCGCTAGTTTTAAGATACTACTGCTGGTGTTACTACTACTACTACTACTACTACACGAGTATTACTTCTAAATCTTCTTAATTAATAAAATAAAAAGCTTCAAATCTATAAAATAAAAGAATAAACTCTCTTTTTCCTTCAAATCAACCTTTTTATTTTCTTCATGTAGACTTTGATATTGCAGGCTGCTGCCATAATGGACATGGTGTTGCCTCAAATAATTGCTATGAAGATCCAATGTCTCACATAAACTGAAGATTCCCAAAAGTAATTTACTGTGGTAGAAACAGTGTCCACTCGCTCTGTCATGTTCCACGCTTCGACTTCAGCTGATATTCCTTCGTCTATAGGGCGACCAGTTGTGATGTGAGCGCTGGTGATCTGCCATCAGTAAATCCTGTAATTGTTTGGACAGCTTCTCGACCATCGATTTTAGCTCAGCTAGCTCTTCGTCTCTTTGTTGCGTAGGCTGTTGCTGTAGCGAGTTTACTCAGCATGTCCGGAGGTTCTTGTGAATCCGGTCCGCTATTTCTGCCAGTTTGTCAGGCTCTGTTCCTTCTGCCGTTGGTGCGAGGATTTGCACTGTTGATGTTGGTAGTTTATCCAGCCACAAGCTCCTCATGATGTTTTCTGACATCTTGTTATCTCCCAAAAGGGTGCGCATGTGACGTAACAACTGCGATGGAGTGCGGTCTCCAAGTTTGACCTGTGTAAATAGGTTGCATAGCATCGACTCATTCGATAAGCAAGTTCGTTTTATAATTTCTTCTTTCAGCTGGTCGTAAGGGTTTTCTTCTGGTACAGTTTCAAGTAAATCTATTACCTCCTCCACGATGTCGATAAGTAATTTCTCGACCAGGTAAGTGTATCGTGTCCTTTGCGATGTTATCCATTTCCGTCGAATAACGCTTGGATTTGGATGAACCAGGATTTGATGTTGGCTGGGTTGAATACCGCCGGGATATTTAACGATAGGGTAGTTGAAGTTATTTTTTAATGTGACGAATCCATGCTCTTATTTTGCTTGATTTAGTCCTGAAAATGATTTGAAAACCTTTAAATTGCGGGTCTTTAGTCTTTGCGTAGGCAAGGAGTCGGTGTAGACGGACGTCTGCGGTCCCGATTTAAATGGGAAAATAGCGTGATGTGGAACTGTAGGGTTGTAGAAGGATGTGCATGTTTCATTTCACGGTTGGGTGTCACCAATTTATAGAGGTGCAGAAGTTTAAGTAAAATTAAATCTCTTTGCCCCAAACAAAATAATAAAACAAAAGAAATGAAACAAAACAACACCTCCTGATTTAAAATGCACCACATTTATTTTTTAACAAAAACAAGGTGAATAAACAAAGGTCCGATCGGTGAAAGTTCTTTCGAAGTTTTTACGATTAAAATACTAGATGAAAGTCCTTCATGGAATTAATGAGTTTAGATGGTTAAAGTCCTATGTGAAAATGAGATTATTTTAAAGTTTGTGTTTATCTGGCGAAGTTCGCCTTACTTAAAAGTCCCATGAGGAAAGTAATTCATGGGGAAAGTAATTCGATGTTATTAATTAGAAAATATGTGGAATGGATGCGTGTGTGCATAAGTGATTTTTGAGTATCCACGTGGCGTGTGTAATCATGGTGTTGACGGCTTCGGCAGCAATGATATTGTGAAGGCGAAAGGCATGTTCTTGTGTGTCGTCAAAGCGAGAAGAAAGGAGGAAGACTGAAGTGACTGAATAAACGAAATGAACTGAATTAATTGAATTAATTCTAGAAGACTGTTTGATGCGTTTTTATACATTTTGGGGCGGCTCCAAAAACAAGATTGCTACTGCTGATATTTTGGTTTTTGGAAAAGCGTTAAAAAGACAATCTTCTGAATTTTCTCATTGGTCGCTTGTGTTATGTGATACTGTCGCCAACTATGTCCACCAGAAATATGTTCATTTTACTTTTGTTGTTTTGAGAAAAATGTGTGGGTGTATTTGAAATTGTGCCATTGCTGGAAGAACTTATTTTTGTGCAAAATGCGTGGGGAAAATGAAATGAATAAAGATTCGTTTATTTGTGTGTGTGTGTGTGTGTGTGTGACTGCACAGTACCCAGGACTCCTGGCATTTTGACTGATTGACTGAAAAATAAAAGGTTGGTCATTATTTTTATTTTTGGATCAAATTGAGCTGCTGGGGTTGACAGGAGATTCCACAATTCATGAAAGAGTGAGAACAATTGATTTTCCTGAAAAAAAAAAAAATATATATATATATATATAGTATCATGCTATCAGATAGGCGACGATCATTTCTGTGTAGTTAAACTGGTTTGGGAATTGATTGTTTGATTATATCATTGAGTATGGAGTGACCAGGAAAATGATTGATGCTGAACTTGCAACAGAAGAGGTGTGGGACATACATGTAAACTATGGTGACAGGGGCATTGATGTGAATGATATAGACAGAGTCTGTCAATTGTGAGATGACAATTCTGATATTATTGTCTAAAAAGTTGCCTAATACTGTTGAGGGAATGGCACTGAACCAGGTGGCACGGTAACATTGCAGCAGCTGCTCTCACACAAGTGATTCTGTAATGATTGCAACTACAGATAAAGTTGGAAAATCGAGATGTACTTTATATGTTGTCTCTAGGATGATTGCTTCTTGAGATTGGCTAAAGTGTTGAATCATGGATAAAAAAGTGAAAGTTGGAAGTGCAGTGTTAGTTGCAGAGCAGAGAATAAGATTGTTCAACTAAAATGGAAGAATAATTTAACAGCATCCATTATCATCAAAATCCACGTTACAGATTTCACTTATAAAAAAATAAAGAAATTTTCCAGGGTAACATGATGCACTTTGGTTGGGAACAAAGTGTAGTATCTGTTCTGATACAAAACTTCATATTTACTGTCCTCGGTCAGTGTAAAAAAATCCTTATAGACTAGGCAACTTTTATTTTCTTCACAATCTAAAATGCTCCTTTTTGGGGAGCTGTACTTCTCCCCACATTAAAAACAGAACTTTGTACCTAACTTTTCCCCCATAGGGAGATAAGTAAATAAAGAATATGATGCACTTTTTAATGCAAATAGAACCATGGGAATTGTAAAACAGTTTTGCAAAGACAAAATATTGAGTGAGTGTTGATCGTGTGTTGAGATGCTTTGTGATGAACTTCATATTAGTAGATTTGATAAAAAAAAAAAGTTGCAGTTATTTCATTTGAGCTGATAGGCAAATAGAGAATAATAGTATCATCTGTTATGGAAATTATTCCCAAAGTAAGTTAAAGGCCGTTTATTCAATACTGAAACTCTTTAATAGAACAGTTCATATTGATCAGTTCAGATTTATTAGAGTTGATTATCAAACTGATGTTACCGAGAGCCATCTGTTCAATATCATCAATGCACAGTCGATAGGGCTACTTACTGTGGCATCTTCAAGATAGCAAATATCAATCTGTAACAAGGAAGACTGGACAACATCATTGAGAATTAAATTGCTATGAGTAATGTTTCTGCTGTTTTCTTGGTCGACTTGGTTTTGAGTAGATTATGTATATGTATATGGAGATATTTAATCCTCTCATAGAATTGGATTGGTTGAAATTCAAATTATAGCTTTGTTTTTCTTTCATCATTCCGTTTTTTCTTCATTGCTATCAGTCTTCATATATATATACTAGCAAAGATACCCATGCTTCGCATGGAACTGCTGTCTATAACAAAGCCTGACCTTAACTTTTGACCTCGAAAAATGGTGTGCACCATCTCTATGTCAAAGATCATCAACATGTCAGCTTTGTTCATGATCGCTTCAGTGGTGTGGGCTGTAGGAGAGTATAAATACATACGATATGATCTTGACCTTTGACCGTAACATTGAAAAATGATGTGCACCATCCCTAGCTGGGGAACCATCATCATGCCAGGCTTGGTCATAATCGGTTCAGTGATGTTGGCTGTAGGAGAGTTGTAAACACACACATACACACACACACACTATTACTACTTTATATATAAAGACACACATAGGTTTGTTTGAAAGAATTATTAAGTGTTCCTAATTTATTATTGAAATATAATTCTTACAAGAGATAAATGTGATAGCATGTATTCAATATGGTTTCCAACATTTGCTACCAGCTTGAATAATGATGAACACTATGAGAGAATTGAAAATCTTCACATGCATAATCTACTCAAAACCAAGTCGACCAAGAAAACAGCAGAAACATTACTCATAGCATGTGAAAACTATTGTGAGAAATTTAATTCTAACAAACTATTTTACTCCCTGGCAGAGGCAAAAGAAAACCACAAATTACAAAAGCCATACCTTCCACTCAAAATTTATTCAATAACAACAGTAAAGAAAAGTCATTGGTCATGGTACAGTCCAATTGCAAAACGGTGGGCCAGTTTTGCCTCCATATCATGGAGCCGGTAGTGTAAACTCCTATTGTTGGAGTGGTAGTTCTTATTTCCTCGAAAGGATCCATGTATATTCATGGCGTTCTCGGTGGGAATGTTGGCACCTATAATTAGGCATAAAGCGAGTCGCTTGGGACTCTAATTGAATTGATTTAAGTTCCAATATTTGGTAACATGTTCATGGATGTCATCCTGTACTTAGGATATTTTCAGCAATATAAAGGTGTCTCTGCTTGTAGAGATGTGATCCTTTGTTCACCAACAGTTTGGTGATATAACATGAAGAAATTGACATAGCTCCATTCTCATCTGGGAGCTGCTAAAAAGGAGTCCTTCCCTTGCCGAATTCTGTATGTGAACTGAAAAATAAAAGCATGCTACAAAAAAAGGGCACCAAACAATTCACTTGACTCATTCAAAATTAACCAATCACAGACCAGCTACTAGAACTGTGTAGGTGGCCTAAACAAGAAAGATGGCGGCTGTAATGGAATTTCTCACACTATAGGATAAAATAGAATAGAGGTTAAAGTTATGAGATTGCCTCCCTATTTTCTATCAAAACATCAGTTTTCAACAATTTGTTAAACTTTCTATGGCATTATTGGAAAAACAGCTGACCAATCTAGTATTAAATTTCATCTTTATTAGCTGCACACAGAGCTTGCATGAAAGCAACATGACATCATTAGTTTTAGTTGTTTGAAATATCATGATTCCAAACTTGTAGCTTCTTTCTTTTTATTTTTTCAGTTTTCTTATTTTGTTTTAGCTGGAGATGAGGCATCCTACCAGATGCCAGACATTCACTCGCCATCTCAGATATTCCAACCAAGAGATCCTTTTAACATTCTAACCATCCCTCTAAATGCAATTTTTTGTATCTCTATTGTGGTAGGTTTACTGGGTATATTTCCCAGGTAGTTTTTGAAATTCTTTTTCATGAGTCTGGTCGCTTCTATAATTACTTGAATGATAGAGTTTTTTTCCAAAGATTCTAGTTTCTTTTCATGTTGTACATATGACATTTTCCCTCTTAGTTCTTTAGTTTTATTTTTTTGTTCCAATCCAAAGTATTCCTTTTGGAGGAACTGGATTTTCCCCATATTAAAATCTGACCTTATGTCTAACATTGTCTTCACAGGGTAGCAAGGAAAATGAGATCTAATTGAGTTTGTATGGAGGTAGCATCATGAGAATTACTTTTCTGTGGCATTACCCTGGAACTGCAACACATGGATTCATTTACCAGCATTTGCAAGTACCCAGAATCGATCAGAGCTGTGCACTCTTGTCCATCTATATTTACTTACATTGGAGTTTCTCCATCTTCAGTCGCTCGGGAAGTAGACTGATGCTTCTTCCCCTTCAGCATTTCCTTGTCACTGCGATGCTATATGTCTAAAGCCACTGCATCTGAAACAATATCTTACAGTGAAACTTGCACATTCGACTACTCAGCATCTTTTGCCTGTTCAGTAAGCAATTCTTCGCCATGCGGTTGAAACCACTACACCTGTAGTAAGCAGAGTTATTATCATCATCATGTGCCTTTGATTCTGAAGGTGTATTTTTGGCAGAAGTAGCAGCCAATTCTGCAGGGCCTTTATTCTCAGTCATGATGACTCATGCCCAGGTTAGCAATTGCTCTGCACTCATCATTTCAATCCTGAATGAAAATAATGAGTGCAGAACAACTCAAACGTGTTGCAGTAGTCCAACGATGAATGCACATGTTAGCCAACATTTGAGCAAGGCTGGGTGTTGCAGCTCGGCAAAAATCTTGTCCACCGTCTCATCTAGGCAAAGTTGCTGAGTGTCGAATTGGTCATATGCATTAAATGCATCAGTCATATACACAATTATGAGGGCTTGCTTGATCTGTTCTGTGTCTACTTTCTGCGTCTTATTTAGTTACCTGTATATGGCTCAAGTTCCACCATGCAATCGCAAGACACATTCAACATTATCCCGAGCACAAAACTTGCATACAAGCTCCATATTTCCAATCCAGCGTGCATATTGGTTACAGCATCGCTAAACTCAAGAATCAGCGAGACATCAAAAGTCTTGGCTTCCATCACCATCAAAATAGCTTGAAAATGATGGAAATTGACAGCACTCCTTTTCATTGACACTATCATTCATATCCTTTTCATTGACACTATCATTCATATCACCTTTTAACTTCACTTTGTTCTCTCAACTTCCAATAATGTCACACCTCAACGTAACATGCTTGCTTTCCTCAAAAACGAACTCTTCCATTCTTTAAATGGCTTGCTTTTATACAGCTCAAGATCGTCTGTTGCATACTGTCAATGATATTCAGCATTAGTTTGCATGGTCATTGAAGATACAATCAAGTAGGAGTCACCATTTTGTTTTTATCATTTAACAGTTGAATCTTACAAAATACACATATTTTTGAAGTAAGTAATTTTTGCAGTTATCACAATTGTCTCTACATTTTTGTATTGTTTACTAACCACTAATTTAAGAAGTAAACAGTGGATGTTGGGTTTAGTTTTAGCAGCCTCATAACTCTTGCTTCCCTTATTTTGTTCTTTAGTCCTCATATTCATTGAGTGGAAAGAAGGAAGAATTGCTGTTTTCTGGGTCAAAATCTATTCAATCTAGCACTTATTGGTGGCAAGTTTTTGAGCTTGAAGTAGTATACTTTTTAGCTCCTTATATCAAGTTACTTCATGCCTTGTCTGAAGCAAATTCCATTTAGAAAAATACAAACAAGTTAATGCAGCTGATATCTTACTGGAATTTTCACAGCTTCTAATAATTTAATGACCTTTATCAAGAGTCAATTTTCACTGACAGTAATTCCTTTTTATAAGGAATGTGTTTATGTATTTAATATACACAAATACATTTAATATAAAAAATTACTGTCAACGAAAATTTTATTTGTCTACATATAATAATGTGCTCACAGCACTTCATTTCATTCAAGTTCATTGTCTTAGTAAATTCATATAATCTATGAATTATCTGTTAACAACACTTTATTTTAATAAAGTCCACTGTTCCTATCTAATTATCTCCACATAAGAGCAAAGTTAACACAAGATTAACTTTCGAAAAATGTGTAGATTAATAATCTCAGTTACCCCCCCCCCGCCAATAAAACAATGAGATTCTATTATTTAAGCGATTATGTGTTAACACTCTGAAAAACTTGATCGAAAAAAGAAACTTTTTTTTTTAAATTTAGAATAGGGGATCAGTTTTGTATACAAATTTTATGTAAAATGATCCTCATTCTAACTTTTACTTGATGCAAGTTACTGCTAACCCTAAGTCTGGCAAGGCCGTAAAAATGCAGACGCCATACCCTGGAATTTATCTCCCTTAGCAAAAAAAAAAAAAAAAAAAAAAAAAAATTACACGCTAGAATATGGGTGGGTGGGCATTTTTATGTTGAATCTATATGCAAAACTGATTCTCCATTTTAGAATTCTAAAATAATTGTTTTTATTTTTTTTTCTTTCCAAAAGGTTTTTAATCGCCTAAAAAAAGTAGAATTTTATTTTTTGGCAGTGAGAGTGAGTGGGTGATTACTTAGCTGCTAATTACAATTTGCAACATGGAGAAAATCAAGAAAGGACATTAAGATAAAATAAAAATTATCTCAGTCCAGAAAGATCTCTTTCACATCTAGAACAAAACAGCTAACTCTACCCCAATCCTAGCTCGAACAGTCTCTATCCATTAAAATGTAATAAATCCACTTACAGTAATAAAGTGCGAGACCGATTCAGTTTTTTAATTATCTCCCTTCATTGCTGACGATTTGTCGGCCGTGGTGCCCGACTGCCCGTGACTTTATCCACACAAAATCCAACATGGCAGCCGTCAACATTCCCCGTGCTTTCGTTCATCTGATTTCCTTTTTAGTTATGGCTGTCGGTACCTGGACCGACACTCAAATCATCCAATTCGGTTGGGACTCATATGCTGGCAAGTGGAAATATCTGACATATTGGGACCTCTGGCTGCAGACAATTTACTTCGGAGTGTGTTTTTCCAGAGATATTATCGACTTGAGCAATTCGCCGGGTCAACAGCGCGGCCTGGGGACTTTACAACGACTGATCGACGAAGCGCACGCGATGTTCGTCTTTCCAATCGGGATGTTCGTGGTGGTCACCTTCTGGGCCATTTTCTTATTCGATCGGGAACTGATCTTTCCGACTTACCTGGACAGCGTCATTCCGGCCTGGTTGAACCACATCATGCATACCTTCCCGCTTCTCTTTCTTTTCCTGGACAAATGGACGGTCCATCATTGTTACCCTCAGAAACGACGGGGTCTAATCGGGACTCTCGGATTCACATCTACCTACACGGTCTGGATCTTTTGGTTGGCATTCCGCAGGGGCATCTGGGTTTACCCGGTGTTGGAAGTGCTTGAATTGAATCAGAAATTCATTTTCATTGGAATTCTTTGGATGTTTGTGATTAGTATTTATATCCTTGGCGATAGCTTGACCACCTTTTTGTGGCGCAAACACAAGCAAATAACAACGACAACCACGAGTTCTTCGAAGAAAAGCAAGAAGCAAAACTGATAGGAAGTTCGCAAAAAAAAAAAAAAAAAAAATTTAGTGTATTAATGTATGTTTTTGTTTGTTTTGATTTCAAACTAACAACCTTACAAACAAGAACTTGCCTCCCCTCCAACATTTGCATTCCAATATTTCAATCATTCCACGTTTATAAATGTGACCGTTTTTATTCAAGATCAACGAAAAGAAAAAAAAATTATATAAATCGAAATTAAAAAAACAAAACAAAACTTTTAATTAAAAAAAACTGATGAAATATGTAAAGAATTCAAAAGATAAAAAAAAATTATCTTGAATAATTTACCATTTAATTTCTTTTTAAATATTTAATTCTAATTATTGATGTATAAAAACTCGAAATGAGTTTTCAACGGAGCAAAAAGTTCCCTTTCAAACGCGTAAAAATTGTAAACATGATGATATTTTGAAATTTCGATATGTCGTCCTGAATTGAAATATTTATTAAGATAATCTGTTTGGTATTATTATACAAACACCGTGACAGCGTTAGGGTTAGGGTTTAGGGTTAGGGTTGGGGTTAGGGTTAGGGTTAATTCGCTGTCACGGTGTTTGTATAGTTTTACCATTTGTTTTTGCTATTTTATTATTTGGTACTTGTGCAGTTTACGTACCATGCTGAAATAATACCGTTAGTACAGTAGAACCCCTGGATACGGTTGCCGTAGGATACGTTTTTTCAGGTTACGATGTGGAATACAATGTTTTTCCGGCCCCTGGTTACGGCATTTGCCCGTTTTATGGTGTTATTTATAATGTTATTTGATTATATACATGTGTAGTATTTTGTCACTAAATTTTAATCCCGTATCCCGGGGTTCTACTGTATTTAGAAAATCATACTTAACATAGGGGGATTTAAAAAAAACAAAAAAACAACTATTTTGTACTTTCATCTAACAAAAGATACCGTAAAAATTTAAGGTCCAAGTCCATTTTTACTTGAAAATCTTGTCTAAAAAAAAAAAAAAAAATAGTACAGTCCGTAAATAAGCACCTTTTTTACTTCGTTTTTACCTCTTCGGCCAGTGCTTTAAATAGGATTATTTTAATTGAAAAACTGGTACTTATACTGAATACGGACCATTCATTCATTCACACACACACACACACACACACACACACACACTCTCTCTTTCTCTCTCTCTCTATATATATGATAGGCTTAGGATTTTCGAATTTATTAAATTGTTAGGTGAAAGTACAGAATAATTTTTTTTCTTTTTTTGTTGTTGAAGTCCTGTCCTTTCCTCATTGCTAATAATGTGTTTCTAAGTAATTTTATTATTTTAGCAGGGCCGTGTATTCTGCATAAAGTACCTAAACGGTAAACGTCGATGTCGGAATACCCTGACCAAATCACCTCTAAAAAAATCGTCCTCGCCCATCAAACTCGAAAACAAAATGAAGCAAACTTTTATTATTTTTATTTTTTACCAGAAAAGACGTATTTCTCGTGTTATTATTTTAGTAAGAACGAATTACCATTTCGTTATCTTCCTTACTAAAATAAAATTGTTAATTCTTTTATTTTTTCCATACGTACTGCTAATTGTGTTATTTTTTTTTCATGCGTACCTATTTTACGCTGTTATTATTTTAGTAAAAATGAATTACTATTTCGTTATCTTTCTTACTAAAACAAAATAGTATTATGAATTTTTGTTCACTGAAAAATAGTATTATGAATTCTTGTTCACTGAAAAATAGTATTATGAATTCTTGTTCACTGAAAAATAGTATTATGAATTCTTGTTCACTGAAAATGAAATAAATAAATAACAAAAACAAACAAAATAACTCCAATTTCTTCTGGGTCAAATAACACGACAGATAAGTAATAAACAAGGTTTTTTTTACGAACACAAAATAATTGAAAATCAAAACATTTATTGTATTCATATTGCAAAAATATTTGGTACTACTACAGTTTATCGTCGAAAATGGAAACGCCATTTTTTGCCGGCCACCTGTCAAGAAGAAATCCGTATTTTAAACTATGAGCGAAACATGAACTAAATAGCCAAAAAAAATAAACTAGATAATGATACTTCCGGAAAGAACTAATTACTTACGTTCCTAAGCAGAGTATAAGCACCCCTAACCTCCCCATATTAAGAACGGCTTTCGGAATAAACACCTCAACCTAGAAAGCCGATCTTAACATGCGGAGGTTGGGGGAGTTTACACTACACTGGGGGCACGTTTCCAGAAGTTGATCTAGTTTAATTTTTTTGCGTATTTATTTCATGCTTGCTTCGGTCATAATTTAAAATACTGATTCCCTCGGATTCTGATAACAGGTGCCCGAAAAAAATGGCGTCTCCATTTGCGGCGATAAACTGTAGTAGTACCAAATATTTATTAAAGTCTGCCTAAGAAAATATAATTCTAATATAACAATTTTGTAATGAAAGCAACATTGAATTTTTATTTTATTTGTTTTCGAGTTTCCGATTCGATTTTTAAGTTTGAAAGAGCGGCGGACGATTTTTTTCTTGGCCAGGGTATTCCGACATCGACGTTTACCATGCAACTTTTCACAACTTTCAAATGAAAGGTGAGCAATCTTAATGATTACCGTTTCCTTTTTCTCTCTAACAAAGAAGTCTGACCTTTTTGAAGAAGGAGAAATAATTAATGCAAAATTTCTCAAATTTCTGAATGAAATCAGACTCCTAAAAGAAAAAAATATATTTATATTGCTGAAATTTTACTTAAACTTGTAAAAAAAAAAAAAAAAAAAAAAAAAAAAAAAAAATTTTTTTTTTTTTAAATTAAAATTTTTTTTTTTTTTGAAAATAAAATTATTATAGCTCAGGGATTCTATTGAACGATTTGAAAATAAAAGGAAGATAACTCTTTCATCGAAGATTTTTTTATTTAATTTTATTTATTAGAAACTAATTTAACTTATCCGGCTTAGATCAGCAGTTATTTATTTATTTATTTTTAAAATAAGACTGTGAAACTTAAATTTAATTGTGATTTACTTAAACCATGTTTTATTAAAAAATAAGGTAAAACTATACAAACACCGTGACAGCGAATTAACCCTACCCCTAACCCTAACCCTAACCCCTAACCCTAACCCTAAACCTAACCCTAAACCCTAACCCTAACCCTAATCCTAACCCTAACCCTAACGCTGTCACGGTGTTTGTATAATAATACCAAAAATAACACTAAAAGCTTTTTATTAAAGCAAGTTTTGTCGTACACACGCAATGCCGAAATAAAAATAGATCTGGAAAAAAAAGTCATTTTTATGAACAAGTCCAAAATAAGACTAAAAGTACATAACTCAAGACGATACTTTCCTAGTTATTTACTTATTTTTTTTTAATTTCTAAAAAAGAAGGTTTCTCTCCGTGACTAGAAATTGATGAACAGAACTTATGGGATCCATAACTTATGGGTAAATGGGAAGTTTCTTGCCCTGATAATTTTATCGAAAGGCGATTGCAGTAGTAGTTAAAAAATTTTTTTTTTTAATATTACATTAAAATCAATTTAGTATTATTCATTAAATATGAAAAGAAATCACTTTAAACGAGTAAATAGGCTTATCGGCTTATTACCAACACGCTGGCTTGTTTTAATTAGCAAAGCTGGACGGTATTCGATATAAAAACATGAATGAAAACTCTATCAAACGAAAAGGAGTAATTTTCAAGTGAAATTTAATTTTACGGTATCTTTCATTTATTAAATTGTTAGTAAAGTTATTTAATTGTTAATAATAGTTAATAAAGCCATGTTAAGACTAGTTTCTATTTTATATTTCATCAAACTGTTTGTCACTTTTTTTTGGAAACTACTGGTGGACTAGTCTGGCTGCAGTTTTTTTTCATGGACATAAGGTGCAGCAAACTAAGTATTATGGTATTCGTTCGATGCACAGTTAGGGATTAATAGACATAAAAATGAGCACAAATTTAACCATAGCCAACCATCAATTTGGCATAAAGCACTCCTTAAGTTAATGGTCTATAACTTTTTCCTGTTTTAACAGATTAAAAAGACTAGTCTTTCTAAATATTATTTCAGCATGCTTCATAAATACCAAAAATTTATAAAAACATAATTTTTGTTTTTGCAACACAGTAAAAACTAGGTATGTGCACTAATGTTGCTGAAACTGATAGGGGGAACATGGTTTTGAAAGCCGGCTTTTCATAATTTTTTTTATAGGTTTCCAATTACTTTTTGATTGTGTTTGAAAGATTAAAGCCTAAATTTAATCTCTTCAAAGAAAAAAAATATTATTACATGTGAAAAAAAATGTTTGCACGATGGTGGCGGAAGGTGAAAAATTAAGCTAAATTTTGAAGTTTAATAAATTTAGTGTAAAAATTTGTTAAAAGATAAATATTAGTTTTTTGGAACTATTTCAAAGATAATTATTAAAGTAAAAACAATTCGTTTGAACAAAAAATAGCTTAATTAATCCTCAAAAGCGATAGTTCATTTTTACAGTTTTAGCTTTGCACAATCGAAACAAACGAAAAAAATGTCCCACATAAGTTATATAGAAGCCCAAAATGTCAGAAAGTCAATTTTATTTTTAAATTTATAGAGGAATTGAAACATTATTATACCTTAATTTCTTTATTTTTGGAGATTATAAAAAAAATTTAGGTAATCCTAAGGAAGTGTTTATTTAATTAGAATATTTATTTACTTTTTTATATGATGACTCGATTTATTCTCAAATGTGTTGTAACGATAAATTAAATTAATCTTTTTGTAAATAAAGTAAAAGTGCATTTTAAATGTGAAAAAAAGTCAATTAAAATCACTGATTACATTGACAATTTATTCATTGAAACAATAAACAAAAACAATTTATTAGTAATTAAAGAGAATTTGTGCAGGTAGGATGCAAATCCTGTTTGTTTTCTTTTTGTTTTTTGTTACAGTTTTGACCATCCATATTTGTCGAAATTAAAGTTATAAAATAAAAACACTTTTTAAATTATTTTTTTCTTAGTGATCCTGATCTCAATTTTTTAATTTCTTTTTTTAATTTTCAGGATTATAAAATAAATTTCTTTTGCTAATGTTTACACCATCATGTGTACAAGGAAAATATTATAATATTATATTTGAAATTTTTGTAAGAATTGTTATCATTAAAATCACATAAAATATTTTTTTCAGTTATATTATTTTTAGGTGAAAATATTGAATAAACAATGCTTAATAATATCGATAGTTTGAGAAATAAATTTTTCTTTGAGTTATATTGATTTCATTAATACAGACTTGAGGAACTTTTTTACAAAAAATAATACATTTTCACTAAAATTACAAAACAAAATAATGGGTTTCTTATATTCTATGATTGTTAATTAATAAATACTGAACATTTCATTAAAATTGGTTGATTTCCTGAATTTTGGTGAATTTTTAAATGAAGGGAGGGGTCAAAGTGTTTATACATTCAATTTGTACGTACCTAATAAAAACAAAAACAATGAAAACATTTTAAAATCTTACGTTTAACTGTTTCACATTTCAATATCACAACATCCGATTTCAATTATTCCCAAATATCTGAGTATCCATTTCCAAAAATGGCTGGACCTCTGCTGTACAGAACGTATATGACAACGAGGATTGAAGACAACACATTAATCGAACTTGCCAAAAAACTGGTTGCAAATTTGAACATTATGAATGGATTGTCAATAAACGTCACTTGTTAACCAATTCGTATGAAAAGTGTAGTAAACTGCATGCAGAATTATTGGATATTATGAAGATGGCATTGCCCAAAAAACAATGTCAGGCATACAATATGGACAAACTCTTTTTGAGCAAAGTAGCCTGCTGTTATGAAAAATATTTTATATTTCATATCTCTAGTAACGACTTTCAGAGGAAAGTAATTTAAAAGATTAGTGTCAGCATTGATTGATGTAATTCCATATTTTATATGAGCTTAATTCATAATACTAAACCCTCAAGAATTCAAAGGGTCAAAATCCAAAAGAGGTTGAGATTGATAAAAATAAATGTTTTCTTTGCAAATACCATTGCGGCAGTAACAACAAGATTATTGGGTATTTGGATCTATTGACAGTTTCTGGTTGCTGTTTTTTAATGAAAGTAGTGGATTGGAATAGAGAGATTCTGACAGTGGATTTTACGAGGAACAATAATATTTAGCAATGGTTGTAATGCATATGCTAGCCTCCCTAACATAGACGATGCTATATAGAACCATGATGTAATTGGCCACAGAAGGAATTTTGTGAATCCACATATTCTCGTATGATTGAGAATACATGGATGCACGCCAAAAGAAAACTGTGCCATTAATTTTGCTACAAATGCTGAACTTTTTTCCTTCTTGCTAAATTTATATAGCACGAAAAATTTGCAGCTTATACATTTAACAAGATGCTGTGCTGCATTGCTGATATTTATTGTTTATAAGAAACTATTTTGAATTTTAAACTGTTTTCATTACTTTTGTTTAAAAGTTTGATTTTGATATGTTGTGAAAATGCAAGAATTAAGATGTAAAACAAATATTTTTTATAAATAATTTGTTTTAAAAGAATTATTTTTTTTATATAACTCACTAAAAAACCTTTTCATTTGACTTGTTTTCCATTTCAACTTTATATATTGAGTAAATACCCCAAATATTTGTTACTTGTAACTTTATTTATTGACATATGACCTTCACATCCTTATAAACAGGCTCTGTTCTTTCTTCCTGCTTAACCATGCCCATATTTTGCAATTAACCATGACCTTGATCTGCTGATTTATTTTTTGTTTTTACAAATTACAAATAATTAATATAGAAAAGGTAGTTTTTGTTTGTAGAAAAAAATTTTTTTTTTCTACATCAATAAATAGTTACTATAAAGAAAGACTATTTTCTCTTTTTGAACATGTGAAGAAAAAGAAATTTCAAACTATTATATGTTTAAATATTAATAACAAAAAAAAAAAAAAAATCATGTTATAGTAAGAGTTAGGGCAGACAGGTGCTATCAAGAATTACTTTTTTTTATTTTATTAAAATCATCGAAGTTAAGTGATATTGAACTTGGTTAGTATCAGATGAGTGACTATTTGGAAATACCAAGCACTGTGTGGTGAAGAACGATGATGACATTTACCTGCAAAAAAACAGGTTGCAAAGTGAAATCAGCAAATAGAAGCTATCTTCTATATAATTAAAATTCTCAATGCAAGAAACATGAAGTCGTAATGCATGTAGGGTTAAAGTATTCTTTACTTAGCCATATTTAGTTAGATTTTACTTTTTTTTCCTTGACCCATTTGGCATAATGATAAGAGTGCTTGCTAATGGGCAGGGAGACCAGTATTTAATCCTCAATCGAGTCATAAAGAATTGTACTTGATGTCTCCTTGATAAATTCTCAGCATTATAAGGGGAAGATCAAGGGTAAGTGGAGTAATCCTGAGAATGAAGTGGCACCTTCTCTCCACCTCATTTGTAGCTGTTAATAAAAAGGGAGCCTTTAGGTCGCTCTTGACTATAGTCAACCACTTAGCTTGAGTCACCTCTACAGAATGACATTAATTTATTTTGTATTTTGTCTACGTAGTAGTATAGTTATTGAGTGATTGTACAAATTTTAATGCTGAACAATTATTTCAATTTTT
This sequence comes from Euprymna scolopes, assembly GCF_053919585.1. NCBI lineage: Eukaryota > Metazoa > Mollusca > Cephalopoda > Sepiida > Sepiolidae > Euprymna > Euprymna scolopes. Next base: position 86,768,066 of record NC_136485.1, read on the forward strand.
TTATAATGTTTGAAAATTTTAATAAAATTATAAATGTTTATGAAATGCATGTCTGTTATTTATATGCTTATAGAAATTTTGTCTAAAATGTTCTTTTAAATATATTCAAGTAAAATTTAATGTATGTTAAAATATTTGCAAAATTTAAGTAATTCATTTATGTGTATGTGTTTAGTACATTTGAGGTGATATGTGTGTTTAGTACATTTGAGGTGATACGTGTGTTTAGTACATTTGAAGTGATATATGTGTTTAGTACATTTGAGGTGATACGTGTGTTTAGTACATTTGAAGTGATATGTGTGTTTAGTACATTTGAGGTGATATGTGTGTTTAGTACATTTGAGGTGATATGTGTGTTTAGTACATTTGAGGTGATACGTGTGTTTAGTACATTTGAGGTGATACGTGTGTTTAGTACATTTGAGGTGATACGTGTGTTTAGTACATTTGAAGTGATATGTGTGTTTAGTACATTTGAGGTGATATGTGTGTTTAGTACATTTGAGGTGATATATGTGTTTAGTACATTTGAAGTGATATGTGTGTTTAGTACATTTGAAGTGATATGTGTGTTTAGTACATTTGAAGTGATATGTGTGTTTAGTACATTTGAAGTGATATGTGTGTTTAGTACATTTGAGGTGATATATGTGTTTAGTACATTTGAGGTGATACGTGTGTTTAGTACATTTGAGGTGATACGTGTGTTTAGTACATTTGAGGTGATATGTGTGTTTAGTACATTTGAGGTGATATATGTGTTTAGTACATTTGAGGTGATACGTGTGTTTAGTACATTTGAGGTGATACGTGTGTTTAGTACATTTGAGGTGATATATGTGTTTAGTACATTTGAGGTGATACGTGTGTTTAGTACATTTGAGGTGATACGTGTGTTTAGTACATTTGAGGTGATACGTATGTTTAGTACATTTGAGGTGATACATGTGTTTAGTACATTTGAGGTGATACGTGTGTTTAGTACATTTGAGGTGATACGTGTGTTTAGTACATTTGAAGTGATACGTGTGTTTAGTACATTTGAAGTGATATGTGTGTTTAGTACATTTGAGGTGATACGTGTGTTTAGTACATTTGAGGTGATATATGTGTTTAGTACATTTGAAGTGATATGTGTGTTTAGTACATTTGAAGTGATATGTGTGTTTAGTACATTTGAAGTGATATGTGTGTTTAGTACATTTGAGGTGATATATGTGTTTAGTACATTTGAGGTGATACGTGTGTTTAGTACATTTGAAGTGATATGTGTGTTTAGTACATTTGAGGTGATATGTGTGTTTAGTACATTTGAGGTGATATGTGTGTTTAGTACATTTGAGGTGATACGTGTGTTTAGTACATTTGAGGTGATATGTGTGTTTAGTACATTTGAGGTGATATGTGTGTTTAGTACATTTGAGGTGATATGTGTGTTTAGTACATTTGAGGTGATACGTGTGTTTAGTACATTTGAAGTGATATGTGTGTTTAGTACATTTGAAGTGATATGTGTGTTTAGTACATTTGAGGTGATATGTGTGTTTAGTACATTTGAGGTGATACGTGTGTTTAGTACATTTGAAGTGATATGTGTGTTTAGTACATTTGAGGTGATACGTGTGTTTAGTACATTTGAGGTGATACGTGTGTTTAGTACATTTGAGGTGATATGTGTGTTTAGTACATTTGAGGTGATACGTGTGTTTAGTACATTTGAGGTGATACGTGTGTTTAGTACATTTGAGGTGATACGTGTGTTTAGTACATTTGAGGTGATATGTGTGTTTAGTACATTTGAGGTGATACGTGTGTTTAGTACATTTGAGGTGATACGTGTGTTTAGTACATTTGAGGTGATACGTGTGTTTAGTACATTTGAAGTGATATGTGTGTTTAGTACATTTGAGGTGATATATGTGTTTAGTACATTTGAGGTGATACGTGTGTTTAGTACATTTGAAGTGATATGTGTGTTTAGTACATTTGAGGTGATAGGTGTGTTTAGTACATTTGAGGTGATATGTGTGTTTAGTACATTTGAGGTGATACGTGCGTTTAGTACATTTGAGGTGATATATGTGTTTAGTACATTTGAGGTGATATGTGTGTTTAGTACATTTGAGGTGATATGTGTGTTTAGTACATTTGAAGTGATATGTGTGTTTAGTACATTTGAGGTGATACGTGTGTTTAGTACATTTGAAGTGATATGTGTGTTTAGTACATTTGAGGTGATAGGTGTGTTTAGTACATTTGAGGTGATATGTGTGTTTAGTACATTTGAGGTGATATGTGTGTTTAGTACATTTGAGGTGATACGTGCGTTTAGTACATTTGAGGTGATATATGTGTTTAGTACATTTGAGATTATACATGTGTTTAGCACATCTGAGATTATACATGTGTTTAGTACATCTGAGATTATACATGTGTTTAGTACATTTGAGATTATACATGTGTTTAGTACATTGAGGTGATATATGTGTTTTGTACATTTGAGATTATACATGTGTTTAGTACATTTGAGATTATACATGTGTTTAGTACATCTGAGATTATACATGTGTTTAGTACATTGAGGTGATACATGTGTTTTGTACATTTGAGATTATACTTGTGTTTTGTACATTTGAGATTATACATGTGTTTAGTACATTTGAGATTATACATGTGTTTAGTACATTTGAGATTATACATGTGTTTAGTACATTGAGGTGATACATGTGTTTAGTACATTTGAGATTATACATGTGTTTAGTACATTTGAGGTGATACATTAACATTTGTTTCTAAAAAGAATTATTGTTAGTAATTTGTTTTATTGTATTGATGTTTTTTTTTCCTGCAGGACAAAATCCAATATAACTTTAATTTAATTGTTAAATGTTAAAAAAAAAATTTCATTATGATATCTATTGAAATTGTGTTAATTACTTTCTAAAACACAAATATTGGATATTAATAATATATATTAAACTATTTTTTCACTTGTTTTAAAACAATTTTACTGTTAGTGTTCAAATCCAAAGTTTGATATAGTGTTTCTCCCTCACTATTTCATACTGAAACATTTTCTATGTTACAAACAATAACATTTTTATTAGATTTATTGTTTGTTTACCATGATTGGTACTTTTTTTTTATCTTAAAATTTATCTGGCGATGAATTCTAGTTGTTCTACTTTTTAATTATAATAATTTTTTGTTAAAGTTTTAACTGTAAATGTGACAATAAGAAACCAAAATCTTTTACGATGATGAACTTTTAAAAGAATAATTTTTTATGATAAACGTTTCAAAACAGAATGTTTGTGATAATCAACCTTTACTTTGTTCTATTTTAAGAAACCTCCACAAAATATCCATATTTATTTGCCTCCATACGAAGAAAAAGGAGATCAAGTTCTATGGATATTGTTGATCTTAAGATTAAAAATTAATTTTGAAGAAAGTTCAAAAATTATTTTAGAATTTGAAATAATTTGAAACTTTCTTTGCCCAAATTAAAAGGTAATTTTTTTCTATTTTTCCAACCAAAAGTTATTTGCATGTTTTTAATTTTGAAGTAAAAACAAAAAATGAAATTAGAAAAGACAAAATAAAAACTTTTATAATTTTTCAATTCTAATAATAATAAACTTTAATGTCAACCAAATTTATTTCTATGTAATTTAAAAAGCTATGCTTTTCAGAAAAAATATAAATTATAAAATTTTAAAATTGTTTGGCTATATGTCGCCTGTCTGAGGCAATTCACATTCAAATGTAGCTTTTTAATTAACATTTTTAGTTTTAAAACAAGTTATTTTATTCAATTAATGTGTTGATTAATATGCAAATAAACTTCACAAAAATATGATTTAAAAATGAAAACGTGAAGGAAGAACCACCATGCAATAGCTGTTAAAAAAGACTATTTTATATTGTCTATTTTGTTAAAAAACAAACAAACTAGAAATGAATTTATAGGATTTAAATTTCAACATTTAATTTTTATTTCAAATCCATTTTTTTTTTTTATAAAATATTAGTTATTTTAATTTTTTTTTTTACAAAAGCATATTTTCTAACAAAAAAATTACAAACAAAAACTGGTGGTGGTAGTTCAATAAGCAAAGCAAAAAATAAATGTAAAGGCAAATATAGTTAATTCCTCTAAAGCACCAAAGAAATCTAAATAGTTAGGGAAGTTGAAAGTGTAAGGCACAAATTCAGAGCTTTTTATGTTCAACAGTAATACAAATTGTTATTATTGTGAACTCCTCAAATAAAATGAATGCTATCATTGAATTCATTGTAAAATTTTACTTAAAAGTTTGATCTTAACATAGGTCTTTGTTTTCAATTGCATTCCCCCAAACACACACCACACATGGTACAACTATAACAAATTATGGAGAATGCATTGTTATCAAAGTTAAACAAAGAGTTAGAATTTGTTAATGACAAACCATTTGGCATAATGGTAAATAGTGTTCTCTAATGGGTTGGAGAGCAAAGTTCGACCCTCTGTTGAGTTATATCAAAGACTTAAAAAATGATGATACTTGATGCTTGTTTGATAAACACTCTGCATTAAGGTAATGATTAAGGATAAGCGCAGTAACCCTGGAAAAGGATTGATGCTCTCCCTTACACCTCTGTGTAAAAAGAAAAGTAAAGTTAAAAAAAGGGGAGATTTAGGTCATCCTTGATTATGTCAACGACTTTATTTATTTAATAGACTAGCAGACCGCCCAGCGTTGTCTCGGTTTTAAAATGCACAAATATTATATTATAATTCATACAGAAACTGATTTTTTTTATAAACCGTTCACTTCTTGTAAGTGAAAAAAATAAAAAAATATTCAAGCTGAGATCAAAACCAAAACCAGTGAGTCAAGTATGATAACTATTAGACCAGCATGACACGATCTTTAAAAGATGTTTTCAAACCTACTTATTCATAACCTAAGTAATCTAATGTGAACTATTTATGCATGCGCATTCATGAAGCAGTTAGCAAACAGATAAAAATCCAATGATGCCCATGTACAATATTTTCAATTTTAACTCCTTAGCAGCCCTTTTTCCGGATGAAAAAGTTTTCCACATGTCTGAATATTCTATATACCAAATTTCAAGTCTAGATAAAAAAATTCATTGAGTATATAGGTAGAGAAGTGTCCTCAAACACACATTCTCACTTTTATAGATATATAGATTTATTTAATTTTTTAATCTTTTTGAAATAACTCTAGTAATTTCTTTTGCCACTTTTAAGAAAAAAAATGTTTCTCATAATTTTTTTTATGTATCTTTATTCTGGTTTCAGTGTTTGAAATGAATTATTTTTTTTTTATTTCTTGTGGATGTAATTTGTTTGCTGTTTCTATTTTTGTAATGACTTCAGATTGTTCTAATTTTGTCAAAACATTGTGTTAAAAGTTACTGACATTAACAGTAATGTCAGTGTATGTTTGATTGCATGATAAACAGTTGAGAAAATGTGTCATCTTTCACCACACCCTCAACATATGGATGTGAACTATGAGAACTTGAATGAGTTTTAGTCCAATAAAATAAAATGTAACTTAAAAATAAATATATATTCATTTTTTACAAATAAATTATTTTTATCTTAGCAATTAAATTGAAATGAGCACGTTGACTTTTTCATTTTTAGGCAAGCTGGACTTAGAGGAATAATTATGACTAATTATATTTAAAGCTATCGAAATTGCACATTTAGTTTATTTCTGCGGAAAGAATTTGTTTGGTTCTTGTTTCAACAAACCTCCACAATGTGTGTGGGTAAAAATACCATCCACCTCTGTAGATTTTTCGCATGTTAGGAAAATTGTTGCTATTCCCACTGCAAATATCAATGTCATTAATTTAATCTCTTCAGAAAACTCAGTATGACATTATAAAGCCACTTCCCTTTTTTAATCTAAAATAAAAATCTTTTCAGTAAAGTTTTGAGTTTTCTTCTGATATTTTTTCTTAACAATAAAGTGACTTTTTGAAAGGCCTACAAATGAGTCTCGTTTATTATACAAAACGCCTTTTATTTTTCTGATTTTTAAAAAAAAATCTAATCATAACATCTAATGGTGTAAAATATTTCTGTAGCTGATGACACCATAAATTCTTTGTTAATGTAACTCCACTTTTTAAATCCAATCTTGGCCTGAGCAAATAAAAATGGATTATTGGATTTTAATATGTTATCTTTATCAATCACTTTCATAAAATTAATTAAATTCTGGAAAATATTAAATCAACACATTTTTTTAGTTACTTTTATTTAATTTATTTGCAACTTTCGATTCCAAAATCCTATTTTGGGTAGAATTCATTGCAATATTTCATGATCATTGTCAAGCAATGACCACATGCAACTTCTTTAGTGATTTTACATTCTAATATTATTTTTTATTTGCTGACAAATCACTGGCAACCTGTGATGGGAAGTCAGCTTTTTTTTTATTTTAATACCGTTTTTTGTTTTAGTTATGACTAGCCTGGGTGCTCAGCGTTACCTTGGTGTTTGGAGGTGCGTTTTGAGCAAAAAAAAAAAAAAAAAAAAAAAGTGGTAGTAGGCAGGCAAGCTCGAACCCTTACTGCGAAGTAGGAAAAGAACGTGAAAAAAGTGACATCTTTGCTGTTACGTCCATGCCAAACCAGAAGTGGCAAAGGCTTAAATTAAGGCTAGTCAATTGAAAAGAGGGGATGAATTTCGAAAATATTGGCGAAAAAAGCGACCTCTCCTTGTAGAAAAGTGTCCAGTTGAGGGTGAAGGAATTAATGTTTTTAGTCAATTTTTCGATATTTGTTGTCTGAAGGGTCAAGCTTCAAAACGATACTGACCTTGTGAAAATCCGTAGCCTCTATCGAAAGTTTTAGGCAGACATACAAACATACATACATTTAAACAGACAGACGAGATTTATATTATAGAAAATTATATAAAATGTTTTGTATTCATATTTAAGGTTTTTTTTGTCTGATTTCCAGCAGAAATTATTCATGATATTTTTATTCTAATTTCAACAATTTTTTAAATTGTCTTTTTTATGCAAACAACCGGTTTGAAATATCAATTTGTTGTTTGTAGTTAATGTAAATTATGACAATCTTTCAAAATTTATTTAAAAAATACCCCAACTTTTTTTTTTTGTTTTTTAAAATTAATTTTTGAGTTAATCAAAACAAACTTGTCAAAAGCATTGTAATAGTGGAACTTGTGCATGGGAAAATATAAAATTCTAAGAATCTTGTGTTAACATCTCTAAACCCAATATAAATTACCTAATTTTTAATTTTTTTTATTTTGTGTTTTATGAGTATTAAATTTATAAATAATAATAAATATTTATAAATTTGTATTTCATAATTATATTAGTGCAAATTAACAGTGGTGTACTTATGTAGAGGCAAATGATTTTTTTTTTTTAATTTAAGGCATGTTTGTGTAAAGGTACAATTACATAGCCCCAATCCCCCTTAAGTAATTGTGCCTCTAGACAAAATACTGGAAAAGAAAGTAATATTTGATACACATGAAAAAAAAAAATACTTGTCCTTCATTAACCTTCAAATCCCACCTGTCTCGATTCTGTCTTGTTACTCTATCAGGTTGGTTGGGATAATAGAGTGAGACTGGTTCTGCACAAACTAGCTTCACTTTAAAAAAACTCCCAGTGGGTCATCCACCATCTCTAGGATGATCAGCTGATTTCCATCGTTCTGACAGGCGACCTTGTCGTCTGATAATCATAAATATGTGTATCAAGATGAAAAAAAAAAAAAAAATGGGAACGGTGTAGGTGTGATGAAGTGTGTGAAAGTCAATTTATAGCCTCCAAAATATTTTATTTGATCTTCTTTTCATTCTTCCACGGATTAGAATGCAAAAGACAATGAACCTCTAAAAAGAGGTAATAATACTTGGCAACATTGCCTCACATGATGTTTGGTGCCATGATGAATTCAAAATAACATAAAAGTCCTGTATTTATTATCATTATGTAGCACTGATATTTGGAAGCCTTGCTTTATACTCACAAAGAAATGTAAAATTAAGTTGGTGCTGCTTTGATCTCGTAATATTGGCGCATATCCATTGTTGAAGATTGACAGATGTTTATAAAATCTCAGCTCACTCAGGGTACACAGGTGAAAAGGTTAAGTCAAGTTAGATGACGTAGAGACTGTAAATGGTTCACATTCATGTGTATGCATGTCTCTTTCTCTCTGTTTCTCTTTCTTTCTCTTTTTTCTCTCTTTCAATCTGTAATACAGTTGAAGTCAAGACCCGGTCCCAGCCAGGTTGCAAACAGTTGGTATCTCGACTTTGTCGAGAAACGGCTCGAATTAAAAATGCTCTTTAATTGTTGAAATAAATGTACGAGTATTTTTATTTTTTCATCCAATTGCAGATTTCTCTGAAAATGATGGCAGGTGCAAGGATAGGTGAGATGGGGCACACAAAAATTTTTTTTTTCTTTTTTTACAATGCTGGGCCTATTCAAATTAAATGTTAGTAGAAATTTTCCCATTTTTTAAATCATTTTTTTTTTTTTTTGTGATCCTGGTCTTCAATGTTTTCACTTTTTTTCTTTTCAAGATTATAGAAAAAATGTAACTTTCTTCCGGTGAAAATATTGAATAAACAAAGCTTAATTCAATGATTATATTGTTTGAGAAATTAATTTTTCTTTCAGTTATATTGATTTGATTAAAATAAGCTTTCTTTTGTTCCTGAAATAATTAAAATTTTTAATTTTTAATTGTTAACATATACGATGCTTTATTTTTATAAAAAAACATTCATGTTTTTGTTTTTTTTATTAGTACTTAAAACTATAATTTTATCAAAGATGTTTCTTTTAAACAAAATAATACATTTTCACTAAAATTTAAACAAAAACAATGGGTTAATTATATCCCGTAATGATTGTTTAATAAATGCTAAAAATTTCATTAAAATTGATTAATTTCCTGGAAGTTGGTGAATTTCTAAGTGAAGAAAGAGATCAGAATGTTCATACATTTTTAAGGATCGGCTGTTCATTTTGTACATACTTAAAATTTTGAAATGGGAAGTTGTGATCATATTATGGCTCTTTTATAAATTCTTTCAAATAATTCAAAAATACTTCAACATTTCGAGAATATTTATTGATGTCTAATACCTATTGTTAAAATTTTGCAAAAATCAGAGTTATCTGAATTTTCATGAAAAATCCCCCACTTGCATAAAATGAAATTAACATATATATGTAATCCATAACCTTGAAGACTAACAGCTGTGTTCCAGATTCATAATGACCAGTTAATTAATGTATGAGTGAACCCTATACATAGAAATATACATAGACACACATCTAACTTTATAAATATAGACTACAAAAACAAAAATTTTGATTTAGTTATTTTTTAGAATATAAACCTAAATCAAATTATTATTTTTTTTTATTTACAGTACATTGTAAAATACTTCTTTTTTATTTATTTTATTGTAAAATATTTCTTAGTGTATCTTTGGAGCATATGGATGTGCAGATTTTTTTTTATTCAGTCCTTTGTATTATTTTTGTACTCTGTAAAATTTCTCAAGTTGTACTGGTTGGGCAGTAGAGGTCAGCCAAGGCAATGTTCCATTGTGTACTCTTCCCCTTTATATGATTGGATTAATTTTGTAGCTTCATCTTGCCAGAGCAATTTTTAATCATCTCATTCTTGTTCTCAGGTATTTAAATACTTTTTATAGGAACTAAGATGCTTCTGAGCTAGAAAAGAAGGCATTGGAAGGAGTATTTTTTATGCCACTTGAAGTGGAGGGGGAGCATTTTCTAGCTCTCTTGTTCACAGTTATAGTCTGGTTTCATCGTGAGATGCTTTTATGTGCTCGACATGGCTAAGGAAGTTTCTCCTTGACTTCAGTCATTGGATTGTTGGTTCCCATCTATCAAGGAGATGGTATTTATCACTAGTAACTTTTATGATCTCTGCTCGATTGACAACTTCCTGTCTAACATCTGCCAAAAAACGTCAAGATAAAATATTTTAATTGAAACAATTTGATTAAATAAAAAGCTGAAATTAACTGATTGGATATCCGTAAATTTGATGTAAAATGATCACCACTGAGTTACTATTTCTCAACAATTTATTCACATCCATTGAAATTTGTATCATTTTTAAAGCATCTTCTTATGGTATCAATAAAAACAGTAATTTCTTACATTGTGAATTTCTTTGTTTCAAAACTTATTGTTAAATTTTGAGTTTCCAATTTCCAATGTAATTTTTAATGTAAGATGATCTCTCCAGCTTGAAATTCCAAAAGGGCGTTTGTATAGAATTGACTATATATGTATATAGCTGACACATTAATTGACCAACAGTTTCTACGAAAACACAAGCCATGGTCCAAAATTATATCCAAGAAAAGAAATAATATTTTTCCATGGAAACCGACTTGTAGACATATTTAAACAAAAAAGCCTTGATAGTAGTCATGTGACCCTGCCCTCACTCACATTCGCATATTTGAAAATCATTTTTTTGTTCCCAAATTAAAAATTACTCTCTTAGAGCCGATGATTAAAGGACTAGAGTTTTTAGCATTCAAGTTGGTCAAATAAACATCTGGCTATTCTTGCTAAATCGGTGCCTTCCTCTGATAAAAATCTGAGATGACCCAGTAGGTCCTACCTTGAAAAGTATTTGATTTGTAGTAACCATGTCAATATTGTCTCAATCTCAATTCTGTTGATGTTTTTCAAACCAAAGTTCTTTTCTTCACAAGTAGAAGGCAAGATAACTTGATAACAAATTCAGCAAGTCAATTCGTACACTTCCCAAAGGAAGGAGAGCATAGGAAGAACTTTGAGTGGAGAGAAAATAAAAGAATCAGTGAGTTGACCCATGATGCCCACCCCACTCAACAAATTGAGTGGTAATTTTTTGTTTTTTTCATGTAGTGAAAAAACTTGGAATTTTTCAATTAAGAGGAGGGGGTGTCATAGATATATACTGTCAATAGATCAAATTGAGCCTGTGAATTTTCTGTTTATGTTACTACCATGGATAAATACACACATCTGCTTTTTAACATTGTGAGGTCTGTGTCTGCGCTGGATTGTTCAAGATTGAGCATGGAATTTCTCGAGTTAATTTGTGTTACCAAAATTAATTTATTTTTTAATATTTTGTTTAAGTATAGTGAACATATACAAACTTTTTATAATACCTTTGTGTTTGGTGACTTTAATGTCCACCATAAAAATTGGCTTGGTTTCTCAGGTTACACAGATGAAGCTGGATGCTCTACTTACAGCTTCTCTATAGCCCATTCCCTCACATAGACAGTAATGTTCCCAACCCGTCTACCAGATCGTGAACCTCAACAGACTTCACTTCTAGACTTATTTCTCACCACAGTACCTGAGGATTGTGTGACTAATGCTCACAGTTCACTTGGAAACGTAGACCACATAGTGGTATCAGTTGACATCACATTTAAATCCCAACCTCAAGGTGAGGAACCATTGCTCAAAACAACAAGGTACTACAACAGGACTGACTGGGAAGCCATTAGTGAACACATCCGAGATGCCCCATGCACCAATATCTTCTCTCTTCCTGCTGAACAGTGTGCCAATGAGACAACTGAATGGTGCAAAGCAGGCATTGAAGCACATGTTCCCACACAGAAGTATTATAGCAAGCTCCACTCACCCCCATGGTCCATTGAAGATTATGCAGCTGCCATTGCACAAAGACAGCATGCATTCTGCCGGTTTGTACGTCATAAGTCAAATACAAATAGGCAAAAATTCGTAGATGATAGAAACCATTGTAAGGGTGAAATAGCAACAGCCAAAAGAAAGCATGCTGAAATAACCAGGGAACACATTGAATCGCAAAAGATAGGAACTCGTGATTTCTGGAAAATCTATAACAGTGTAGTAAATAAAGGGCAATCAGTAATTCCCTTACTGAGCAACAACCAGAAAGTTGCATACACGGCAATGGAGAAGGCGGAAGGCTTGCACGGCGATTCACCTCCAACTCCACCTTAGAGTCAACAAACAACTCCCTGCCAAATTTCCCTATGGGGTCTGAAGCCACATAAGATCACCCCTTCTCAAGTCCGCGATATAAAAAACTTAGACACCTTAAAGGCGTGTGAGCCTGATCTCATCCCTGCTATACTATTTAAGAAATGATCAGCCGAACTAGCCCCCATATTTCCAAACTCTACAATTAATGCTTTGCTGAATCTTGCTTCCCTAATAGCTGGAAGATGGCCTCTGTGGTGTACAAGAGTTCTGGTGAAAGAACAAACCCTCTCAATTATCACCCCATTAGTCTCCTCCCACTCTTAGCTAAAATCTTTGAGACCTTAATTAATCAAACACTAGTTCACCACCTCGCAAAAGCAAATCTTCTCTCTAATAAACAGTATGGATTCAGGCAATGTCGTTCTACTGCAGATATTTTAACAGTCATCTCTAAACGCATTTACCATGTACTGGATAAGGCGGGTGAAGCCAGGGCTGTAGCCCTTGATATATTCAAGGCCTTTGACAAAGTCTTGCACAAAAGACTGCTAATGAAAATTAAATTGTACAGTATAACTGGACATATACTAAATATAATTAGATCCTTCTTAGACAATAGAAGCATACAGGTTGTGATTAATGGACGTACATCCAAGCAGCATAACATTAATGCAGGAGTACGTCAGGGGTCAATCCTTGGATCATTATTATTTCTGATATTCATAAACGACCTCCCTGATAATATTGTGTACGAAATGGGTATATTTGCTGATGATGCAACACTCTATAACATGCATGAGGGAAGAACAGATGTACATAAATCTAAGACAATGGCAGAATCATTAGAAAATGACCTCCAGACTATAGTGGAATGGGGCCGCAAATGGATGGTAACATTTAATGCTAGTAAAACTAAGCTGCTCTCCTTTAACAATTACAAGACGCTTCTCTAACCCCCTATATCCATGACAAATAACACTCTACCTGAGAATTCTACCTTCAAACTCCTCGGCCTTACATTTGCAGGCAATTTGACCTGGAACAAGTACATAGGGGACATTGCAAAGGCTGCTGCAAAGAAGGTGGGTTCCCTCTATCGAGCTAGAAGACTACTCACACCTGAGAGTATCCTATACATTTTCAAGGCTACCATTCACCCATGCATGGAGTATTGTTGCTATATCTGGGCTGGTGCATCTACCACTAGTCTCTCCCTCTTAGATAAAGTCCAAAAAAGAGTTGTCAATCTAATCGGTCCCACTTTATCAACTAAGTTCCAGTCCCTGTCCCATCGCCACAATGTTGCATCACTGTGCCTGTTTTACAAATATGTTAATGTAATGTGTTCTGATGAACTCGTTTCACTTGTATCCCTTGACGTACATATTCCAGACAAATCCGCTTAGCAATAAGATCTCACCCCTTCACTGTTGATGTCCCTAAATGCCAGAAAGCTTTATATTCTAATAGTTTCGTCCCTTGAACAGCTATACTTTGGATTTCTCTTCCTGCTTCCTACTTCCCTGGCTGTACTGATATGCAGAAGTTTAAATGCAACATAAACAAATATATTGTTAATTTTTCCTTGACATGGTCCCAAATAGTCGCCCCTTACGTCCAAGTGGCGGTATGCTTTGTAAGGGGTGAACATGAGTAAAACAAAAAATACCTTAACCTTGACAAAAGAAGTTTTAATCGATAAAACAACATGTTACTTAAGTAATTAAAATAAAAAAAAAAATTAGTCATGTAATCACAATACATTTTTTTTTGGAATTACCACAAAACAACTGATTTGTGCAAATGTGACAATCATAAAATGTCATTCAGCTGAGTTAAATTTAAAATTTACATTTTGCAAAAAAAAAAAAAATAAATAAATTCTTGAATTCTTCCGACTACTGTTATCATCTTGAGTGTTATTGGCCCACCGACTTAGTCGGATTTGGTCCTTAGAATTCGCTCTTCTCAATAACTATTCATCACATTTTTCTGTAATTGTATGTGTGTGTACATATGTGTATCATGGTTTCCAGATTATAAATTATTCGATTGGAAGATCCTATTTATTAAAAAGAGGGATAGATGATAACATACTACGAACATTAAATTCGTATATAGATACGCTGATTTAATATTCATAGTATGTTATCGCCTTCTGTCCTCCTCTTTAATGAATAACATCTCCTCATCACCAAAGAAGCGATGTAAAAAAAAAAAAAAGAAAAAAAAAATTATGTCGGTTTTGGGCTGTACGTGAACCTAAATATACACCTTCTTGGTCTTCTGGTTAGTATTCAAGGGTAGTATCTATTTTGTCTAAAAATATTATAATGATATCGTGGGGTTTCCGTTCATGCCAGGCGTTCATACAATGAAAATATGTCACAGACTCCTATAAAGATATTGGAAATAAACTGTAATAACCAGATATATTCTGACACTATTTAAACCAGATTACTTAGATAAATACTTTTACAGTTTTAACAAAAGGGCTACAATAATATCTTTGGGATTCCATTCATGCTGAACGTCAATAAAATACACAGCAACAATATATTACATTTGAAAAATGCCGTTGTGAAATTGCCACAGGTTCCATTAGTCTATATAAAATTAATAGTGACAAACTCTGCTTAACCAACATTACTGATGACCTCTGAACTGTTACTTTTTTTTTTTTTTTTTTTACATAAGCATCACCACTTATCAACGCCAAGAGGCCACTCGAGGATAAGGGTTAAAGAGTGTACAGTAGAAATTGGACAATATAGTAACCGTTAGTAATGGAGATTCGGTAAATTTGTTAACTTATATGGAACGGCTCATCAAAAACTTGTTTACGTTAGACTTGAAGACAACCATATTGTAGTCAGCTGGAAAGCAGGAAAACGGAAAACAATTCCATAGGCGTGCAGTTCTAAGAAAGAAGCTTTGCTCATGGAATCTTCATTTAGGTTTAGGCACAGATAAAGAGTGGGAGCAATTATTGATAGTGTTTTCTGCTGGATGGGTGTTTCTTGTGAAAGTTTGGCAAGAGGGGACCATAGATTGGAGCTCAGCCGAGCACTTGCCATGAAAATAACGATAAAGCAGAGACAAACTCGCAACATTTCTTCTGTGAGAAAGAGGTTGCAGGGAAGAGAAAAGGACATCTCCTACGAGGCTACGTACTGTCACTAAAAAAGAAAGACTCAACTAAAAGCATTTATGACCCCCCCCACTTCCAACCACACATATGCAGACACAACAGATTTTTTGCTATTCAATTATTTTGAAAAAATATCCAGCTTCAAATCAACTAAATTTATTTGACAAAAAAAAAAAAAAAATGCAACAAGCCATGTTAAGAGATGGAAGCTATTGACATCCACATATACTTCTAAATGTTCAAGATCGTCTTAAACATGGATATGGTTTATTATATCAATTAAGAACCAGATTTTATGATTATAAAAATATCTCAATACTAATAAAATTATAAAACAAGTTCACATGTGTACGTGTGTGTAACATCCACATATATTTGGTATTTATAAAAAAATATTTATGAAATTAAATCCGTCAGAATGCATTTTGGTTTCTTAAATATTTTCCTCCACTTTGCATGCACACTAGAACTCAGCCAATTTCCTCCTCCCTTCACTCATCATGCAAAAATTTTCGCATATAAAAATGTCTGCTGATATTGTAAACGACATTGCTTTTGTTTCACTCGATCGATCTGTTGCGGGGCCGAATGGCAGTGGCAATCGACCCTACAACTAAAAGATGACATAGGCAAGAAAAAGACAAAAAACGATAATGGCCAAGAAGAGATGACAAACACAGTAGGTACTGTCGTGAACGAATATAAATCCGTTCAGGTTTATTTTCCAAAAAGGAACTGAATGTTGATAGGAGGTCTCAGGCTGGAGTCCAGCTGGTGTTGAACTGGTACAGCTTCGTCGTAGCCAGTGGCTATAGGACATACATGCTGACTTGGGATGCTGGGCTACTGGAAATCGAGTAAGTCCACTGTGAGTAGTCGCTGCTGCTGCTACTGGGTTCAGCATTGTAGTGGAGGTAGTCTAACCCGTTCTGTGCGAACATAACTGCTACTGCTGAGCTGGGTTGGGCCACTGATAGGCCCAACTTTGCCGTGCGATGATCTAATTGTGACTGACCGCTTGTTAAAAAAACCCACTGTATTTATACTCATCTGGTAGATGTAGTTGTAGACACCATGGCTTGCAGTGCTGGTCATCGTTTTCGTTTTTGATTTGTGTTTGTTTTTGCATCTTTAAAGTGCTGTAGGGGGTCATCTGTTTGAGGTTTACATTTATGTGTCATATCGAATTGAAGCTGAGAAAGTTGCGAATATTATTCTAGTGAGAATTGTACTATTACAGTGTTCCACGGGATAATCATTCGTGTCGAAGTACTTGTCGAAGGGTCGTCAGCTATGGTTTTTACATTTTGAATTGGGATACCTTTTTGATGTGCAGTTTCTTTTGGTTGAAACCGCGACAGATCTTTAACAATGTTTTTTTTTTGTAGTATGCCATATGTATATTTATTATAATTACATCTGGATTCGAAACCCTTTTTCACAACAAAAGAATTACATTTTTATTTGTGACTTTTACAACATTGATTATTTGGAATTTTCAATGCTTGTTTGGAATAATAACAGAAATCAAAACTTGAAAAATTGAATTTCAACAAAAAACAATGTTTACTTAATTTTTATGTCAATTTCAACAAAAAACAATGTTTACTTAATTTTTATGTCAATTTCAACTAAAAACAATGTTTACTTAATTTTTATGTCAATTTCAACAAAAAACAATGTTTACTTAATTTTGATGTCAATTTCAACTAAAAACAATGTTATCTACTTGTCTTTGTTGCAATTAGTAACATATTGCTATGGTATTACATTAAACAAGAAACATAAAACAGATATTTTCATGCTTTCACGATCCATTGATCTGCCATTATTATTTTTGAAATGTAACTTAAACAAGGGAAGTAACTCAGTTTGGAATCTATTCTTTAATTACAACTAGCGATTTATTTTAAAAACTATTTTCATTAATTAATTTTCTACTTTATAACTCTTTGTAATTTTTGGATATGTCATTTATTTCGACATGACAAATAGCTTTTAGTTGACAGTCAATTTCTCCACTTTCATTATTATCCTAAACAAGTGCCAAGTTTTCTGTTCGACTGGAGTTCATCCATGATGTTTCTTCTCCAGTTTTTGTTGTGTTATTCCTCATTATTCTTCCCAGTTTCTTAGGTTCCAGTTTCGGAATCTCTCATTCTATCGTTCCCTGACAATTCTCACGGATTTCCATGCGAACCCTAACCCTAACCCTAACCCTAACCCTAACCCGCTTATACCCATAACTGGGAAAGGTCACCAAGCAAATTCTTCTCCTTTTGACTAATTTAGTCCTAGAATGGAGTTTTTCCTGTGTCTGTTACAAACAAAATGATTTAACTGGGTCTCTTTCTAAAATATTCCGCCTACAGCTATTTTTACAGGAAAACTTTTTGCAATCCAACATCACATAAATAGTTATCCTACTCTCTAATTTCACTTGTATTTTATTTTTTATTTTTGTTAGATTTGGTTTGGTTGCGTTTCAGCTATAAAAAAATAAGTAGAAAACATTTTGATAATGGGAAAAGTACTAGACTATTTTCTCCCTCTCCCTCTCTCACTCTCCCTCATATATATATATATATATATATATATATATATATATATATATATATATATATATATATATATATATATATAAGGTACCCCCCAAAACGGGCCCCAACTCTAATTAGGCCCCGTTTCTTAGTGTTTTGTCTAAATGTATATATATATATATATATATATATATATATATATATATATATATATATAAAAGAAAATGTGACTCAGTGAGTCATCAAATGAGCTCGGTTTAATTGTTTGAATCAGGAAAAGTAGATTATCAAAACCTGTTAAATATAAAAACAGGCGAAATTCAAAATTAGTCTGTCTGCTCACTATATTTCAGCCCTCCTGCTCTCTTTTCCAGCTATGGGTTAAATAGTATTACTGCTTTTGTGATATTAAGTTTTGTTTATAATGCTTTCATATTTCTTTCTTTATTATCTTTAAAAAGAAAGATAAATAGCTAGATAGAGAGAGAATGAGAGGGGGATATGGAAGCGAGAGTGATAGATTATGAAAGCAGAATGGCAAACAATGTATTTAGTAAAAAGATTATCACTTGATGAGTTATTTGGCTGATTAGAACAATTAAAATAAATGTTGTTTTTTTCAAATAACTCAATTTCAAAACTGATGAATATATTGGCATGTATTTTGTCTGATTAAAATATATAGGAAAAAGAAATCCTCTGGAAAACAAACGCTGATTAACTCTCAACTTTAGTATAATAATAATGATTATATATACACACACACACACGCACGCACCCCCCCCACACACACACACAATTTAACGGTTGAAAGACCAGACGAGCGAGTAAAATTGATTTTAATAAACATTTCTATTTATTAAAATAAAATTCAAAAAAATTTTTTTCAAATTTTCGAATAATAAAAAGGAAGTTTTTTTTCTTTTGTTTTTTTTCTTACGTGTCATGGTGGAAATAACATTCGGCACGTCTTCAGATGTTGAAAGGTGAGGCTGAATGATATTTAAATGTCCGGACATTTAGACATCATTCAACCTCAACTTCCAACCTGTGAGGATGTGCCGTGTGTTTAAGAACATGTTAATGTAGGGGTATTATTCAGTTTCACTCGCCGTGCGGTTGTCATATTTTCTTTCTCTATGTGGAAATCACTTAAGGTCTTGGGACAAGTGACCTCGTCGTCATCTGGCGAGCCATGGCCATATATCGACGGTCTGATTCAAGAAGATATGTGCATTCGCTCAAAAAATGGGTTGTGTTGAATCTTTTAGTCTGACTACACTGTGGTAAGTCTTGTAGGGGTGCAGAGGTTTAAGTAAAATTGAATCTCTTTGCCCCAAACAAAATAATAAAAACAAAAGGAATGAAACAAAACGACACCTCTTTCTGATTTAAATGCACCGCATTTATTTTTTAACAAAAACAACAAGGTGAATAAACAAAGGTCCAATCGGTGAAAGTCCTATCGAAGTCATTACGATTAAAATGTTAGATGAAAGTCCTTCGTGGAATTAATGAGTTTAGAAGGTTAAAGTCCTGTGTGAAAATGAGGAGATTATTTTAACGTTTGTGTTTTATCTGGTGAAGATCACCTTACTTAAAAGTCCCACGAGGAAAGTAATTCGTTGTTATTAATTAGAAAATGTGTGGAATGGTCATCGAAGCGAGAAAAAAGGAAGAAGACTGAAATGACTGAATGAACGAAATGAACTGAATTAATTGAATTAATTCTAGAAGACTGTTTGATGCGTTTTTATACATTTTGGGGCGGCTCCAAAAACAAGATTGCTACTGCTGATATTTTGGTTTTTGGAAAAGCGTTAAAAAGACAATCTTCTGAATTTTCTCATTGGTCGCTTGTGTTATGTGATACTGTCACCAACTATGTCCAGCAGAAATATGTTCATTTTACTTTTGTTGTTGTGAGAAAAATGTGTGGGTGTATTTGAAATTGTGCCGTTGCTGGAAGAACTTATTTTTGTGCAAAATGCGTGGGGAAATTGAAATGAATAAAGATTTGTTTATTTGTGTGTGTGCATGAGCGTGTGTGTGTGTGTGTGTGTGTGTGTGTGTGTGTGTGTGTGTGTATGTGTGTGCATGAGCGTGTGTGTGTGTGTGTGTGTGTGTGTGTGTGTGAGTGACTGCACAAATACTTCCCCCATCCCAGATTGATAGATTCTCTATATTTTTTCAATATGTAATGTATTCCTGAAAACGTTTCGGCCAGTGTACTTTCCTGCTGGTTTTCGTTTTGGTATTCGCGTCAGCGTTCTGTACAACAGTAGGTTCTGTAAGAGGTTGCTTCAGTGGGGGGAATGATTAGAAAATCTTCGTCAACGTATACCGGTTTAAGTCGGTCCAACGCGATAGTGTCTCTTTTCCCATTTTTTGAAACAGTGAAATATTTATCCTGCCTGTCCAGAACTGGGTATGGACCCGAATAATTTGGACAAAATGGCTTTTTCACTGAGTCGTTCCTGACAAATATGTGTTTCGTGATGTGAAGATCTTTTGGGATATAGGATTGTCTGTCTGTCCTCCTGGTGGGTGTGAAATTTAGACGAGACACTTTATCTTCCAACTCTGTTACGAACGTGGTTGTAGGTGAGATCTCTGTGTGTTGATCGAAATATTGACCCGGTAGAATCAAAGTGGAACCGAAAACTACCTCTGCCTGTGTGCTTTGTAAGTCTTCTTTTACAGAGTTCTGTATCATTAATAGTTTCAAAGGTATATTGTCTGCCCAGTCTGTGCTGTTCAGACTCATTGCCAGGGAGGTTTTTAACTGCCTGTGAAAGCGTTTAACCAAGCCATTTGAGGATGGATGATATGCTGTAGTCTTGATGTGCTTCGTTCCCAGTAATTGATTGAAATCCGCAAAGAGTGTTGATTGGAACTGCGAATCTCTGTCTGTCAAAATGACTGTGGGTACTCCAAAAATGGCTATTCAGTCCTGAAGTATGGCTCTGGCTATTGTTGAAGCTGAAGTATCCTTAACGGCTATGGCGGTAGGCCATTTGCTGAATCTATCGATGATAGTCAGGATGTGGGTGTGTCCCTTTGAAGTGGGTAACGGTCCTACCAAATCTATGTGTATGTTGGTGAATCTAGCATCGGGTGTGCTAAAGGAACCCAGTGGTGATTTCGTGTGTCTGTGAATTTTGTGCTTTTGACAAAGTATCCACGTCTGAGTACAATTTCGAATATCTGTGTTCATATTCGACCACACGAAACGAGTAGCTCTTTTTCCTAGGTGAGATGAATTGTGAAAATGTTGGAAAAATTGTCGTCTGAGGCTGGGTGGTATGTACGGTTGTGGTTGTTTATTTGCCATGTTGTAATAAACAATCGCTGTACTGAAGGGTACGGACATTTTTTCTAGTTGTAAGGATGTGTTTTCCTGAACATCTTTAAGCGTTGTTTCTGTTATCAATTCCATGCTTAGCGAGCTGGAATTTAGAGAAGTGATCATGGCTCTGGATAAGGCGTCTGCTACAATGTTCTCCTGTCCCGTCATGTATCTTATATCCGTGGAGTACTATGCAATGTAATCGAGATGTCTGATCTTTCATAGGCCATATTTGTCCACATGTATGTAGCGCAAAAGTTAACGGTTCATGATCTGTGTAGATTGTACAATTTCTGTCTTCCAAAATGTGTTTGAAATGTTTAATCGCCAGGTAAATTGCCAGTAAATCCCTTGAAAATGTGCTGTATTTTCTTTGCGTTTTGTTTAGCTTAGCCGAAAAAAATGATATAGAGGTCATCTCATCATCAATCAGCTGGTGTATGACTGCCCCTACGGCTACGTCTGACGCATCCGTTGTAAGTGTGAGTCTGGTATCTTCCTTGTAATTTATGTAAATCAGCTTTGTGAAATTTGCTAGGGCTTTCTTTGCTTGAGTAAAAGCTGCTAAGGCTGGTCCATCTAATGCTAACTGTTCGTTCTTGGTCTTGTTCTGCAACAGCAATGTTAGTGGCATGAGAATTTCGGAGTAGTTGGGTAAGAATCGCCTGTAGTAGTTGATTATCCATATAGATAGACGGACTTGTCGAACAGATGTGGGCTATGGAAAATTAGCGATGGCGCTTACTTTTTCGGGTAGTGGTGATATCCTGCCCTTGTCGATCGTGTGTCCGAGGAAGTTGACTTTTGATTGGCCGAAGATGCATTTTTCAACGTTTACTTTTAGGCCGTAGTGAAATAATCTCTGGAAATCTTGATCCAGGTGCTGTTTATGTTTGTCAAAGGTTTTACTATCAATTAGGACACCATCCACGTATGCAAATATAAATGGCAATCCTCTGAAAACCTCGTCTATTAAACGTTGGAAAGTTTGACTAGCGTTTCAAAGTCTGAAGGGCATACGAGTGAATTCGTAAAATCAAAATGGTGTAGTCAAGGCTGTTTTATGGATATCCTCCTCTGCTACGGGAACTTGGTAGTATGCCTTTACTAAATCTAACTTTGAAAACGTTGTTACGTTCTGTAATCTGATCGCAAAATCGTGGATGTGAGGAATAGGGTATCTGTCCAGTGCAGTTTGTGCATTCAGTCTTCTGAAATCGCTGCATGGGCGCCAGGATCTATTGTCCGATTTTTACACCATATGCGCTTTTTGAGGGTCGGATAATTCCTTGTAGCATGTGTCGAAATTCTTCCTTCGCTATTCGGTATTTATCCGGTTTTAAACGTCTGGGTGGGGGGCGTGGATTGGTTATCCAGTTGTTTTAATGTAATACTTAGCACTATGCTTGACCGTGTCCGTGTCCCTGAATGGCTGAGACAGCTGTGGATATTTTTGGAGTAATCAACGGATAGATGAGGCCTCAGGTAGGGCTGAACTGATACCTGTTGACGGGTATCGAGTGGAGATTCCTCTGGCCACCAATTTCGTTTGGTTGTCTGTAAATGTGTGGTTGGCCATGCCCACAGACAAGTTGAATTTCGTCAGAAAATCCGCTCCTATTATGGACGTAGTTACGTCGGCTATGGTAAAAATCCACGTAAAAGTACGCCTCCAGCCGATGTTGATGGTCAATGATTTATCCCCGAATGTGGATATTTTGGTACCATTGGCTGCTTGCAAGTGATACAATTAGGTCATAATCTTCTGGCTGGTCAGCTGTGGGATTACACTTATTTCGGTGCCAGTGTCTATTAGAAAATTATATCCATGGGTGCTGTCACGGATATAGAATAGACACCCTTTTAAAGAGGGTCCAGCGACAGTTGTCGTCTTTACTGGCTGGCATCCTCGTTTCCCTGTTTCATTCTGTTAGTAAAGAAACAAGGGTGGGTACAGCATCGGGCGTTACTGCCAAATTTACTATGGTAAAAACAGTGTCCACCCGCTCTGTCCTGTTCCATGCTTTGACTTCGGCTGGTACTCCTTCGTCTATAGGGCAACCTGTTGTGATGTGAGCACTGGCGATCTGCCTTCAGTAAATCCTGTAATTGTTTGAAAGCTTCTCGACCATGGAGTTTAGCTCAGCCAGCTCTTTGTCTCTTAATTGCGTAGGCTGTTATGGTAACAAGTTTACTTGGCATGTCCGGAGGTTCTCATGAATCTGGGCCGCTATTTTCGCCAGTTTGTCAGGCTCTGTTCCTTCTGCTGTTGGTGCGAGGATTTGCACTGTCGATGTTGGTAGTTTATCCAGCCACAAGCTCCTCATGATGTTCTTTGACATCTTGTTATCTCCCATGTGAGGTAACAACTGCGATGGAGTGCGGTCTCCAAGTTCAACCTGCGTAAATAATTTGAATATAGATAAGGCACCAACCGATTTGATACACATTTAGAGCGAGGAAAAATGTTGCACATTCGTAGAACGAGTCTGTTTTGTTTTTAAACTTTCGAATAAAATAATGTATTCTCAGTTTGCAATAATGCAGGAGAGATAACTTAAATTGGTTTCAAGTAAAATAACTCGTGGAAATTTTAAGCCAACACAGATATTGATACTTTATATTTTCGATGGTAACACGCATTCGTAACAATATGTTAGCTACGGGCAAAATGAATGTCGATGCTCAAAATGTATAAAAATATTGGGGGTTGGCGGCCTTGGTCGCAAAGAGTAGAATTAGCTGCAAAGTTCTCGGCAAAGAGTTTAGCTTTGTCTGATGCTGACGAGATTACCTCAGGTCAATTGATGATGCTTAGGATAGAGCACACACTTCTGTTGAGGTTTCTGTTTGCTATTTGCCAAAACTGGTGGGAACCAAGCTGCTGCTCAGCTAATTTAGACTTGATGGACTGAGCATACAACTCTCTTGCATTCTTTATTACTTTCTTACAATGGTTGCTGGCAGTGCTGAAAGCGGCTTTAGTCTAAATACATCTATTACGTTGGAAGCAATGGAAAACGTGATTTCTGTGCACAATGGCAGCAGCACATTCTGGAGAGAACTATGGTTGGCTGTTAGGTTTTTGCTGGAACATTTTCAAGGGTATGAAAGGTCTATATCTACAATTAACTATTCCGTCAGGTCTGATACTATAGAGGAAACATCCTTTTTAAACATGGAATGCAGAGGTAGATCTGATATAAATGTACAGAAGCTATGTCAGTCAGCCATAGTGTATCGATATACCTCTCCATCGTATACGATGGAGAGGTACGTCTGAGGACTTATTACATTTCATTTTTATTTCAATTAATACAACAGAGTAGTCGGAAGATCCAAGTGGAGACAAAACCGAAACTGAACATAGTTCAGGGCAAGTTGTGAGAAAAAGGTCTAGGAAACTCGCATACTGGCCGTCAGTGTCGGGCACATGGGTGAGTTCATGAACAATTTGAGTGAGGTCATAAGCAATGGAGAAATCATAACATAACCTCCTCTCATCATCGGTCTTGTTTAAGTGGGTCAGCCATTCCACATTGTGAACATTGAAGTCTCCACATATGTAAATGTTAGCTGAAGGATAAGCAGATAGGACGTGGTCAATTTTCTCAGATATGCTTTTAAAGATAGTAACTCCGCTGTTGTGAGGGCGATAGAGAGTAAATATAAACACAGTAGTGTGAGCAAGTGCAATCTGGAAGCCGATATAGGGTAAGTTAGGATCTTCTCTGGAGTTTTTTTGATCCATTTACGTTAAAACTATTTTCTTTCCGTCACAAGTATCACGAGTATTCACCATTCCATAGCTAGCTAAAATATATACGGACCCAACGGGTCGCGGGTAGTCTAGTATGTCTGTCTGTCTGTCTCTCTCTCTCTCTCTATATATATATATTTTTACATAAGCATCACCACTTATCAAGGCCAATAGGCCACTCGAGTATAAGGGTTAAAGAGTGTACAGTAGAAATTAGACAATATAGTAATCGTTAGTAATGGAAATACGGTAAATTTGTTAACTTATATGGTACGGCTCATCAAAAACTTGTTTATGTTAGACTTGAAGACAATATATATATATATATATATATATATATATATATATATATATATATATATAATTTAAAGGGGATTAGAACAGCAGTCTAAAGAGCAGAGTGTATTTTAATGCAATAGTAAAATCACTAATGTAATTAAAATACAAAGAAAAACAGTGCTCGTTATAATGCAGATATATAATAAGCTCAATAGGCACATATATCCTAGAGCTATTTTAATATTTATTAAGATGATTGATAATTTATAATTAAAATTAAAAATTAAAAATCGGTTTCATAAGGAGGAACACAACAAAGTCAATAAATTGTACGATCGTTTCGGAAACAATATTTTTTATTGAGATAGACATTAAGTCATGGACAATAATTTTAACATATAGGTTTTTGAAACAAAGTCTCCTCATCAGCAAAAATATTGGATGTTTTTTTTTAAAGATAGCTAAAATAAACCTAGCATTTTTTAAGTAAGGCAGATGTATCTGGAAAATATTTAAATATAAAGGGAAATAATTCTTACTTTTTTATGTTGATAAACAAAGTAAGATGAATTAGAATAAAATCATAAAGTTAAATTGGGTTTAAATGTAAGGCTAAAATAAGATGTTTTTAAGAAAATTTAACAAAGATATATATATATATATATATATATATATATATATATATATATATATATATATACTAGCAAAAGTACCCGTCATTGACTGGGTTCAAAAACAGCTTACAGAAATGGACTCTCATTTATGAAAGTATGATAGGTTATGAAAAGGAAGGGTTGTAAAGAGATAGCTTCGAATTTGGGGGTATCAAACCAAAGCAAAATATGATGAAAGTAAAAGTAAAATAGATAAACCCCATAATTTATTATACCATACCTGTTCACACTAAAACACTTATCACAATATTCTGTGGATCTATATTAAAAAACCTTGTTAAACTTTGTGACATATTTTCATTCTATGGAGGTCAGACGCGAACGAATACCTCATAATTTTATTATACAATATTTCTTCAAACTGAAACATAATTATCAAAGTATACTTACGTAGATAGATATGAAAAGTCTTTATTAAAGCTGGTGCCTATTTCCATTCTATGGAGGCCAGGCACGAATGCAGAACCCACAATTTTATTATACCATCCCTATTTAAGTTAAAGCATACTTATCAAAGTATTCTTATGCACATCTATATCAGAAACATTTGTAAACGTTTTTTTATTTTTTATTTCCATACTTTGTGGACCAGGTGCGAACACAGACCCCACAATTTTAATCACCCACCGTTCTGCCAGATCAAACATACCCATTCCTGTGTCTCGATACATCTATCATTATATGTAATAAGTTTTTTAAAATAGTCAACCATATAGGAGCCTATTCGTGACCACACACACACACACACACACACACACACACACACACACACACACACACACACACACAACACACACACACACAAACACACACACACACACATTCAGCTTTATATTATAGATATATTATATATTATAATGGTTCGCCTTTAAAATTCGTAAGTATCATCGTCAAAGCATTCATTTGGATGGTAAATGTAGCTTATGAATGCTTGAAGATGTTGAAATGTACAAAATTTCAAAGGGAACGCCAACGGAATAATCGTATCGGTTTGAATTCGTTAGTAACGCCGAATTTTAAATTTAATAAGATATTTAAAAAACAAAGGGAGGTAATTATATTTGGCTAAGAAAATGAATAATTTAATTTAACTGATCAAAGGGAGATAACCACTAATTATTTATATTGCTTTAAAAAAAAAAATAAAAGGATCTTATTGAAATAATAATAATAATAATAATAATAATAATAATAATAATAATAATAATACCAATCATAATATTTATTTATGGAACTTAATAAAAATAGTAACATATAAAAATTAAAGTTAAATAGATATTTAAATAAAATAGAAAATAATGGTAAAAATATCAGATAAACTAATAATAATAATAATCATCCAAACTATATTAATAAAGTTATTAATTTATAAATTATAAATTTTAAGATAGATTATTAATAAGAAAATTTTAATGACTTATGGTGGTTTATATTTGTCAAATCTAAACCAACGTTTATGAATGCATCCAGAGAAGACTTCGTCTTTTAGATTTAGGAGAATGGTTTTATTTTTATTATCATTATTATATTTTAAAATCTTAAGGGCTTCATATCTACAAAGTGCACAGAATCTGTCCCCCGGCATATATGCTTTATATGATCCTATTATTTCCCATTTCAAATTGAAGGGAACATTGAGTCGCCAAATATATTAAAATAGAGTAGTTTGGTTTACCAGGGAGGGATTTTTAAAGGAGTGTTTGTGCGTTGAAATCCTATGTTTAATAAGTCCAGATGTGGAACTGAAGTAGATTACGTTTTGTTTAATATATTTGTTGTTAGGTAGATTAGGAGTGGAATTGGTATGCAATAGGTTTGTTTGTATTTGATTGGTAGATTGGTTAAAGGGGGTGCTGTTATTGAATAACTGTGTAGCCGAGTTATGGTTGCCATTAACATAATTTATATTTGGGGTTTGTGATACTGTGCAGCTATAAATCACATTTTTTTTATCTTGCAGGTACCTTGTAGAGGGCATTTATTTTTTCTTCTACAGTTACAGCCTGTTATAGTTTCTATATTTGTATTTTTGTATCTTACTAATTTTTTTATTGTTAGAACTAATTATTTTTTGATGAAGGTTTGGCATAGTTGAGTAAGACACTTTGTCGTGTTCTTATTAAAGATTTTATTGTATCTATGAGGAGCTTTAAAGTTTTTTTCTAATATTTTAAAAAATTCCCTGGCTATGTTTGTCTCAAGATTTTTAGAATATGGAGGGTTGAACCATAGGATCTCTCTATGTCTGTTTTTATGACTTTGGTTTGTTGTCTATTTGTGTTAGTGGCTAATACTTTGGTTTACCTTGGTTTTGTATTGTATTTTGATCATTTTTTTCCATTCGTATGTGGGATGACATGGCCATATTATAGGTTTATTATGTTTTTAGTAGGTTTATTATAGTTTTCAATGCAGTTTTTGCTTTTATCATTTTTATTTAGGTGTTTGTATGGCGATTTGTATCCTGAGTTTTTAAGGGCCTGATTGTAATATTTTTTGTATATAGATTTGTTAGAAGATAGCCTAGAAATTCTTAAAGAGACATTGGGAACTATTGATTTCAATATTGAATTAGGGTTGTTTGATTGTACAGATTTGTTTGGTTTATGATAGGGTTCAAAAGTAGAGTTTTCAAGATTTAAGATTATGTCTAAGAAATGAACTATTTTTTTTATTAGGGTTGATTTTTATAGTAAGTCCATAATTTTTAAATAATTTATTCAAGGATTTAATTGCTTTTTAGTAATTCTCATTTGTGGAGTTTGTTAATAAAAGTGCATCATCTCTGTATAGGCCCCCTTCCAATTTGAATTGTTCATGGAGTATAGAATGAATTTCATCTATAAGGAAAAGGCCCACCAGATCAGTGACCTGAGCTGAGTCTGTCGATCCCATTAAAACGTTAAAATGGTCAGGGGTATTGTTTCTAGTCCAATATTTGTTGTAAAAAATTATTAAAGATTTTCTAGCTAGGATTATTACTTTAATTTCGTTTGGTGTTATATTAGTTATTTTTCGTGCCATTAAGAGGAATTTATTTAATAGAATTGGTAATATCGATTGGTAATATGATTCAATGTCAAAAGAAAGAAATTTAAGATTATTTTTATTTTGAATGTTCAAAAACCAATCGATTACCTGGGTGGAAGATTGCCATAGTGGGTATTTTATTATGGATTTAATTTTAGGGATAATTCTATCTAGTACATTTTTACTAACTAATTCTATATCTGATTTTGAGGGGCAGATGAGTCTAATAGTAGGGTTTATATTAAAGCCTTGTTTGTGATCCTTTAAGACAAATCTCAGGGTACCCGGTACTGTTATTTCCGTGTATTTATCTATTTTAAGTTTAGTTAAAATATGTTTTGCTTCCTTATTTATTCTATTTAATGCTGACTTATTTATTGTTTTGTGGTTTTTATTAAGTTCTTTGTATAATAGATTTTTATACTGTATATAATCCATTGTATATAAATTTCTAATTTTATCTGCCGGGATATCAGTTTTTTTGGTGGCTTTTTGAAATTGATTTCGAAAATTTATCTATCTTTTTAAGGGTTGGAGTGAAATATTTTTTTTTTTTTTTTTAAATTTAATATTTTTAATTAGGTTAATCAAATCATTTTCAAATTTCTCAGTGTCCTTGTTCTTTTTGGGGGTTTTTATATGTTTTTAGTGGCTGCTTTTCTCTGTTCTTCGTCTTCTCTGAGGTTGGTATTTTCCATTTCTTCAGGTTGATAATGCACTGGTTCATTGGTCTCATTCCTGTGTTTATCAAAGTGGTAAGCTTTCCATCTCAAGTTCCTTATGAATGCATTCATAATTCCAATTAATCTGATTATAAAGGTGTCTTTAGAAGGTATGGGGATACATTTGGTTGATAATTGTAAGTCCTCCTTATGAAACATATCTGTAATTACGTAGAAAAACTCAACCGGTTATAGGGAGTTATTAATTTAAAGGGGGATTAGAACAGCAGTCTAAAGAGCAGAGTGTATTTTAATGTAATAGTGAAATCACTAATGTAATTAAAATACAAAGAAAAACAGTGCTCGTTGTAATGCAGATATATAATAAGCTCAATAGGCACATCCTAGAGCTATTTTAATATTTAGTAAGATGATTTATAATTAAAATTAAAAAATATATATTACTTCTTTGGAATAGCGAATGAAGCTAAATTAATCGCTGGCTACCTATATAGCACGAAATCGTTTGAATGTACGAAGAGACATTATTTTCAAGCGCACAAAGACAAAACCAAAACAAACGTGAACAACAACCGAACGGGAAGGCGCCAAACGATAAAGGTAAATAACTCTATCATACTTAATTATCTCCCTTGACCGATAAGTGGTCTGAATTCAATACTGGCGTTATCTTGGCCAATCCTAATTAACGTAAAGAAGACGTAAAGTGAGTTATCCATGAAAAATATACTAGATAAGGCACCAACCGAACGAAGAAAAATTTCGCACATTCGTAGAACTAGTCTTTCTTTTTTTTTTTTTTTGAGCTTTCGAATAAAATAATGTATTCTATAGAACAGTTCGCAATAATGCAGGGGCGATAACTTAAATTGATTTCAAGGAAAATAACTCGTGGAAATTTTAAGCTAACACGGATATTGATACTTTATATTTTCGATGGTAACACGCATTCGTAACAATATGTTAGGTACTCCACTCCAGTACTTAGATATTCTCAGTTGGTATTCGAGTCAAGATCAAAGTGTAGTATCTGTTCTTCAGATACTACACTTCAATTTCTTGTTCTCTGTCAGTGGAGGAGAAATCCTTCACGACTGAGACAATTTTTATTTTTGTTCCTTTTCTCCACATTGAAAAACTCTGGTGTCCCGTGGGGAGGCATTGTAAATAGGAACAATATGTCAGGTACGGGCAAAATGAATGTCGATGCTCAAAATATATAAACATTTTTACCCCTCCCTTTACTTAAAAATTCACCAAAAATCAGGAAATTAACCAATTTTAACGAAATTGCCAGTATTTATCAAATAATGATCGCGGAATATAATGAACAAATTATTTTTATTTAAATCTTAGTGAAAATGTATTATTTTGTTTAAACAAAAAATACCTTTACTAAAGTTATGGTTTTCAGTAGTAAATAAAAAACGCAAGAATTTATTTTTGCTTTTATTTTATATAAATTTGTAACAATAAAAAAAATAAAATAATTTTTACAGGAACATTATGAAAAAAGTCCCTCAAGTCTGTATTAATGAATTCGATATAACTCAAAGAAAAATGAATTTCTCGAACTATCGATATTACCCTTGAATTAAGCATTGTTTATTTCATATTTTAACACAAAAAATTATAATAGCAAAATATTTCTACTTTTTTTTTTTTTTTTTTTTTTTTTTACATTACAAATTTCGCATAATTTTTATATCCAAGGTTTTAATAATTTCCTTGCTCGCAAGAATGTGAAACTGTCGGCGTTACATAATTTTTATATAATCTCGAACAATAATTTAAAAAAAATAATTTAAAAACAGGAACATAAAAATAATTAAATTAAAAAATGATAAAAATTGATACAAACGTTCAGAATAGGAATGTATGGATGCACGTCTGGGGGGGGGGGAGAAAGAAATCTGACACCCCTACCTCCTTTTACTATCATGACTTCATTTTGAAACAGCGTTTCGATTAGCTGCAATTGTGGGCTTTCATATAATCGTGTTTACAAACTTTTATTTGTTGCGTTTTTGGCGAACGGTAGAATTACTTGTTTTTTGAGGGCTAATTAAGTTATTTTTTGCACAAACGAGGTGTTTTTTAAATTTAATCCAATATCTTAGGACTTTACTAATTATCTTTGAAATAGACCCAGAAAACTGATATTTATCTTTTAAAAGATTTTTACAATGAATTTATTTAACTTCAAAATTTAGCTGAATTGGTTAGCTCGCCGTGAAAACATTTTTCATAACTTTTTTTTTACGTGTACAAATATTTTTTTCCTTTGAGAAATTAACTTTAGTCTTTAATCTTTCAAATACAACCAAAAAGTAGTCGGAAACCTACAAAAAATATGATAAATCGGCTTTCAGAACTAGGTTCATCTATCTTTATCCGCCCATTTTTGCCCGTACCTAAAATATGTCCTATTTTAAATTCCATGATTTCAGTGTTTCTTTTTTCATGTAAAATGTTCCATCTTAAGTTTTCCCTTAAGTTTTAAATGTAAATCAAATCTGTTTAAGTACATATTTCTACAAACCTTTATTTGCAACGCCTTTGTTGAAATTTTAATAAAGAACTAATTTTTATTTATTTTCAACATCTTTTATTTACATTCAACATCTCAACATTTAGTGAAAGGGACACACTCTTTGACCGGCCTTTTGCAGGTCACTTCTTCATCATCATCATCATTTGTTTGTGATTCACTTTCGAGAAAGAAAAAAAAACATTTTGTTAAAAGAAAGACTGAACTTAAAACAAGGACTTAAAAGAACTATTTTCTGTTTTTTTGTTCTTTTCTTTTCAGCCTTTCTTATAAGTAAGAATTGTCGCTTATTTTGTATTTGTTTTTTTATTTTAAATGTTTCTTTAAGGGTTATTTTTTAAACCCTAGCATTGGGAAATAAAGGCAATTGATAACTTTTATTTTAATAAATTTGAATCATTTTAAACACATTTCGGGTCTGCATTTCTTTTGCGCATTTCTATTAGTTTCCCATTTCCAACAAATTTTCTTTATATGTTTTTTTATTCCTTTTTTTTTTTTGTTACCATGGAAAACGGATTTTGGTAACGACCCCAAAATTCCGTTACCTTCAATATTTCTTTTAATTACTATATCGGTCCTGTTCTCGATAATGTATATTAATTCAGTTGTGTTATTTTTATTAAAAATTTTTTCCTTGTCTATTTCCTACTAAAATTCTTCGGGCCCAGATCAAAGTATAATATCTGTTCTGATGTGGCACTTTAATTTTTGGTCTCGGTTAATGGAAGAGAAATCCTTCATGACTGATATATTTTTAATTTTTTGTTACTGACCAAAATGCCCCTTTTTGGGGAGATGGTCCCCCCAACATTAAAAACCGACTTAATGTCTAACTCTGCCCTCGTGGAGAGGCAAGTAAATTTTATTTCTACTAAAATTCGTCCAAGGGAAGTAATTCATATTAGAATATTTTTGTGTCGCAGCAAGACATGAATTATCTTTCTTGAAATATTTTTTTTTTTTTTTTGTTACTTTAATTCACCTCAAACAAGGCGAACCACATCTAGGCTTACCATTTGGTTTGTACTGATGGGTGCTCCCTTGATCAGTTCCGTGAAGTGGGCAGAATTCTTTACATGTGTTGCTGACTTACCTGCTAATGGGGTTATTATATCCACGAGGTACCTGCTCAGTGGGTGGCATGCTGAACCTCGGCAGCTCACTATGGGTCTGAGTGGAATACCGTCTTTGTGTATCTTGGGGAGACCGTACATATGTGGTAGCTTACTGTAATGCTGGACCAGCTGTCTATATCTCATCAGAGCGATGTGTTCCTTGTTTTTGGTAAGGATTTGTAACAGCTTTCTTTCGGTTTTCAAAGTTGGGTCCTTCTTTATTTTACCGTAGCTTAGTAGCTACCATCTGCGATTAGGCCTGCCATTTTTTCAGAGTACTCCGACAGTTTGATACAAAACACCTGATGAAGGCCGGAGGGCAAAACGGCCGAAACGTTGTGACAATAACAACCAAGATGAGGAAGTCAGTCCGACAATCTCAATCAATGAAAACACCTCATCTCAAAAATACAGACAAGAACTTATAAAATATTTAAGTTTTAAATGTAACAGAGAGAATGAATAAAAAATGAAGAATAAAATTTTCACCAACATACTATGGAGGATTGAGCAGCTGACGAAGGTGAGCTAGGAGGATGATGCAGAGAGAGAGAGAGAGAGAGAGAGAGAGAGAGAGAGAGAGAGAGAGAGAGAGAGAGAGAGAGAGAGAGAGAGAGAGAGAGACACACACACACACACACACACACACACTATCTTTATTAAACATTGTAAACATTGTTTTAATGTTTCTTAGATACGATTCCAACTTGCTATGAATTACTCTTTTTAATCAAAGTTTTATTTTTATTATTTTTACATTTTACTAACACTTGATTTTAAAATAACAAACTGTGTACGAATAAAACCTAAACATACTTAACCTACTTACTGTCAATAATTTGGATGATTAAAATAAAATATAAACATTAAAATATGTCCATTGATATATTTAAAAAAAAAAGATTTTTTTTTTGTTTTTAGTTGACAGAGTAAGGGAAATAATTTATTTCAACTTTCCTTTGTCAACAATTTTAAAAAAGATTTTGTAAACAATTGATTTTATAAAGGCAATAAAGAATTGTTTTGAAATGGGATCGAAAAAAACCCCCCAAAACAAACATAGCGATTTTCAATAATAGTTTAAAAATAAGTGTGAGAAACGAAAAGGCAATAAATAAATATTCCTAAACGTAATAATAGTTACTTTTCTTTTGTTTTAAAATACTTTAAAGTGCTTTTATTTATATTTTTGTTATATCGGCATCTTCTGAGTCTTGTAAACATGATGAATTCAATATACCGCCAGATTTTACTCTATGTGAAGTCTTGATAATCAACCCAAAATTGAAAATTAAATATAAAAAATAAAAAGCTAATAAAAATATACAGATCAGTTGAAAATTAAATTTTTGACTGATTGTTGATAGATGGTAGCTGTACTTGTTTTTTTTTTTTTTTTTTTTTTAATTTGTGAATATGAAAACGAGGCTCACATCGAGTAAACTTGAATTCATGGAGTTTATAAAACTCGAAAGGCAACAATAAACAATGTAAAAAATAAACAAAATCTGTAGGAACTTACAGCTGAGTAACCACTCATCGGATGTGAGATCGGTAGTATAACCAATTTATAATCTGGATTTATCAATTTTTAGGATTGTGATTGCATGTGTTGCAATCTGTTGAAGTCGAAAGTAAGAGTGTATCTACGAGATAATTAAAGGTAAATTTAACGGGATCGCCAATTAATAAAAATGTTTTACCAATCCACATCCTTACATAAAAAAATAAAAATAAACCCTGGAAAATAACGACATTTGACAAAGAACACAAAATCACTGTTTTAACATGAAATAAACAACATTTATTTACATGTTAGAAATATTAGTTTAAATTGTTCCAGCATAAGTGTTTTCTTCTGTGGAATGTTCACAACGAAGAATTAATGAAATGAAGATTTTTGTGAAAATAACATAACGTTTGAAATTACTGACCAAAATGTCACATGTGGCTCAAAGTTAATGTGGCTTAAAGTTAATGTGGCTATTTTCTGAGAAAAACAATCTATAAATCATGTAGACGAATGTGTATGTGTTCATACTGTAAGAACAGTAATTCAAAATAAAATTGTTTGAAAAGAAGATTTAAATTCTCGTTCGATGTGGTAACTTTCCATGATGTGAATTAAAGTTCATGTGCATTGCACATAAATTCAGGTCAAGGGATTTTAACGTATCCCAGTAACAGAGTGTGCGAGCCTTTCTAGTCTCGCACAAAAACACGCGTTCACATCTCAAGCCATTTTTCTTGTCATACACATATACGCACACAAACATACGCGCGCATGTACACACACGTACATATATTCATGTTCACGTACATACACTCACATTCATGCACATATACACACACGCTAACGTACACACGTACACACATGTACTCACATATACGCACACGTATGCACACATGGGCAACGTCACTTCCCCTTTGAAGGAAATCCACACATGTGCAAAAGACCACCGGAAACAACTCTAAAAGCAAGAGACAAGCTATTTCCTTCCTTTTTCGAGTCGCCTTTCGACCTAAGCGGTCGATGGACCAGTCGCCTTACTTTCGGGGTGCGCGCGCCCCCGTGTGCTTCATGCCACCTGCTACTGCGTGGGCCAACAGCCAACAGACAGTACGTACACTTTACACGTTTTCTATCTCCATGGCCTGGATTGATTTTTCTCTTTCTCTCTCTCTCTCTCTCTCTCTCTCTCTCTCTCTCTCTACAACAATAGATTTCCCTCTCACCAGCTAATAGCGAGAGAAGCACGCCAAACTGGATTGACTTTCTCACACTCTCTCTCTCCACAACAATACACTTTCCTTCTCACCAGCTAACAGCGAGAGACGCACGCCAAACTATAGACTTTCCTTCTCACCAGTTAACAGCGAGAGACGCACACCAAACTGAATTGACTTTCTCTCTTTCTCTCTCTATACAACAATAGACTTTTCCTCTCACCAGCTAACAGCGAGAGACGCATGCCAAACTAAACACGAGCTGTACCCTTTTCTTTCATTTATTTCTTCACAAAATAAATTCCTATTCGTTTAATTCAAATAAGTGCGTTGTTCGTTTCTTCCTCAAAACAATTAATTTTTCCTATTTTGTACGACTGGGGGATATATATAATACATCCAACACACCACTACAAGAGTTATTCTGAACATGTGGTGTTTTTAAGAAATCAAGAAGAAAAACTGATTTGATTTTTCATGTGCAAATCTTTATATACAGACGTTCTCGAACATTCCAGCTTGTTTACTGAGAAAGCGTAACATAATTCCCTTTGTTTTATGTGTGCGGTGGTTGTATCACGACATTGTGTTCTTAAGCATTCTTTGTACATGTGGGCGTTGAAGAAGCGGTGATCGCTATGAAATGTAAAGGCATAGTCGTTGCAACAAAACAAGCAAAAAATTAGGCAGATAAGAAGAAAAATAACATTTATTTGTTACCTTCATCTATTTTTTCTCTTAACTATTTTAGAAAATCGTCAAAACATTTATATTGGTTAGTTAGAGGAAAATAAGTTTTATGAAAAAAAAAAATTAAAAAAATAAACAAAAAACAAACAACCCACAAAAACAAAAACAAAAAGACCTCTTTTCGACTTGAACGAACTAATAAGAAATTTTTTCTCTATTTCTATTACAGAACAAATAAAAAATTGCCATTTTTGTAAATAAAAGCAATTACTGTTCAAAAAGTTGTTCAAATAAATTATTGACAATTAAAATTAAAACAGTTGATTTTAATAAAGATTTTCCGTTGCGATAAGTTATCTCCCTTAGATTATAAATAAAAAGTAAATTTTCGAAGTTTAAGGGGAATCAACTCGTATGTCTTATACGTACTAACCCAAACCAGTGCCAGTTTCAAAAGTTCTCGGAAGTAAGCAATGTTAGTTAATTTGAAGTCAATAAATAAATAAAAAATAAAAGCGGTCATCATACCTCCTCTGCTACTGTCCATTAGTTATTATTAAAAAAAAAATTAAATTGTTTTAAACACTTTACAAAAGAATGCGACTGATATGAAAGCTTGTAGTGAAGCCAAGACTACTATTTCTCCATTACATGTCTCTTTCTCTCTACTCTTCCCTTTCCCCCTTCCTTCCTTCCTCCTTTCCTCAAAAATGTGACCAGAGGTTGTAACCAATCAGGACGGAGAACAGTTCTGGTGGGAAAGACAAAAAGAGAGATACAAAAAGTGTTGGAAGTAAAAAGACAGAGACGTGAGTGGTTCCAGAGTCAGGGGACAAAAATGAAAATCACGAACTTTCTATAACCCGATACCACTTGTACGCTGAAATGAATATAAAACCGTTTCGTTTGGAAGTTCCTTTGTTTCTTTATTATTATTCCCAGGTCGGTTTCTACTCACGTCTTATTAATTTCGATGACTCCTCAAAAGGGGGACCCGCCGAAATGGCGACCTACCCAACAAGAATTACATTATGGTAACCGCCATAATTTGGTGAACGTGTCGTCCGACATCCATATGAACACGGACAAATGATGACGACGTAACAGCAAAGTCCGAAGACAAAAAAGAAAAAAAAGTAAATATATATAAATCCGCCTACAGAAGTGCTGATAAAATATATTTTTACTGTTTATGACATGACTCACCCTATCAAAAAAAAAAAAAAAAAAAATTACGTGATTCCTATCGAATAATTTACGTGATTTAAATAGGACCTGGCCTGAGAAGTCCGAAGGCGGATACCTTGTAAAATATATATAAATACAACAACAACAAAAAACAAACAAACAAGCAAATTAATTGTAAAACGCAGTTCTACAGAATTCAAAAATCTTTGCCCGGATACACAAAAAAAAACCCAAAAACGCACACACACACACACACACACACACACACACACACACACACACACAACCCTTTCAAATAAGCATACAAAAATAATTGTCGCCATTTTAAACACGTGAGGAAATTACCACGTGTAGAAATTCGCTCGGAAAATAACGCAGGTTTTGTCAAAGACATTAACCAGAACTATATATATATATTTCTTAAAAAAAAAAAAATATATATGTATATATATATAAAATTGTTTTATTTAAACTATATATAAAATTGTTTTTATCAATAAGTTTGAAACACAAATCTCTCGGTTAATTCAACCTCTGGTGAGTAAACGCTTTTCCTTCCTTTCTATTATACTTAACCCCCCCGCCCCCCCGCCATTTCTTTTGGTCGCGGCTTCCAAAAAAAATATTAACAAAAGATATAATAATAATAAAAATAATCATACAATTTTTTTTTTCATATAAATAATATTAGTAAAATCATAATGGATGCTCAACAAGTAAGCGTAAAACCCCCACAATTTATGGAAACTAGTGTTGAGGGATGGTTTGCAATATTAGAAGCACAGTTCCATCTCCGACATATTACTACGGACGAGACCAAATTTTATACCGTTATAAGTGCATTGCCACCTGACGTAGTGACGAATATACCGCCAGCGGTTTTACACTCGTTAGATTATGTTAAATTAAGGGAGTCGGTATTGTCTACCTACGAAAAGACTAGACCTGAACTCTTGGAGAAATTGATGAAGACCACTACGTTGCTGGGTCATCCGTCAATATACATCCAGATGTTAACAGTTGCAAATAGAATAGGAGTAAGCGACAAAATAGTGCGCCATAAGTTTATACGCGCACTGCCAAAGCAAATTGCCCCGGTGATAGTGGCTCACACCGAGATGTCCTTGGTAAAGTTAGGTCGACTGTTCGACAACTTGATGCCGTTAATAGAAAATACACCGGTATTTCAGACTGTAGAAAGTCAGGCTCGAACAAGTCACCATGGTAATAGACATACAGGCGAAACAACACCAGTTGGTCTATGCCCGTATAGAAGGAAACAGCGACCGAGAGTATGTAGAGCCCATATTTATTTTGCAGAAGAAGCTCGTACATGTAAGCCGTGGTGTAAATGGCCGAAGAAAAAGAGCAATATACAAATGCTACCTAACTCGCGTCCCTCATCTCTCGTCCCTCGCGATTTAGAAAACTAAAAAGGCGGACTGCATTTGCTCCGGTAGTGCCGCCGTTACTAGAAATTACTGCAAAAATAGGAGCGTCTAAAGTAGATACAGGAGCCAGTATTTCCATTTTACCACGTTCTGTAGTAAATGGAATTACCTTGGAATCAACTCCTGTTCATATCTCGACTGCTAACGACGAAAGCATAAAATTCTATGGTCAAACTAGCTTAGAAGTCAAGATTCCACATTTAAGAAGATCTTTCCAATGGAGTTTCGTGATCGCAGATGTCAGTAACCCTTTGTTAGGATTTGACTTTTTAAACAAGTTTAATATAGTAGTGGATTGCAAGAATAGATCCATCCATGATAATGTAACAGAGCGCAAAATTAAAGTTAACACAGTACCTGAAACCAATACTGTATTGATTAATAAAATAGACCTAGCAGAATACGTTAACGCAATAATAAATAACTATAGTAGCGTAATATCACCTCATAGCGATACAGACAAAGAATATGGTGGAGTGTATCACAGAATTGATACAGGCAGCCATGTACCAGTCTTTGCTAAAGCCAGGCAACTTTCCGGTCCTAAATTTGACGGAGCACAGGTGGAATTTAAGAACTTACTAAATACTGGAGTTATCCAGCCTTCCAGTAGCGAGTGGGCAACACCCTTGCACTTAGTGAAGAAATCAGATGGTTCATATCGAGCTTGCGGTGACTTCCGCGCACTGAATAGCGTTACCAAGACAGACCACTACCCGATACCGAACATAAATTCATTCTGCACACAACTTGCTGGTAGACAATATTTTTCCAAGATCGATTTGACTGCAGCATATCACCAGATTAAAGAAGATGTGCCTAAGGCTTATTTGAATTTAATTACATGCCATTTGGTCTAAAGAATGCTGCAGCCACATTTCAGCATTTTATGGACAAGATATTTCTAAAATTAAATTGTGTATTCGTATATTTAGACGGCATATTAGTTTTTAGCAAAAGTGAACAACAGCACAAGGAAGACTTAGATAAGGTACTCAAGATTCTTAGTGATAATAATTTAAAGATTTCCTTAGCTAAGTGTGTATTCGGAGTGCCAGAGTTGGACTTCTTAGGTTTTCATGTAAGCAAAGAAGGCGTGTTGCCTACTTCAAAAAAAATTAAAGAATTAGAAACCTTTCCAGTACCCAAAGATTCGAAAAGCTTGTGTAGATTTTGGGAATGACAGGTTTTTATCGCAAGTTAGTCCCTAATTACACAACCATAGTGCTACCACTATCCGAACAAATGAGATTGGACCCTAAAGCAACGTTTGAGCTAAACGAAGGAAAAACTCACGCTTTCAGAATAATAATAAGCAAATTGTCAGAAATTACAGCATTAGCTCATCCGCAGTCTTCATCCACAGAGTACCACCTGGTTACGGATAGTAGTCAATACACAGCTGGTGCTGCATTACACCAGCTAATAGATAAGAAACCAGTACCTATAGGTTTCTTTTCCAAGAAATTTTCGCAAGCTCAGGCCAAGTATTCTACGTTTGACAGAGAGCTACTGGTGGCTTATTTTTCAGTAATACATTTCCGTCACCTCATAGAGGGTCGTCACGTGACATTATTCACTGACCATAAGCCATTATGTGGAGCCTTTTATAGTCAGACACCTGCAAAGTCGGATCGACAACAACAACACTTGTCAGTACTTGCTGAATATATCGCTGGAATGGTGTATATTAAAGGAGACGAGAACGTAGTTGCAGACGGTATGTCTAGAATTTGCTTTAGCAGTGCAAATAGATGCATGTGATTTGGCTGAAATAGCCCAGGCACAAAAAGGAGATGACGAAATAAAGTCATATGCTAATTTAAAAGAATACTGTGTGTCACGTGAAATTGTGTGTGTCACGTGAAATTGTGTCCTGTGTAATACTTCAACCAAGTACCCCAGGCCGTTTGTCCCAAAAGAGCTTCGTAGGTCTGTCTTTGACAGTTTACACGGTTTAGCGCACCCTGGAACTGGAGCATCTATTAAACTGATTAAGTCTAGATACTTCTGGCCTAACTTAGATAAGACAGTCAAGCAATTCTGTGTAGAATGTGTTGTATGTCAACAGTCAAAAGTTCACACACACACAATGTCTGCAGTCCAGGAGTTTGATTTACCATCCGCATGTTTCCAAATGGTACATATTGATATTGTTGGCCCGTTACCCCTAACGCGCAATGAGTCAGATCCTTACCTCAGTCCATACAAATATTTGCTGACCTGTATCGATGGTGCAACTCGCTGAATTGAAGTACAGCCAATGATCGAAATAACTGCGCAGTCGGTAGCAGAGGCATTTATCAATGCCTGGATATCTCGATTTAGAGTTCCATTGCATGTTGTAACTGACAGAGCCAATTTGAGAGCAAATTGTTTCAAGAATTGGCCAAGGTAGTAGGTTTTTACCGATTGAGAACAACTTCGTATCATCCTCAAAGTAATGGGATGATTGAAAGAGCACATCATATCCTTAAGCAGCGATAATAACGCGAAAAGAATCCTGGATGAAAGCGATACCAGTGATTCTACTAGGTATACACAGCACCCCTAATGAATCAGGTTTTTCACCTTTTACCACTGTTACTGGAGCACCAATATTGATTCCTCATCAGCTGATACACAAGCAGAGAGTAGAAAAAGAAACTCCAGTTAACAACAAGTATGTACGTAATTTGTGTGAATGGATGTCCCAAATTGATGTACTCAACAATGGAAAAGGATTTATCCATGGAAATGCAAAATCTTTTATACCGAAAACCTTACTTTCCTGTGAGAAAGTATGGTTAAGGGTTGATCGAGTTAGGAAACCATTAGAAGCACCGTACTCAGGTCCTTATAAAGTTTTGACTCGATCAGATAAACACTTCCAGATCGATATGAATAACGGTACTCATGCACACGTATCAATCGATAGGTTAAAACAGTTTACAGAGCCAACTAGCAGTAATAGAACTAGAGTGACCGAGAAAGCACAGATAGGTACTACTAATGATAAGGATGTCAGAAAAGATGATACCGATGAAGTAGAGAGTAAAATTGCTGGTGGCATGTATAAATCTAGATCAGGAAGAAAAGTGACATGGAAAAAGAAAAATGAATACTTTTATTTTTAAACAGAAGTAGATATAGTAGTAATTTTAAGGATATTAACTAACTCCATTACTGGAGGGAGACTCATGTAGCCAAGACTACTATTTCTCCATTACATGTCTCTTTCTCTCTACTCTTCCCTTTCCCCCTTTCTTCCTTCCTCCTTTCCTCAAAAATGTGATCAGAGGTTGTAACCAATCAGGACGGAGAACAGTTCTGGTGAGAAAGACAAAAAGAAAGATACAAAAAGTGTTGGAAGCAAAAAGACGGAGACGCGAATGATTTCAGAGCCAGGGGACAAAAATGAAAATCACGAACTTTCTATAACCCGATACCACTTGTACGCTGAAATGAATATAAAACCGTTTCGTTTGGAAGTTCCTTTGTTTCTTTATTATTATTCCCAGGTCGGTTTCTACTCCCGTCTTATTAATTTCGATGACTTCCCAAAAGGGGGAGCCGCCGAAATGGTGACCTACCCAACAAGAATTACATTATGGTAACCGCCACTGTGATGATTAATTGTAGTGATATATATATATATATATATTTTTTTTTTCTTTTTTTGTAATAAAAAAAGATGAAGTCGGATTAAGCTTGGGAAGCTTTATTTAACTTAGAATATCATAGGGATTTTACATGGGCTTACAATGATTTAAAAGGAGGGAAAAGGAAGAGCATGCTCAAGAGAAGCAGTGCATTTCCAGAGAGCATAATTAGATAAAGAAGAGTTCTCTGTTTCAACATATTCTCTGCCATTCAGGAAAATCCGATTGTCATATAAAAAAAGGATTAAATGTAATCTCAGAAGCAAGTTTCTGCTTAAATTGGGGGGGGGGATGGAAAAAAAATGAAAGAAAAAGTTCAAAAGTGGTAGTTTTCAGTTAAATACAGAGGATTTTGACGAACTTTAGTAGGGCATTGAAGATTCAGCACACCAGTATTCTCTGAAGAGTCTCTCTCTCGAGAGGGGAAAGTGAGGAAGTAGGAATTGAGTTATTGGCGATGGAGTTCTTGGGAACATTGGTAGAGGATTAGAAGAACTGGACTGTAGAGGTATATTCTGTAGCCGTCGGTTCTCTGCCTCCAAACTGTTTGATCTATCACGCAGTGGAGATATTGTGGAGAAAGGACACAGTCGTTTCTCGTCCATTATTTAAGTGTACATGAGCATAGTTAGGATTGGCTTTAAGTACGTCAGCAACCTCGACTTTGCTTCCATATACATGTCACTTTAAGTAGATGGATTTAGTATTTGTTAGCCAAACAGAAATGGAATCTCCAGTGGCAGGTTTCCTTTAGAAATTGAAGAGAAATCTGTGGGGAGTGCAATTAGTGAAAGTGGAAAGCAATGAACGAATACTGTGGAGGGCTACATCTAGTATTCTCTCCCAATTATATATAGGAAGATTTCTTCCTATATATAATTTCGTAGAGCCAAACTCAGTTTGCCGGATGATTCTGTTATATCTCTCCACTAGATCGTTACTTGAGGATTGGAGGCAGTTGGTCGATGGGTAACACTTGAGAAAGCAGGAATTCCTTTAGTTTGTCTGACATGAAAGCCACACCATTTTGATCTTGCCTTTGGGATCGAACATAAAAGAGACTGATTTTTGGTCAGTGACCAGTTTAAAATATTTCCCAAGTAGTAAATGTCG
Source organism: Euprymna scolopes (assembly GCF_053919585.1). Lineage (NCBI taxonomy): Eukaryota > Metazoa > Mollusca > Cephalopoda > Sepiida > Sepiolidae > Euprymna > Euprymna scolopes. The sequence continues at coordinate 86,812,073 of NC_136485.1, forward strand.
CTATTTTCAGATCACTTCTACAATAGCATAGGCCTCCTTTACAACTGCAGTGCTTTTGCTCAGCAGGGGTTAATGTTCTTAAAAAGAACACAACAGTTCTAAGTTAAAGAGGCAGTGATAGCATGTTTCAAAGCATCTGTTTCGACCTCAAAAGTGAAGAGAAGAGACGATTCAGCAATTTCTTTCTTCAAGTATCTAAAGGTGTGTGTTTGTTCTTTATTGAGGGGAAAGTTGGTAATCCTGGTTAGGCGATGTAATTTCTTAGAGAAGTTTGATATCCACCTTGAGTAGTGGGAGAACATTCTCATAGCTCACTGAAGAGAAGGAAGATCTTGAGGAACAAGCAAATCCATCAATCTCTTGATCCTATTGGATTCAGGTTTTACTGAGCCTTTACTTATGGGATACCCAAGCAAGTCTACTGAGGCGAGAGAGTAATAAGACTTATTTTCGTTCAGTGTCAGTCCATACTTAATCACAGCACTCATGAACCTTTTCAAGTTAGTGTCATGCTTACCTTGATTTTCTTCACATACTGTAACATTATCAATATAGGCGAAGGTTCCTCAGACGTCTTCTTATTTGATGGTGTCATCGATGACTTATTGGAAACTTGCTACTTCATTGTTTACTCCAAACGGAATTCAATGGAACAGAAATCCAGAAGCTCTGAAGGCTGTATTTCCTTCTTCTTGCTTGATTTCAATTTGATGATGAGCACTGGTTAGCACAAGAGTGCTGAAAACTTGGTAAGTGGCAATTTCATTTACTATGTTTTCTATTTGAGGAAGAGAATAAGCATCAAGGAGAAGAGATCGGTTTATCATTTGGGAGTAATTCACAAGTCTCTTCCTGTGATTTCAGGCGATACTGCAAGCGCTTGTGCTCGCCACAGGGATTGAGAGAGCTGTATAATATCTCCCTCTAGCATATGGGATATTTCAGACTGAATAAATTTTGCATCTGGTAGGGTATGTCTCCTGGATTTTACTGTTATTGGGCGACAGTCAGGTGTTAAATTCATAAACAGAAAAGGGTAAGAGATGTTTTTAATGGCAGTCAGTCTACAAGCAGTAAGAGGGGGGAAGAGGTCCTCCAAAAGGTATTTCCATTGAAAATATTGATTTAAAAATTTATGCCCGAGAATGATATCACTGCATAAGTCGGCCATAATTGATAACGTCTTAATTTTTCCGTATAAGGGCGAACAAGATAGAATCTCTGAGAAAGCACATGAAGGAACTGAATTAGCAACAATATACTTATTGTAGTCAATAGCAGACACCGTCAGTGATCAGTGACTCATACAAAATGACCCTTCTTTTTACCATTCCTACAGGTTGAATTTTTGGCCGAGCGTATTGCCCTGTTATGTTTTGGGTTTCCGCAAAATAAACATTTTCATCCGGATCAAGTTGCTACTGCGAGTTGCTCAGTGCACACCGACTGGTTGATCACTACTTCTGTTTCAGCCATGCTCACAGAGGAAGTTAGAGAGTCCAATTTGATGTGGGAAGTTAGCTGTTTCTGGTTTGTTTTTAGCATGAAAGCTTGGTTGTCTGCCATGCGAAAATTGAATTCTTTGTTTTCAAGGAATCTCATTAATAAATGCATCCCTGATGTAATCGTCTTTCACTTGTGTGGCTGTCACAACCTAGTCCTTCGCAAGCTGATTGGCTAACAAAAACTCAATAGTAGGTGTGTATATAAAAACACGAGATAACCACAAAAATCTCGCATAAGCCTGAAGAATCCTAGAGTGGATGAAACGCGGAATATTCAGTGTAGCTTAAACGCCATATATATATATATATATATATATATATATATATATATATATATATATACTAGCAGTTCAGCCCAGCTTTGCTCGGGCCCTACTATTCATACTTTTAGGCATAAGTAACTTTCTATCACGGTAGAGGGAGCCCACCTTCCCCGCAGCAGCTACGACAATGCCCTCGATGTATCTGTTCAAACTCATGTCCCCTGTGAATGTTAAGCTGAGGAGTTTGAATGAAATACTTTCAGAAAATATATCATTAGCTATTGGTGGTTGAGAATTGGCTTGTACACTAATCGAATTCCAGACAACTGGGAGTTGCATTGGACATCGACTGGAGGAAACACCCAGCTGTAGATCGCCTACATGAGTACCTTCCCCTTACCCCAATCTCATTTAAAGAAAGAGGAGGTTTCAGTTTTTTCATCACTACTTCAGAAGTAAATTAGAACTTTTAGAATTTATTATGCGGTAATATATTTATTGGTAAACTTCATTACATCTACATCGACCAATTTGTAAAAAAATGGATGTCATCTGGAGGACCTACTGACAACGATGCTTGATAGAAATGGTTAAGTGTAATAAGAGAGGAGAATCTGAAAAGAATTTTTAGCTTGTCAAGAATCGCCTACATGGGCACCTTCCTTCTATCTCCGTCTCGCTTGATGGTTTCACCTGGAGAAGCAAGCATGAGCTTTTGGGTAATACCCACCTATAAAAACAATTATGCAGAAAAAGATCGATTGGGAAACTTCATCACACCTACATTGACTTGCAGAAGACTAGATACCATGACATGTAGATAGCAGGGATAGTTGGAGAGAACAAGTCAGAAATATATCCGAGAAAAATTCTTGACCTGATTGATTGATCGCTTGATCGATAAGTGAACACCGTATCGATTATTAAAAGAACGGAAGTTTGATGTCATTTAAATTTTGATTAACAAATATTTACAGTAATATTTTAATATGTTAATATTTCTTTAAACAGTCTCTATATTTTTATGACATTTGCAACATTTCATAGACTAGAAAGTATGTAAGCCCATGTAGTAACTCTATTGACAGCAATCTGAACGACACAACTTCCCTCAAAGCTCCCGTCTCAAAAGTTTTTTGTGTTTTTTTTTTACACTTGTTCGTCTTAAACAATACATATTGCCACTTGGACGAAACCATATCTACAGGGACACTATATGAGGAGATGAGCGAGATGTCTGTTCACATTGCAGTTAAACTTTGGCATGTTAGTACAGTCAGCGAAGTGGGAAGCAGGGAGGAATTTCAAAGTTTAGTAGAAGGCTTTCCAGCATCTAGGGATTTCAGTGAAATGAAGGGGTGGGATTTTACTGCTAAACAGGCTTGTCGAGTGTATGCACGTCGAGGGGTTGCAAGTGAAATTAGTTCGTCAGAGTACATTCCATTAAAGTACTTGTAAAACAGGCACAAAGATGCAACATTATGACGATGAGACAGGGACTAGAGCTTGGCTGATAGTGTGAGACCTATAAGAGTGTCATGATTCAGATTTGCAACACAATAAAGGAACGAAACAAATGAAGTTGACAAATATTTAGCATACGTTACAATCTACGCACCTGGTTAATATATTTAAATTCGTCCAGATTTCGTATATATTATTATTAGGGCTATGACAACAGCATATTCGTTTCATTGTTTCGACTCTTAAGTATATATCCGATACAGTTAATCAACCGAAAACCACATCACTCTATATACAAGCATTTAAGATATCAACGGATACACACTCGAGAGTCAAAACAATGAAAAGAATGTGCTCTTGTCATAGCCCTATTAATCAGACACGTGCTATGCATCCTTCTGGTTAACGAGATAATCGGGTAACGGTTAAAACAAAACAAATAGGAAAACGAAAAATAGAAATAAACCACAAAAGAAGTGGGAATATGGAAGGAATACGTTGCAGTTCGTATAAACTTACACGTTTCTATTTAATACTCGCTTCAATATCTCTACAGGAAGTAAATCAAGTGACATATTTGGGAGGGGGAGTAGAAAATGAATTAACATCGCTATTAGTGTCTAGATTCCACCTCACTCTCTACAAAAAATTCGGGAGGGGGAGTAGAAAATGCATTAACATCGCTATTAGTGTCTAGATTCCACCTCACTCTCTACAAAAAATTCGGGAGGGGGAGTAGAAAATGCATTAACATCGCTATTAGTGTCTAGATTCCACCTCACTCTCTACAAAAAATTCGGGAGGGGGAGTAGAAAATGCATTAACATCGCTATTAGTGTCTAGATTCCACCTCACTCTCTACAAAAAATTCGGGAGGGGGAGTAGAAAATGCATTAACATCGCTATTAGTGTCTAGATTCCACCTCACTCTCTACAAAAAATTCGGGAGGGGGAGTAGAAAATGCATTAACATCGCTATTAGTGTCTAGATTCCACCTCACTCTCTACAAAAAATTCGGGAGGGGGAGTAGAAAATGCATTAACATCGCTATTAGTGTCTAGATTCCACCTCACTCTCTACAAAAAATTCGGGAGGGGGAGTAGAAAATGCATTAACATCGCTATTAGTGTCTAGATTCCACCTCACTCTCTACAAAAAATTCGGGAGGGGGAGTAGAAAATGCATTAACATCGCTATTAGTGTCTAGATTCCACCTCACTCTCTACAAAAAATTCGGGAGGGGGAGTAGAAAATGCATTAACATCGCTATTAGTGTCTAGATTCCACCTCACTCTCTACAAAAAATTCGGGAGGGGGAGTAGAAAATGCATTAACATCGCTATTAGTGTCTAGATTCCACCTCACTCTCTACAAAAAATTCGGGAGGGGGAGTAGAAAATGCATTAACATTGCTATTAGTGTCTAGATTCCACCTCACTCTCTACAAAAAATTCGGGAGGGGGAGTAGAAAATGCATTAACATCGCTATTAGTGTCTAGATTCCACCTCACTCTCTACAAAAAATTCGGGAGGGGGAGTAGAAAATGCATTAACATTGCTATTAGTGTCTAGATTCCACCTCACTCTCTACAAAAAATTCGGGAGGGGGAGTAGAAAATGCATTAACATCGCTATTAGTGTCTAGATTCCACCTCACTCTCTACAAAAAATTCGGGAGGGGGAGTAGAAAATGCATTAACATCGCTATTAGTGTCTAGATTCCACCTCACTCTCTACAAAAAATTCGGGAGGGGGAGTAGAAAATGCATTAACATCGCTATTAGTGTCTAGATTCCACCTCACTCTCTACAAAAAATTCGGGAGGGGGAGTAGAAAATGCATTAACATCGCTATTAGTGTCTAGATTCCACCTCACTCTCTACAAAAAATTCGGGAGGGGGAGTAGAAAATGCATTAACATCGCTATTAGTGTCTAGATTCCACCTCACTCTCTACAAAAAATTCGGGAGGGGGAGTAGAAAATGCATTAACATCGCTATTAGTGTCTAGATTCCACCTCACTCTCTACAAAAAATTCGGGAGGGGGAGTAGAAAATGCATTAACATCGCTATTAGTGTCTAGATTCCACCTCACTCTCTACAAAAAATTCGGGAGGGGGAGTAGAAAATGCATTAACATCGCTATTAGTGTCTAGATTCCACCTCACTCTCTACAAAAAATTCGGGAGGGGGAGTAGAAAATGCATTAACATCGCTATTAGTGTCTAGATTCCACCTCACTCTCTACAAAAAATTCGGGAGGGGGAGTAGAAAATGCATTAACATCGCTATTAGTGTCTAGATTCCACCTCACTCTCTACAAAAAATTCGGGAGGGGGAGTAGAAAATGCATTAACATCGCTATTAGTGTCTAGATTCCACCTCACTCTCTACAAAAAATTCGGGAGGGGGAGTAGAAAATGCATTAACATCGCTATTAGTGTCTAGATTCCACCTCACTCTCTACAAAAAATTCGGGAGGGGGAGTAGAAAATGCATTAACATTGCTATTAGTGTCTAGATTCCACCTCACTCTCTACAAAAAATTCGGGAGGGGGAGTAGAAAATGCATTAACATCGCTATTAGTGTCTAGATTCCACCTCACTCTCTACAAAAAATTCGGGAGGGGGAGTAGAAAATGCATTAACATCGCTATTAGTGTCTAGATTCCACCTCACTCTCTACAAAAAATTCGGGAGGGGGAGTAGAAAATGCATTAACATCGCTATTAGTGTCTAGATTCCACCTCACTCTCTACAAAAAATTCGGGAGGGGGAGTAGAAAATGCATTAACATCGCTATTAGTGTCTAGATTCCACCTCACTCTCTACAAAAAATTCGGGAGGGGGAGTAGAAAATGCATTAACATCGCTATTAGTGTCTAGATTCCACCTCACTCTCTACAAAAAATTCGGGAGGGGGAGTAGAAAATGCATTAACATCGCTATTAGTGTCTAGATTCCACCTCACTCTCTACAAAAAATTCGGGAGGGGGAGTAGAAAATGCATTAACATCGCTATTAGTGTCTAGATTCCACCTCACTCTCTACAAAAAATTCGGGAGGGGGAGTAGAAAATGCATTAACATTGCTATTAGTGTCTAGATTCCACCTCACTCTCTACAAAAAATTCGGGAGGGGGAGTAGAAAATGCATTAACATCGCTATTAGTGTCTAGATTCCACCTCACTCTCTACAAAAAATTCGGGAGGGGGAGTAGAAAATGCATTAACATTGCTATTAGTGTCTAGATTCCACCTCACTCTCTACAAAAAATTCGGGAGGGGGAGTAGAAAATGCATTAACATCGCTATTAGTGTCTAGATTCCACCTCACTCTCTACAAAAAATTCGGGAGGGGGAGTAGAAAATGCATTAACATCGCTATTAGTGTCTAGATTCCACCTCACTCTCTACAAAAAATTCGGGAGGGGGAGTAGAAAATGCATTAACATCGCTATTAGTGTCTAGATTCCACCTCACTCTCTACAAAAAATTCGTCCCCGTCCAGTCACACAAAATTTATCGAATAAAAAATAGCCGAACGAATCTATTTAAATTATTTAATCAAGTTCAAAAAGCAAATAACAAATTAAATTACTCCCACCTCCAATCTATTTCCATAATGAGACATTCTTTTTTTTCTTCTTTTTGTTTTTCATTCTGCTTTCTATACCGATTTATACCACCCTTTCCTTTTTATTTTTTTTATCTTTTTTTTTTACATTTTCTTGTTTGAGACGTTTTCTTTCTTTCTTTTTTGTGATTTCAACAATTCAAACGTTTAAGTTTTAAATTTGTGAGATGAGGGCTGATTGTTTATATTACTTGTATTAATGGAAGGGAGGTAATCCCCTGTCGATCTTTATTAGAGTTGCCTCCCCTTTATCAACTAATTTTGTCATAAAAACGAAACAATAACCATAAAATAGAAACTAACTCAAAGAATATGAAAGTATTGATGGAGTCAATAACTTGTTCTCTTTTTTTTCCAAACAACAACCAACATGCCTGAGGACGGTTGGAGGCTAATCCAACCGAAACATTGCACAAATAACACTAAACTCCAAGCAATACAAGTAATATAATTCAAGCATTATCTTATATGAATGCGAACACTGGCAAACGATAATTTGTTTCGACATTTTTATTGAAGGGAGTATTACATATACAATTAAGAATAACATACATAATTAATAAATGTATTTTTTTTTAATTTGTAGGATCAAAAATATTCTAGATGTATTAATCGTTTAGTTATGCTAATTTAAGATGGTGTCAGAAGGGTAAAAAAATTTAAGAAGATCAAAGCATTTCGAAAAAAGTTATTTTTCCTTTTCTTTTAATTATATAACGTAGAGAAATTGTTTCATTTTGGCTGGTAATAATGTATATTTACTCAACAAAATGATATTTTCCAAACTAAATTAATCTTTCTCTGTCTGCATCTCTCTCTCTCTCTCTCTCTCTCTCTCTATATATATATATATATATATATATATATATATATATATGTATATATATATGTGTGTGTGTGTGTGTGTATGTGTGTGTGTGCTAGCAGCTCACCCGGTCTAAATGCCCGGTCGTAAAATACGCTTAAATATGATATTTTAATTTATGCAAATTTCGTATTTATTTTTAAAGAGAAAATTCTCTATTGATTATTATATTGTACCCAATATATACAGTGATGACTTCAAAAGTTAAAAAAAATGAATTTGATGCCACCAGCTGGAATTGAAACCAAAACATTCAGTGCTTCAATCTTAACCGTTATTTAGCACTTCAGTTTTCGTTGTTACCGGATAGATAAAATATACTGAAATTTAAGCAACTTCAACTAAAAATGTATATGTATGCATGCATATATCTATCTAGTCGATTTATACCTGCCAAAGTCAACTGTTTTTTTTCAATTTTAATCCCTTATTATAACCCGGGGATATACAAGAAGGCAACATAAGTCGTACATTTTTTCACCACATGAAAATTCAAGTCAAATTAAAAGCATTTTTAAAACTGAATAACCTTGATTAAATCTGAAACCCCTTTTAGCATAGATATGTCAAATCCACATTCCCCATACTGTTTGAGCATATACACACTAGTATGTTTAAGATTTAGGGCGGCCATCACACACGCATACGAAAACTATTCTTTCTAGTCTTCCATTATCTTTATCTCGATCCCTAAACCGCCATCCTTTCCCATTCATTCCTATATCTAAACACAGACTCAAATCGGCACCCCTATTGGATCTTATGGCAGTCAATAGCAGCAAACAAACACTACATATATTTTTCGTTTATATCAGTCCAATGCATAGCATCTAGTATTTATAATTTAAGGCGTGTCACCGAAACAAAGCAAAAAAAAATTTAAGGTGTGTCACCTAAACAAAGCAAAAAAAAAAAAAAAAAAAAAAAAAACCCAACAAACAAACAAACAAACAAAAAAACGCCCCTTCAGGATCTTTCAAAATAATTGTCTCTGACTAAAACTCTTGATTTGGCTAGATCGAGTTGGATCACTATTGCTTTTTTTAAACTTTATTTTATATATAACCCAATCTTATTTTTCACAATATCTGACTCCTAAATATATGAACCTATGATCGGAAATCCTGTTTTGTCGTTTGCTTTAATTATTGCCACATCTCTAATGAATAGAAACTGACTACTTCCTCGCTTGCCCTCTCAGCCACTTTCAAGCCATCGTGAGGCGAAAACAAAGCCATCGTGAGGCGTTCTCCTATCTTGAGAGTTCAAAAGATTTTGACGGAACTATCGTTTTTGTACTCATTTCACTTCCGACCATTTTTGCCTATTTAAAGAATCATTTTCTCTCATTCTTTGGGATTTTGGCTTTGGGAGGGCAGTTAGTAGCAGCAGTAGCAACCATTGTACTCAATTTCCCCTTAAAAATAAAACACTATTCCTTCGACATAGCATCGAGTATTTATAATTTAAGGCATTTATGTGTCACCCAAAACAAAGCAAAAAAAAACAAAAAAACAAAAAACAAAAAAAAAAAAACAAACAAACAAACAAAAAAACACCCGTTGAGGATCTTTCAAAATAATTGTCTCTGAATAAAACTCTTGTTTTGGCTGGATCAAGTTGGATCATCTTTTGCTTTTTTTTAAACTTCATTTTATTTCAATAAATTCCAGTCTAACACTTGATTTTTTTAATGAAATCTACGTAAAGAAATCAAGTTTTAGTTATCGAAAAGTTCATTTAAGATTCGCCTCTACCTCTCAAACGTTAAGAACTCGTAAAGCAGTGGAGAATATGATTCTTCTTCTACAAAATTGACGAACTGTTATTTCTCTCGATCTTTTCTTGCTTTTGCAGTTCCTGAATAAAAACGTCGCTGGACATTGTTCTGCTCGTACGTTTAGATAACTGGAAAAAATCTTAAGCTAAAACAACAAATTTTATTACTATTTCAGATTAATAATTCTTACTTTCAATTAATTTCGTCGATCAGATTTGTTTGTTTCCGAAAAATAAAAAAGTTGTAGGCAACAAAATATTTGTATTGAAGGAAAAGATCGAAATATTTGTTTCGATCAATGTAAAGAAAGACGACTCTTAATAACAAATAATTTATCAAATTAATTAGATTTGGCCCAAAGAAATAAAAAGCATCATAAGCATCATCATCATTGGTTTTAGGGGTAGATGGGGGAGGGGACAAATAGGTGAGACTTGTAGGAGTAGGTGGAGGATATTTTATTCATGTTTTAAAAGAAATTTGTTTGAAAGGTTGAAAAATGATGAAGACACTACTTGCACCCTAATCTCAACTAGACTACGAACAGGATTCACAAAGATAATGTGTTGCACATTAGATAAACACCCTTTAATGTTTCGTTAGAATATAGAAAGAAGAAATGTCGACTTAATGAGAAACAACCTCCTCCAACTTGTAACTGACACAAATAGCAAAAACAATGCTTTACCGGGAACTTAAACATTCATACATTGAATGCCTACTGGAGAGATCTTGAGTGCCTACTAGACAGACACTATTCTCGAGTGTCTAAAGTCTCTATGTGCAAGGGGTTGTCAGGAAAAATTTGGTATGAGGATACTCTGGCTAAAGATTCAAAATCACATAGTATTCCTGGCCCGAATAAGATATGCTTAGTATGACTAACACACACTGGCTTACACACGATGAATGGTACACCTTCTCCAAGTAATGTTACCTCAAGTAACATCACGAAGCTGGACAATCCACCAACAAGAGACATCAAAAAATGTATATTACAACATATTTAAATGGTCAATTGGAGAGAAGGAAATTATGTTCTCAACTTCTTTACTAACTCAGTGTTTGAGCGGTAAAGGAGAACTTTAATGTAATATTCGAATATCTATGTATCTCATATAGAAATCAAGTGTTAGCACCAGGAAGGGGTCTCTTGATTTCTGAGGACATCGACTAAAGTAAAATTAAACATAAGTAAAAGCACTTTATATCTAACTTCTGTCTTAACAATATGAAATCCAGGAAAATAATAATCCCAAATAGTAAATTACTCCTCTTTTTATTTAACTTGACAAATAACTTGATTTGATTTTCATATCTCTGATTGTACAAAATAAAATATTTGCAGAATTCGTTGTTGCTCCAGATCTTTAAAATAACCAGCGGTATTCACCCTGTGCGGGTTGAACTGGCTTCCTTCAAAGGAGGAAATTTCATGGGAATATAAAGTTCACAAGCTGTCCCCAGTTGCATGCATATCCCGGTCAGGGGAAATGACGACGTTAGTTTTTTTCAATTTTTGCTGGAAGATGTCGATATCCTCCTACATACAGTGCCTGAAAATGGTCATGCATATGCTTCTAACACAGGCTCAATGTTGCTTAACTTCGGTGATTCAACGACTATTAAAATCGATGATCTTTAAAATGGTGACATTATGAGTCGAAATGGCTTCTGTTTGCATGAAATGCCCACTCCTAAATAATGAAATTAAAGAACGAACTAATGTTAAAGTCACAAATGTGTAATGTGCGGAATTTAGTCACCGAAAGGAAGGTCAATTCTTGAATGTGGGAAAGAAAAAAATTGAAACTTGACATTGTAATGACACCCTTTTTAGAAGGAATGAATATAACAGTGAATATAATTGAACAATCTTAATAGAACAAGCAATAAAGATATAAACTGAAAAGGTATGTACAAAAAGGAGGTTTGCGAATAAGTGCTTTACTGGAACTTATCTTAGGAAGAGTGTTCTAGTAACAGCTTACACGTTCGGATCCATGTATTCTCGCTATTTTCTCGCTATGTTCGTTGCAAAAATGTCGACTGTGAATCGATGGGTCTATGTCGCAAATGCAGTCAAGCCGATGCCGACAAAAATGTGAAAACTGGAATAAGAGGGATAGTTGTATTTGAACTGCCGCATAAGGGTGTTGTAATAAAAACTTGGCCAAGTTGCTGCCAGCAACTACCTTCAAAAGGCTTTTATTCCCCAAAAGTCACTTCATGTCCTGGTAGTAAAAGGCTGGAGCCCAGAGCGATTTTGTTTATATACATTGACCCACATGTAGAAAGTAAACTGTTGGCCAATACACGCAACCCTTAAAGAAACTAGAGAGACAACCACTAACTAATAAATGAGCGTATTATAAATTCCAATAATATTTAATAAAATGTTGGATTTATATCCAGATAAGTCAAAATGATTTTTGGTGGATTCCATAATGACCTATATAAAATACTAGTCTGGGTGCCCGGCGTTGCCCGGGTGTTTGGAGGTGTGTGCTGAGAGAGAGAAAAAAAGTGGTAATAGGCAGGCAGGCTCGAACCCGTACCGCAAAGGAGGAAAAGAACGTAAAAAACGTGACGTCTTTGCTGTTGCGTCCATCGCAAAACCGGAAGTGGCGAAGGTTTAAATTAAGGCTAGTCAATCGAAAAGAGAGGATGACTCGAAAGCCACCTATCCCTGTAGAAAAGTGCCCAGTTTAGGACGAATTTAGGAATTAATGTTTTTAGCCAAATTTTCGATATTTGTCAGCCAAAAGGGTCAAGCTTCAAAACAATACTGACCATTGTCGAAAGTTTTAGGCATACATACATACATACATACATACATACATACATACATACATACATGCATACATACATACATACATACATACATACATACATACATACATACATTTAAACAGATAGGTGAGATTTATATTATAGAATATGGCCTAAGTTATAATATTATAGCTACATCTGGGGAGATCCGCACAGAACACCCTTTTCTTATTTTAGCAGAGTACAAAATCGACTTTAAAATTTTAAGGGTAGCTTATTCTCTTTTATTACAAAAAAAAAATGTTGCTAGTCTTTTTCTACACCATGAAAGGTGAGATGTTGCTCGTATCTCCCTTCCCATGAGAGTGCTCAACTGAACTCCAATCTTTGATTCCTCCTTGGAAGAACATGTTTCAGTAAGAATGTATTTCTACAACATCGAAAAAATAAAACTTTTCTTCCTCCCATCACGTACACAATGTCAGGCGGAATTTCCAGTGACACAACTTGTATAAACTACATGGCACATTACTGCTGGATTGCTTCCTTGCTGATATACAACCTGGTCGTTTTCAAATCCAATGTTAATAAATTCTTGCCCCAAAACGCCCTATAACTAATCAAACACAATCCATTGACCAATGTTAATAGTTCCATATTCATTTTCGGTTGATAATTATTCTGTCTAATCAATTCTTATAGTAAAAATTAATAATAAATAAAAAAAATAAAACGAAAAATATTTGTTTACGCTAACATAATTCACATATGCATAACAGGTATAATTCGAACTAATAGCGTTCAAACTATTACCACTTTATAAATTGCACGTGTACTTTTTTCATCGATTATAGTTAATGCAGGTTCAAAAATAATAAAAATAATCCATTTTAATGATCCATGGTGGTATTTTGTCATAATTTGAATGGAGGCCATGTTTCTTTCTGTATACATTTTATTTTCAGCAATTTCATCATCGAGCGTTCAAAGCAACCAAAAATTTCTCAAAAGGGAACAATATTTTTGTTATCTAATCAGAAAGTGTGTACGCAATATTAAAAGAAAATAATGATAACGGTGCGACAGAAGTATGTGTCTCACAAAATATCTTCCTGGTGTATACACGTAATAGTAGTAGTAGATATGATTATGAAATTAGCTCATCTATCATATATGTATGACTACTTTTTAAAGAAAATATCGAGCAGTACTATCATTAAAAAAAGAAAGCCAAACTAATAGCATAGACTAACTTTTTAGTTATGGCTTACGGGGCATTTAAGTCCAGTCGTGGCCCTATATGGGAAGTAGGTTACTAATAGGCTAGTTTGATCCTGCGACAATATAAAATATTTGAATTCGGATTGTAGTTGCAGTTCCAGATTTTTACTGAAGGAACACTCAATGTCACATCCAGGTAGATAGCAGCATTAAGACCCTTTATGTGGATCATCAAGTTATAAGCAAATCTCGGCTAAGGAATAAAGCCGCCGATGAAAATATTAAAAAAATAAATAAATAAAAGAGAGAACATATCGAAACATGTCACTGGAAACATGTCAATAAATATTTACATTGTTAAGTTATGATAAAACAAAAACTATAAATAAAAAGTAATTTATAAAAAAGTAAAAGCATCGTCGCCTCCACGAACATACTAACTCTCTGAGCAAATGATCTTCAAGAACAGCTTCACCTTTGGCGTACGAGAAAAAACAAACAAAAAAACAAACAAACAAAAAAACAAACAAACTAACAAAAAAAACAAAAAAAAACGAACATAATCCTTATTGACGGGATATGCAAGAAAGCGAAAAATTAATTTCATTTTATCCACATTCGTTTGTTGTGTTATTTTGCTTGCACTTTATCTAATTTAGACGTCAATATTTCTTGATTCAGATCCAATGCCAACAAATGACTTCAGAGAATCGATTAAATGAATAGACAATTCTTTTGCAGTTTTGTACTAAATAATAGGAAAAAAAGAACACGGACCGAAAGGTAATTAAGTAAGAAGTGGTAATTTTAACATCCACAATTCACAATTGCGACATGCTGATGTATTAAAACTCATCTGAATATGGGTGAAGGTAAACAGGGCCATTTGCCAAAACCAGGCAGAAACTGACAAAAACGATAAGAAGCTTTTGCTAATGCAAACAGTCTTTTTCTACGTCTAAACGAAGAACTTGCTTTCAGCAGCGGGGTACGAAATAGCAACTAAAAGAACGTAATAATTATAAATAGTTTCAGCAGCACAAAGTAAAGTACAACCAGTTTCAAGGAGTTTTTAGTCAAAAGAGAAATTTGTGAATACTTAAAGTGCACATACCCACTCCAACAAGCTGTAACTAGTAAGCGAACTGTCAATGTATTGCATATGATGCCAAGAAAGACATTATCGCCACTACTATTGCTACTACTATTGCAGACGAGAATTTCACGAAGTGGGAAGGTGACGGTGGTCATTTAATTACCGGCACAGACAACTTGGAGATGTTGACCTTCTGTGTAGAAACTACATCGTGATGGGATCTGATATAAATCGGCAAGAAGAAGGTATAGCGATGGGATCGCCATTGTGTCTATTAATGGCTAATGCATACATGGAATACTTTGAGGAAATAGCATTCGGATCAACACCATTAAAGCCACAAATGTGATTGCGATATGTAGATGACATATTCATACTCTGGTCCTATCAAAAAGGCGTTCAAACATTACTAAACCAGGTGAATTCGATCAGTCCAACTATATAATTCACGATGGAAGAAGAACATAACAAATTATCGTTCCTAGATGTGCTGATAACCCGCACTGGTCAGGGGTTTATGTCATCTGTATACCGAAAGCTAACTTTCACTGGACAGTACCTAAACTTCAATTCCCACCATCCATACAATGTAAAGAACGGAATCGTCCGTTGCTTACAATACCAAGCAAAAGCAATATGTAGTAACAGCAGTGCATATCAGAAGGAGATGGACAGTTTAAGAGAAAACCTCCACCGAAACAACTATCCCGAGAGCATGACATCAGCTCCAAGAAATCTTTACCAGGCACAAAAAGACATCACTCATAAACTCACTACAGTTTGTATACCATATATGAAGAACTTATCTGAAAAACTTCAACGAATATGTAATCCACACGATAGGACAGTTATTCAACTCTCCGGAAACAGCTTGTGAGAGTAAAGCCCGCTACAGAAAAAATCGTGACTAAGAACTGTGTATATGAAATCCCATGTAAATGTGGAAAACTATACAAAGGTAAGACGTGTGGTCCATTAAAAGCATGGTTAGAAGAACATCGAAAAGCCGTAGTACGTGAAGAGATTGAAAAATCAGGTATAGCTGACCATATTTGGAAGGAAAAGGGAAACAATCTTCCATTATGGGACGAAGTAAAAATTATAGACCGAGAAGAACGGTGGAGAGTAAGACGACTCAAAGAAAAAGGCAGCACATATGCTATGCACCAATTAATAAGTAGACCTAGTATAGAATTTAATATAATATGGAAACCTTTAATTATAAACAAATAATATATACAAGTAATATGTAAAAAGATTTATATATATATATATATATATATATATATATGTATGTGTGTGTGTGTGTGTGTGTGTATCCACCCTCTATCGCTCTATCTCTCTTTCTCTGTCTGTCTCTCTGTCTATATATATATATATATATATATATATATATATATATATATATATATATATATATATAGCAATTTATAAAATATATATGGCGATTAAGCTACACTGAATATTCTGCGTTTCATCCAACTATAGGATTCGTCAGGCTTATGCGCGAATTCTGTCGTTGCTTCTTGTTTTTATATATGTTGAGGATTTCTAGTTGGCCAATCAGCTTTCTAGTGTCCACCGCGCCCCTTCCTATCAGCCAATGGGCATGCATTTTATCAAACAAAGGATCTGTTTTAGAACTAGGTTAGTGGTTTTGGGTGGCCGTTCTCCTTTTTTTTATGCATATAAATATACCTATGTGTACACAGTAATGCACATATATATACATATATACATATATACATATATATATATATATATACATATATGTGTGTGATCGTTTATGTATATTCATGTTTATTTAATTTATTTATTTATTTGTTTTCTATTGTTATTGTTAGTTTTAAAGCTATTTTGTATCGCTATCCTAGAGTAAGTTTTATTTTGTGAACACAGTTGTTTGCTATTTCCCGCCTACAGTTTAATAGATTTTGGGGTTCTTTAAAGTACAGGATAGAAAATTTTTCATGGAGGCATAATTTACATGGGTCGTCTAAATGTCTGCATGTGGTAGCTTGTCTCATTATTTTCCATTCGACTACCGGCGAATGTCCGCTTTCTTTGAGTTCCCAGTATTTATTCGCTAGTGTTGTTTTTATACGGTGTTTTTTATTTTTGAATGTGCTTTTGTGGTCATAGTATCGGGTTTTGAAATCTAAGGAAGTCATGCCTATGTGATATTTCTTGTTATTCGGGTTTTCTTTCGCAAATATTGTTGCATGACTTCCTTAGATTTCAAAACCCGATACTATGACCACAAAAGCACATTCAAAAATAAAAAAAAACACCGTATAAAAACAACACTAGCGAATAAATACTGGGAACTCAAAGAAAGCGGACATTCGCCGGTAGTCGAATGGAAAATAATGAGACAAGCTACCACATGCAGACATTTAGACGACCCATGTAAATTATGCCTCCATGAAAAATTTTCTATCCTGTACTTTAAAGAACCCCCAAATCTATTAAACTGTAGGCGGGAAATAGCAAACAACTGTGTTCACAAAATAAAACTTACTCTAGGATAGCGATACAAAATAGCTTTAAAACTAACTGTTGTGGTTGCAAGGTTGAACAATAATTAGTAAGGAAATACAATGAAGACGCAAACAACAAGATAACGCAATAATAAGTGTATTAAAGATAAGGTATATTTACAATATGTACAAATGACGGTGTCGAGTCAGAGAGTCTTGGTGGGAGGACATGTACGCTCTTCGGCGTCACTTCCGGTGGCATTTGAGTAAGACACACCAAGGCCAACCTAGGCTTGCCATTTATAATGTTATGTTATTCGCATATGCAAATAAGTGGTTGCCACCACAACACCCCCCTCCCAAGATTTGAAGTCACACAGATTTCAATATCTTTTTCTTTTTGGGTTTACCATTAATGGTTCATTCACTTTTCTTTACGTATACGGTGGGGGCTGCCCACTCGCTGTGTTCTATTTTTGATAGAATTCCCGTCTGTTCCAATCTATTTAATTCTTTATCAATCTTTTCCAACCCAGCGAACGGAACATTTCGCTTTTTTCTAAAAATTGGGCTGGCGTTTTCTTTAAGTTCAAACGAGGCCTTGGATTTATTGCAGCGACCTAAGTTAGTCGTGAATGCCTCAGGAAAAAATTCTTTTAAATCGTCTTTTATATTTACTGTTGTTGGAGAAGAACATTCTAATTCTTTACAGAATGTATTGATTGACTTATCCCATAGTCCGAATTTCTCAATTAAATCTATTCCAAACAGATTTTCACTATTTTTTAGTACGAATATTTTTAATTTCTTCGAAATCCCTTTCAATTTTATCGGGAGGACAACTTCTCCTTCAAATTTTATACCACCACCAGTTACCGTCCGGGCTGCTTTCCTAGTTTTCATCATGGCCGGTTTTCCCAACTTTTTCCACGTATTCAGGTTTATTATAGAAACATCGGAGCCGGAGTCGAGTTGTAACTTTATTGATGTTTTAAATATTTCCACTTTTACGTATTTTCGCCGATCTTTGTCTAATTTTGTATTTGATTTTGTTTGCTGTACTCTCTTTCTGGTGTAATCTTTATATCTGCAGCAATCGCTTTTGTGTCCCACCTTCTTACAAATGTAGCATTTTTTCTTCTTATAAGGACAATCTGATTCCCAATGCTTTTCTGCACATCTCTTACAGTTATATCTAGGAAGAGGCTTGTTATACTGTGTACTATATTCATGGTTATTATCTTTGGAATATCCCGTTCCATTGCTTTTCTTTGTAAAGTTCTTGGTTGGTGCGTATGGTTTTCTAACTTTTCTTACATATGCCACTCCGGATTCTTCTATATCTTTTAAATCCTTTTTTTAGTGTAATGGCCCTTTCACAGTCCTCTGCTAGTTTCTGGAGGGTTAAATCCTGCTCAGATTCCAGCTTAGACAACACTCGTCTGCGTATTTCTGCATTTTTCGTGGAAACTAACCCTTGAGCGAAGATTAGACATTTAAAATCTTCTACCGTTAGTTCTGCAAGCTTAAAATTATCGCAGTTTTTATTGACAACTGATGCGTATGTCAAATAATCTTGGTTGTCCATCTTTCTTAGATTCATGCACAGCCATCTTTTATGAAAAAGAGATATATTTGGATTAAATAATTCTTTTAGTAATTTTACAGCTTCCATGAACTCTAATTCCGCAGTTTTTTTAGGTAATATGTAATCTACGAATTTGCTGTGTTCTGATGTACCCAATTTTCTGAGTAAGAGGCTCACTTTCTGACTATTTGGCCAATTTTTACAGTCCAGTTGAAAAACATCCTCGTATCTTGTGTAGTATGCTTCAAAATTCTTCTCTTCCTCAGGCACATAATGAAATGTGTCCATGCTATTAGAAATAGTTGTATGGGAGAAATTAACACTATGGACATTTTCGCGATTACTCTTTAGTAGTTCCAGTGTTTTAGCAAAACGTTCCTCTTGTCTTTCTTCATATTCCAATTGTAGTTTCTTATGCCTTTCTTCCTGTTCCAATTGCAGTTTTTTCTGCTTTAATTGCGCCATTTTCTGCTTTTCTTCTTGTTCCTGCTGCCATTTCAATAATCTGTCCTCTCTCTTTTCCTCGAGGTCAGCCTGTGCCTGTATTTGTGTTTGCAAAAACTCGTTTTGTGTAGCTTGTCTGCGTTCATCCCGCTCAGCCTGTGCTTGTAAAAATTGCGTGAACATTTTTGATAAGTCTTCCATGTTTTTTTTTTTTTTTTTTTTTTTTTTTTTAGTGTGTAGTTAAAAAAATATTGTACCATGTACAATATACACCGGTTTGGGTTACAACAAAAAAGCAAATTGCTGTAAGCTCCCGTTTTCAATAATAATATCGCTGCTTGCAATAATATATTCTTTTTGCGAGTCACGCTGCAACAAAAAATAAAACAGGTTTATCTGGAATCACGAAATGGAATTGACTTTCCGTTTTTAGGCACTTACTAATAAGTAACTCTTTCAACAAAATAAAAGTTTTTTTTTTTTAATCGAGTCACAATTGAATAAATGTATGCAGTACATTTAGTTCTTTGAGTTTTTTTTCTCTAGTATTTTAGTAATTAAAATACCTCTTAAATTGAGATTACCTTTTTTTTCCGTGACGTTTTACTGTATTCCCCGTTATTCAGTGACAACTTCAAGAAAAAAAATCCTTTCCTTGAATTTTAGTTTTAGCTGTGGTATTTCCTTTTAGTACCGACGTCAACCAAAACATTAATTAAAAAGTCCTTTAGTTGTTGTTTTGTTTACGGAGAACAGTAATTAGAATCCACTGGTGAACCTTTTCCGTAGGTTACTTCCTTGCTTTTCGTAATACGGGTCTGACCTGTCGTTTTTGCGACAGAACAAAGTTCGCTTTTCGTTTGCAAGTTGGTCCTTTAGTAAGATTTGTCGTGTAGCGACAAACAAAAATTCACTTTTACATTCGTTTGCAAGTCGGATTCCCAGAAAACGGCGTAAATTGTCGCTTTTGCCACGTTAGAGTTTTTTTTTTCACTTGAGTTGAAACTTCTCTTTAGCGTAAAATCCGTTTGCTCGTCAACACTTTGCATTCCTTAAAAAAATGGTCAACCTTTGCGTTGTACTTTTTTTTTTTTTTTAAATAGTTCTTCGTCAAACTGTTATATTTGACGCTTCATATCTCGTCGCCAACTGTTGTGGTTGCAAGGTTGAACAATAATTAGTAAGGAAATACAATGAAGACGCAAACAACAAGATAACGCAATAATAAGTGTATTAAAGAAAAGGTATATTTACAATATGTACAAATGACGGTGTCGAGTCAGAGAGTCTTGGTGGGAGGACATGTACGCTCTTCGGCGTCACTTCCGGTGGCATTTGAGTAAGACACACCAAGGCCAACCTAGGCTTGCCATTTATAATGTTATGTTATTCGCATATGCAAATAAGTGGTTGCCACCACAACACTAACAATAACAATAGAAAAAAAAAATTAAATAAACATGAATATACATAAACGATCACACACATATATGTATATATATATATATATATATATGTATATATGTATATATATATGTGCATTACTGTGTACACATAGGTATATTTTTATGTATAAAAAAAAAGAAGGAGAACGGCCACCTAAAACCACTAACCTAGTTCTAAAACAGATCCTTTGTTTGATAAAATGCATACCCATTGGCTGATAGGAAGGGGCGCGGTGGACACTAGAAAGCTGATTGGCCAACTAGAAATCCTCAACATATATAAAAACAAGAAGCAACGACAGAATTCGCGCATAAGCCTGACGAATCCTATAGTTGGATGAAACGCAGAATATTCAGTGTAGCTTAATCGCCATATATATTTTATAAATTACTAACTAGCTCTACCTACGTATTGAGCACTTTTGAAGTAAATACTTAAAGTTTACGCATAAATCTATACTTTTGTATATTAAATTTATGTGAATAAATGAAGTACTTATATATATATATATATATATATATATTATTTTATTTATTTTATTTTTATCACACAACATATGAAAGCATGTGCAATACCCTGCTCTCATCAGCTGTCAACCAGAGTTATAACACAGTTTCGATGGCCCAAGACATGACTGCCACTTCTGGTGCCACCAGCAGCTATAAGAACTAAGAACATTGCTGCCGAGCAGGGTATTAATGAAAAAAAAAAAAAAAAAAAAAAAAAAAAAAACAACAACAACAACAACAACAACAACAAAGAAAGGTAATCAACAAGAAAAGAAGAGAAAAAATATAGTAAAAATGCTGTCTTTTTATGAAATCTTTCAGGTGTCGGTTAAGTCCTACTGAATATATTCGATCAGAGCACTTCGAATTTGCGACCGTTACAAACGGCGCGTTTGGAATTATGGTAAAAAAAGAGAAAGAAGAGAGAAAAGAAAAGGAAAAAAGAAAGAAGAAAAAAAACTAACATTGAAGTGCGAAAATACACGTGAAAACAAAATAAAAAAATAAGAGTTCTTTCCCTTGAATAAGATATTATGAGATTTAAGTTATCTCCCTTGTAGTTTGATAATTTAATTGACGCAGCGTTTTTTTTATTTTTTTTAAAAATAAAACAAAACCGCCATTAGCGAAGTGCATTTTATTCTTATAGGCACCGCCAAAAATGGCCGAAAAATCAAGTTGTTGTTTTTTAAAACGAAATTACATTTATTAAAATCCATTATTTCTGTGTAACTTCTTTTTTTCCAGAAAGATAAAACCCTGAATTTTATCATATAGAAAACAGAATAATGTAAAACTTTTTCTACTATTTTTAATTAAATTTTAAATGTTAAATTTTCCCAAAAAGTTAACAATTGACATTTTTTTTCTTGCACAAAAAACGTACATAAATATTTTTTTAATAAAGGTTTTTGAAATAATTCATTTATTTATTTGTTGTCTAACTAAGATTTAGGATGATTTTCTATGAGAATATGCAAAAATATTATAATATAAGTACCTGGATTTCAAATAATTCCACTTATTCATATAGGCAACCAGTTACTTCGCGTCGATCTAGACAATGTTTACGTTTGTACTTAATAAAAAGTAAACTATGGAAGACCAAACAGGACAAAAAAACTTATTTTTCAGTAACGAAAATTTCAATGCTGAGGCTGGCCAGTACCAGATGGGTGACCATTTGTATGAGTTTGGTTTTTAATGTGTATGTGTGTGGGGGGGCCAGGCTCCCCAAAATGGGGGAGGGGCAATTTAAAGCAGAATAAAAAAAAATTATTTCAGCGCGTTTGGTCCACCGTAGTCGAAAGGCGGCAAACGTTTTCAAACGGGATCGAAAAAATGATGCTATTTTTAACACAAAGGGCACAATATTTATCGAATTTTTTTTTGTATCGATTCTTCAAAGTATGCCCTGTTTAATAATGGTCATGCATTATTCGGTTCGCTAAAGAAATTGTTAATTTATTTATCAAAGATTTTAAAATGGCTTTTTTCGTATAAATATTAACATTTTTTTTTTGTTTTGCTTAACTTAAATTAATTATTTTACTTAACATATTCACCGAATTTCACACTTCAAAACTCAAAAGCGGGATAATTAAACACAATCGAAGTTCTGATATTCAGACGTCAAAATAAGGTATGCAAACAATTTTTTTTTTAAATCTATATTTCTGTCCCTTACAACAACACAATATGTTTTTTTCAGTTTCAGATGATTATTTTAAGCATATTTGTACCACCTCAAAACAAGGGGGGGTTTGTAAGTAAAAAAAGAAATATATATAAATATCGTTTATGAAAAATAAGTACACTGTTATAAAGTTCATTCTTCTCTTAATAATCGCTGAAAATTTCGTATTGATCGGATAATTATCTGATTTTTGGTAGATTTTTAAAAAGACGGTCCGCCAAAAAGTACTTACCTGTCCCCCCCCAGTTTTGGCGGTGCCTATATTCTTATCATGTGACTGCTTGTCTGTTGAAATAGACTGTTCGTGATTTTATGAAAATAAATAAATAAATAAATAAATAAATAAATAAGAAAATAAAACCAATACAGTAAATAACTACATAAATACATAAACAAAAATAAACATTTAACGTTCGTTTTATTTTTGCCAAGTAACGGTTAATTTTGAATTATATTTTTCAAGTATTTAATGTTCTTTTAATTTTTGTTTTTTAACCTGCGACGGTAATTCAATTCTAACGACTGTTCATGTTGAAGTTTTTTTCCTTCGGCCAGATCCAAGCTGACGCTTGTTGAGTTGTGGCTTTAAGTCGATTAGAGGCAGCTTTAAGCTTATGGCCGATCATTCCCAGTTTTGTAAGAAGCGAAATAGCCGAGTGGCCTAGAAACCCACGACAACCCACCTCAACAGGTAGTGTTTCGTAACGATTTTTCTTTCGTTCATGTGCGTCTTCTACATTCTCCTCCCAGGGAACCGTCAATTCTATCAGGAGGACACTCTTCTTTGTGTCAGACCATGCTACAATGTCTGGTCGTTTTTCCGTTTGCATTATGTGGAATTGTAATGTAATCAGGTTCGCCGAGATTTTCCAGTCATTAGATCCATTCAACAGCTCCACTTCAGAATTTTTCCTCCTCACAGGACGTTCACCTTCTTTGTGAAACTGGATCGTGGGTTACTTGACTGTCACTGTTTGTTGGTTTGCTGACTCACATTGTGTTCTCAGCAATTCAATAATTATCTCCAGTACCTGGTTATGTCGCCATGTGTACAACTGAAGTAATTTGGGGCATGCGGATAGCACATGGTGCAGAGTGCCCCCCCGATCCTGTTTACATGAAAAACACAGGTCTGAATTGGTATACCCCCATAATTTTAGATTAATCGCATTAGGCAGAAGATCATGCGTAGAACGAAGAAGAAATGGTATCTCCAATGGTTCCATCGCAATTAAGGATTCTCACGAAAACTTAATTGGTTCGATGTCATTCCATTTTGTCCATGCACATTGTTTGGCCTGAGCGACAGCAACGGATGTTCTTTGCTCCTCCTCAAACACCCTGACCTTTTCGAGCACCATATCTCTTTTTTCCTTTGGACCCTCTTTAGAGAATATTTTGTTAGTCGTACTGCCTAGTCCAGCTCTATTGGTTTGAGTGACGCACATTATATCCTGTATTTGTAGGCTACATTCCGCCTCATGTGTGGTCTTACTGGCCGACCATTTTGCCCTTGATTTTATTTCTGGGTGTATTTTTTTAATGATCTCGTCAGCTGAGTCCCTCACCATCATATGGAGTCTCACTTTTCCAACTTTGAACTCTTCCACTAGGGAGGATATTGGCAGCTGTAGGTTTCCAGCATTAGTATATAGGCCTACTTTCGAAAAACGAGGAGGAACTCCAAGCCACTTGCGCAGGTATGTATTACCCACCTGTTGAATGCGTTCAACGCGAGATAGTGCAATTTCATATATTTGTAAAGGCCATAACATGCGTGGTAGTAGACCATGTTGGTAACACCAAGCCTTCATCCGTTCGGGTAGATCTGTCTTTTCAATTGACTTAAGACCCTTTAAAGTTACTTTCTGGATTTCTATACCCCGATGTTGACCAGTAAGGGGATTGAGTACATGCGCCCAAGGCTTTTAACTGGAATCTCCTTAACTGTTGAGATTGTATCAATCCCAATTTTTAAATGGATTTCCCTAACAGATTCTTTGACTAACGAAAGGCTTCGACTTTTCTTTGGTTTAACCTTCATCCTCGCCCATGTAAAAAGGTCATGGTATTTTTGTAGAAGTGCATCGGCATCATTTTTGGATGGGACAAGAATAATGATGTCATCCATAAAAGCTCGGGATGGAGGAAGATTCAGTTGCTCGGAAGTCATCACTCCTTTTGATGTGTTTGCTGCACTAAGCAATATGATTTCAATTGCTAGAACGAAAAGAAGTGAGGAAATCACACACCTCATCATAACACCGATCTCGAGCGCCTGCCATTTTGTGGTATAGTTTTTTACAGTAAATTTCACTCACCTTCTTCGGGAAGTTAAACAATTCAAGGGTCATTCGGATTAATTGGTGCGGAACTGACCTGTATGCATTTGAAAGATCCAGCCAAATTACATGAAGTTCCGCTTTATCTTTTTTCGCCGATGTTAATGAATTCCAGATCATTTGTAAATGCTCCAGACATCCGGGTAAATCGGTTATTCCGGCCTTCTAGACAGATGTGTTTACATAATGGTTGCTCATCAGGAAATTTGTCATACGACGAGCAAGAACGCCAATATATATATATATATATATATATATATATATATATATATATATATATATATATATATATGTATATATATATATCTATATATATGTATATATATATATATATATATATATGTATATATATATATATATATATATATATATATATATATATATATAAAGCTGAATATCTGTGGTGTATGTGTGTGTGTGTGTGTGTGTGTGTCTGGTCACGAATAGGCTCCTATATGGTTGACTATTTTAAAAAATGATTACATATAATGATAGAAGATGTATCGAGACACAGGAATGGGTATGTTTGATCTGGCAGAACGGTGGTTCATTAAAATTGTGGGGTCTGCGTTCGCACATGGTCCACAAAGTATGGAAAAAAAAATTAAAAAAAATTAAAAAAAAACGTTTACAAGTGTTTTTGATATAGATGTACATAAGAATACTTTGATAAGTATGTTTTAACTTAAATAGGGATGATATAATAAATTTGTGGGGTCTGCGTTCGCGCCTGGTCTCCATAGAATTGAAATAGGCACAAACTTTAATAAAGACTTCTAATATCTATCTGCGTAAGAATACTTTGATAATTACGTTTCAGTTTGAAGAAATATGGTATAATAAAATTATGGGGTGTTCGTTCGCGCCTGACCTCCATAGAATGGAAATATGACACAAAGTTTAACAATGTTTTTTTAATATAGATCCACAGAATATTGTGATAAGTGTTTCAGTGTGAACAGGTATGGTATAATAAATTATGGGGTTTATCTATTTTATTTTTATTTCATCATATTTTCCTTTGGTTTTGATACCCCTAAATTCGAAGCTATCTCTTTACAACCCTTCCTTTTCATAACCTATCATACGTTCATAAATCAGAGTCCATTTTCTGTAGGCTGCTTTTGAACACAATCAACAACGGGTACTTTTGCTAGTATATATATATATATATATATATATATATATATATATATATATATATATATGTATTTAATTTTTTGTTCATAATATTATTTTGTATTCCTGCATGTCACCAATTAAAAACAAATAAAGAAAAGTTATAAGCTTTTATACTTTTCGTATTTTTTTTATACATTTTCATTTATATATATATATATATATATATATATATATATATATATATATATATATATATATATATATATATAGTAATGACCTACAATATAAATCTCACCTGCCTGTTTAAATGTATGTATGTATGTATGTATGTATGTATGTATGTATGTCTCGCAAAAGCTTTCGATAGAGGCGACAGATTTTCACAAGATTGATTTCATTTTGAAGCTTGGATCTTCGGACGACAAATACCGATAAATTGGTCAAAAACATTGATTCCTTCACTCTCAACTGGGAACTTTTGTACAGGTAGGTTAGAAGTTTTCGCTGACATTTTTTGCAAGTCATTCAACCCTCGCGTTCACGACGTCGCTTAAAACGCGTTATTTCGACCGCCTGTGACGTCACAACCACGGTAGGCACATCGGTAAGAGTTTTTTTTTTACCTCCTTTTCCTCTGGCATGTTACGAGTTCGAGCCTGCTTACTACTCCTATTGTTTTTCCCTTTTTTTAATCTTTGTTCACTCAATACCTTTACACACACCTCCACTTTTGTTTTCTGCCTTCGCGTCACGGGTTCGAGCCTGCCTACCTACCTACTACAACTTTTTCTTTGGTCAACACACACCTCCAAACACCCGGACAACACCGGGCACCCAGACTAGATAGTAATAAATAGTGATATTTACAACTAGGAATAAAATTGGTTTAAGGCTCCTAGAATTCGTACCAGAATTGTCCGCAAGGACCCGTGGTTAGAGTACTTGAAAAATTATATGATATATTCCTGAAGGTTGAAGGTTCAATCCTCAGTGTGGGCGACCGAAAAATACAATTGCGAATTACTTAGGACCTCTATCTAGTCATGGCTGATGGAGCAAGAGCACGCTACTCCGGTGAAGTAAATAAAAGTTTCCGCTCGAAATTCCGCCCAAATTCCCGAGTTCGACAAGATACATTAAGATACACATATGAAGAAGATCGGAGGTTCCATCGACCAAAACGTTGTGAAAATCACGAACAGTAGTCTGATGCATCCAAATAATACGAATAACCAATTCTCATCTAAAAAATTCATTAACGTAACAACAACAACAACAACAACAACAACAACAACAATAATAATAATAATAATAATAATAATAATAATAATAATAATCTCCTTTTTTGTGTATATTCCCATAACCTGGCGCCACACCAAATAACTAAGGAGAGGCAAGAAGATAAAAAGGCCGAGGAGAGAAAGCACCAGCCAGACCTCCAATGGATGAATACAAAGAGGACTGGGAACTTGGGTATGCTTATTGCGTACCAAATTCCAGTGAATACCAATGGTCGCTGCCAACGAGAAATCAATGGTAAACGGTTATTGAGATAACGAAATTCATCTACATAGGTTATTGAAAGAGATGGAGTACTGGAAATCTAGGGAAACTTGTTATTACTCAGACTCCAAAGAATACCACAATTTGTCCTCAAAGAGAAGTTTTGATGATGTCCTGTATGACTACTCCCATTGAGTAAATAATAAAATTATAAACAATAGTAATGGCTCCCATATAAATAATAATTACGCAAATAAAAACGAAAGGCAGTAGTAGAGAAAACATTTAATTGTAAAATAATGTTTACATTAGCCATTACAAAATAATAGCATAGTAAAAAGCAAAATTTACTTAGCCACAATATATACAAACGTAAATTCAGATAACAAAATTATTATATAGGGTTAACTGTACTGAAATAAAAGATATCATAACCACAACAGTACATTCAGTAACAAAATAACACAGGTACAGTACATTATTGTTTAACTATTATTGAGATGGTAAAGAAAACTGACGTTTGTCTATTCGATTTGAAAATGATATAGATATGTAAACGGTCTGTGTAGACTATGTTTGAATGAGAAACTAAAAAAATTAAGTTTTCAAGATGTCAAAAAATACTAAATTTCAGAGCGAAATAGAACTGTAGATATATAGTTTACTCAGGGATAAATAATAAAAAAAAAATCAAACACATTTAAAAAAAAGTTTATATAACGCTAAAATCATAATTCTAAAATAAATCTAAGATGGCTATAGCTAACAAGAACAACGCGACAAACAAAATGTTGTAGTTTTTCCGGGTCAGAGTAAGGTTACCGTTTGTTTGTTCGATCCACTTCACAGAGAGGATCACGAAAACTTTCAAACAAAAGAATCAATACTCATTGACTGTAGAAAAAGTGGGCAGTGAGGGAGTAATAAAACTAAGGACTCTTATTGGTTATATGCTAGCGTATGCACTGATTAGCTATGAGAAAATAATTTAAAAATGTAAATCCATACAATTAATTTGACGATTTACATAATTACTATTAGAAATTTTATTCACAAAGTTAAAAATGAATATTTAAACGGAAAGGTATTTCAGATTGTTTTTATTTTATTGTCTTTCTCTTTATGGCAAATCAATGGTTCCGGTTTCCCATATCCGGTTGTTTGATTATGAAGCTTTAATATTCGTTTGTTTTTCAGCACATCAAATATAATAATCCAGTCGCTAATGTTTGTGGCGCGATCATCTGTTATCACGTAAAATCGTCTGGGTCAGAGATCGTACAATTAATTTTAGAACCGTCTTCCAGTCAAAGTTGGGTTCCACTGCCTGATTGATGACATAAGGCGCCAATTCTTTTTCTCTGCTATAAAAAGAAAAAAAAAAAAATCGAAGTCTAAAAGTAAATTCACAGTGAAATCCAAAAAGTAATGGGGGTTTGCTTAGAGTTGTCGCTTTTCTCATATATAAGTGATGATAAAGATATGAACCCGGCCAGAAGAAAGGAACACATCACAGATGAAAATATAATAAAACTTGTATTTTGAAGAAGGAAAAAGAAGAAGAAAGCAAGGAAAGTATCTTGCACATAGCCGGTATTTGCGGGAACTTATTTCTAAATATGCGCGTTTTTTAACAGTTTTTATATTTCTTATTCTCTAAGTTCGTTTCGGTTGGGATGTACAAATAGTAAGTCCTGTCTTCTGTGCAACAGTTGCTGATTCATTCCTTGCACGAGTCTTGAAAATGGAGATAGGTGAACTTGTTTCTCGAAGGATCACATCCAAAAGAGGAAGAAACTTTGAAACAACTTCTCACGTGGAGTTCAGTAAAAATTCTAAAAAGTAATCTGTTACTGTTTTTCATCTATTCACAAGGCACCTAGCAAACGACTCCATAATTATTTCGATATTAAGTTTTAGGCTAGTAAGAATCATATGAAATGGCAGCAAGCAAAATTAGCTTCGACAGTATTTCTATTAAAGAAGAAGCTTATTAAATGATGGAAAATGTTTAATTGAAGGAATATTAAATACTGGGAGAATACGGAGGGTTGAATCAGATATGATTATTTCTCTACAGACAGTGGGCTTTGTAATATGGAGTGGACTGTTAGAAAATCTCAAAAATCTTTTCTAAACAGTAAAGGTCTACTCATATAAATGAAACCATACGACGTCTCTGAGCTATGTACATGTTCCGTTCTATCTCCTCTAGGATCCTCCGACCACTCCGTTGTATCAGTTAAGATAAAAATGAAATGTAATAAGTCCCTAGACGTACCTCTCCACCGTACTGTATATCGATACTCTATGGCTGACTGGGATAGATTCCGTACATTCATATCTGATCTACCTCTCCATTCCATGTTTAAAAAGGATGTGTCCTCAATAGTATCAGACCTGACCGAATGGTTAATTGTAGGCATAGATCGATTCATACCATCCAAAAAATTCCAACAAAAACCTAACGGCCAGCCATGGTTCTCCCCAGAATGTGCTGCTGCCATCGCGCACAGAAATCACTTTTTCCATAGCTACCAACGTAATAGATGCACTGAGACTAAAGCTGTTTCAGGAACGCCAACAACCACTGTAAAAGAGTAATAAAAAATGCAAGAGAGCTATATGCTCAGTCCGTTAAATCCGAAGTAGCTGATCAGCGGCTTGATCTCCACCATTTTTGGCAAATAACAAATAGGACCATGGAGAGAAGCGTGCGTTCTATCCCAATCATTATCAATGGACAAGAGGTAATCTCGTCAGCATCAGACGAGGCCAAACTCTTTGCCAAGAACTTTGCAGCTAATTCTACCCTACGCGAGGAAGACCATCAACTCCCCGTATTTCCTCTTATAACACACAACACGCTAGGTAACATACAAATATCTGTGCGTGAGGTCGCCAAGCTAATCAAGACCCTTGATTCCAGTAAAGCAACTGGCTCTGACGGCATCCTAATTATAGTGTTAAAAAAGATTCGACCAGAACTTGCTCCCATACTTACAAAACTGTTTAAGCGTTGCCTTAAGGAGAAGTGCTTTCCAAACACCCCTGAAAACCTCATCAGTATGCCCTGTATTTAAGAATTCAGGTGAAAAGTCATCTCCCTCTCAGTACAGACCAATAAGTCTCCTGTGTGTCATGAGTAAGTTGTTGGAATCCATATTAAATAGAGAAGTAGTCAACCAACTCAGCAGAAATAACCTTCTTAGTAACACACAATATGGTTTCCGTTCTGCAAGATCTACAGCAGATGTACTAACGGTTATATCTCATAGGATTAGCGAATCTCTCGAGAAAGGCTTCCTTTCTAATGCAATTGCTCTTCACATATCATCGATAAGGTATGGCATCAAGGCCTACTTCACAAGATTTCCAACTACAGTATAATAGGCAGGATAGGCTGTTTTAGCAGCTCCTGTCCAGATGTGGCAGCAGTATTCCATCCTTGGACGTACTTGGCTTTTATATAGCTAGAGAATTGCATAAAATCACTGATAGGCCCATAAGAGTAGTGGTTGATGGACAAAAATCAGGGGCTCACAGTATTAACGCTGGAGTCCCTCAGGGGTCCATCCTGGGCCCAACTCTCTTCCTGATCTACATCAATGATCTCCCAAAACACACACTTAAATCATTCATAGACATCTATGCTGATGACACGACCATCTACGGCAACACACCAAAGACTGTAAATGACAAAGTTCTCTCTGATTCTCTCCCCTGATTCTCTCTCCTCTGATCTCGAGCGCGTGGTACAGTGGGGGAAGAGGTGGCTGGTTACCTTTAATGCATCTAAAATCCAGCTCCTATCTTTACATCATCAACGCTCTGATCCCCATCTGGTATCAATTGAAATGGATGGCTCTCATCTAGGGAAGGCCCCATGTTTTCACAAGCTTCTGGGATTGAGCATTACTCCTGATCTGAAATAGAACACGTACATCAAGTCTGTTGCCAAGGTCGCTGGAAAAATGGTGGGATCCTTCTACCGCCCCAGAAGATATCTCACTACTGATGCAATTCTCTAGCTATATAAAAGCCAAGTACGTCCAAGGATGGAATACTGCTGCCACATCTGGACAGGAGCTGCTAAAACAGCCTATCCTGCCTTGACAGAGCGCAAGATAGACTTCGTGGTTTAGTGAGGGATGTCCTTTTCTCTTCCCTGCAATCTCTCTCCTACAGAAGAGACGTTGCGAGCCTGTCTTTGTTTTATCGTTATTTTTCGTCTGAGAGCCAATCTCTGGTCCCCCTCCCAAATCTTTCACGATAAATACCCGTCTAGCTGAAACCACTGTCAAAAATTTCCCCACTCTTTAGCTGTGCCAAAACCAACACGTAGATTCCATGTATAAAGCTTCTTTTTTAGAACTGCACGCCTGTGGAACTCTCCTCCGCTTGCCTGTTTATCTTCTGACTTCAACATGGATGTCTTCAAGTCCAACATAAACAAATTTCTGATAAACCGCCCCCTAAGTAATGACACTTTATCAAATCTCCAATACAAATGAATACTGCAACACTATCCCATTGATTACTGTACACAAAATAACCCTTATCCCAGAGTTGCTTCTGGGCCTTGATAAGTGATGACCTTCATGTAAAACAAATATGTAATGTATAAACTGTAAATAGATACTTAACTGGTACTTTAACTATAGTGTTCTAGTGATCGAACACGTATTTATTTCCAATATATATATATATATATATATATATATATATATATATATATATATATATATATATATATATATATAAAACTTAATTTACTCACATAAAATTAATATACGAAAGTATAGATTCATGCGTAAACTTTAAGTATTTACTTCAAAAGTGCTTAATACGTAGGTAGAGCTAGTTAGTAATTTATAAAATATATATGGCGATTAAGCTACACTGAATATTCAGCGTTTCATCAACTCGAGGTCTCTTCAGGCCTATGCGCGAATTCTGTGGTTGTTTATCGTGTTTATATGCTCCTCTTCTATTGAAATTTTAGTTAGCCAATCAGCTTTCTACCAATGGGCATGCATTTTATCGGACAAAGGATCTGTTTTAAAACTAGGTTAGTGTTTTTTTATTGTTAGTTTATATATAAATATATATATGTGTACATACATATATGCACATATATATATACATATATATACATACATATATGTGTGATCGTTTATGTATATTCATGTTTATTTAATTTATTTATTTGTTTATTTTCTATTGTTTTCGTTAGTTTTAAAACTATGTTGTATCGCTATCCTAGAGTAAATTTTATCTTGTGAACACAGTTATTTGCGATTTCTCTTCTACAGTTTAATAGATGTTAGGGTTCTTTAAAGTATAGGATAGCAATTTTTTCATGAAGGCATAATCTACATAGATTACTTAGATTTCAAAACCCGATACTATGACGACAAAAGTACATTCAACAATAAAAAAAAACACCGTATAAAAACAACACTAGCGAATAAATACTGGGAACTCAAAGAAAGTGGACATTCGCGGGTAGTCGAATGGAAAATAATAAGACAAGCTACCACGTGTAGGGACTTAGACGACCTATGTAGATTATGCCTTCATGAAAAACTTGAGGCCTTCCCAAGACGAGAGCCATTCATTTCAATTGATACCAGATGGGGATCAGAGCGTTGATGATGTAAAGATAAAAGCTTGGTCTAAGATGCATTAAAAGTAGCAAGCCACCTCTTTCCCCATTGTACCACTTGCTCAAGATCAGAGGAGAGAGAATCAGAGAGAACTTGGTCGTTTACGGTCTTAGATGTGCTACCATAGATAGTAGTGTCATCAGTATAGATGTCTACGAATGATGTAAGGATGTGATTTGGAAGATCATTAATATAGATCAGGAAGAGAGTTGGGCCCATGATGGACCCCTGAGGGACTCCAACATTAATACTAAGAGCTTGTATTATTTTGATTACTATTCTCATCTCAAGTGTTATTATCACAACGATTCAGGCTCATTTTATCGAATTCCGAAATCATTATAGAGAACTCGAGTAGTTGCACGGAATTAAAATCCTTTATTTAATCCATAGGGGTAGTTTGCTCTCGTTCCGTCTTCCATACCCAACGTATGTCTCGATTAATTCGTGGTTATATTCTTAGTATTACCTAGAAGACTTTCACTCAGAACTGACTATGCTTAGCTTTTATATCCATTACGCCAATCGTTGAGAACAGTAGTCCGAATAATCCATATAATACAAATATTCCCCAGTCTAAAAGGAGTTTTTTTCATTAACCGACGGCAGAAACGATCAAGTGTTGTATCAGAACATGGCTCAGTCATCGTTTCATCTGATTGTTTTGATGTCTTCGCAGATTCGATGGGTGTATCAGAATTTTTCTATTGATTCTATTTTTACGATATTTTCAGGGTCAATGTGAAATTTTATGCTCTTTCCAATAAATCAAATATAATATTTTAGACAAACGTTTTTTTTTAAAATTCACGCCCCCCCTATTTTGAAATGTCTATTAAAAAGTAAATAATTAATTTATGTGCCAAAGTTTTATATATCACAAATTGAAGATAAAAGATCAATAAATAACGTATCCTAATTTAAAACGAAAAAAAGAACAGTTTTTGGAAATTTACCTGTAAAGTCCGAAGTTTAAAACCTTTAAAAAAAAAAAAAAAAACGTTGTTTGTATTTTTTTTTAAATGAAACCTTGGTCCTTGCTCTTTTAATTGAAAAAAAAATTAGGGTTTGAATTACATTTTTCGAGTAATTATAAGCTTGGAAAGACAGGGGGTCGAATTATTCAATATTTTTCACGAAGTTTCTGACACACCTACAGATTCGATGCCGAAAAGATGAAAATCCATGAAAGGTGGAGGATGCAGTATAGAAATGAGTGAAGCTTTGTTTGGTGGGAGTAAGGATGAGGGTGAGTCAGCGAATCAGTCTATTGCTTAAGGCGGGACGAGGAAGGGGAGTTGCTACCAAAATAAATAAGAACAAAGAATATCCTACTGTTCTTAATAACAGAAAACAATGGTTGTCAGTGTGAATAATTTCAGGCTTTTATTGCGAGTGTCCGCCGGGTATACTAACCTAGCATAGGTGGCCTGACGCCAACTGATCACACAGTATGTGTATCTTTAACAGTGCTGGCACGACTGACGGCGGTCATTTAGCATCAATAATAGCAATATACGTCAGACTGGACAATCTTGTCTCTATTGTATTAGCTTGCTTATAACTTGAACCTCTTTCCTCCCGACATTCACATTGTATGTCTTTTCCTGGCTCAGATAGTCCCTTTCTATTGTTTTCCAATTCTTGTCCACACAAAACAAAAGTATGTGTGTGTGTGTGTGTGCGATTTCTTCTTCTTTTTCTTCTTCTTCTTCTTCTTCTTCTTCTTCTTCTTCTTCAATTTCTTCTTCTTCTCTTTCATACCAAAACAAGGCGTATTGCCATTTGGATGTAAGAGGTTGCTAGCAACGAGATGTCTGTTCGCATTACATTTTTACTGAAATTTGAATTCTTCATCTTTCATATTAGTCGAAGATACGTCTTAGACAATCAGTCCAACAGAATCTGAACTATGTAAAAGCTAGTAGCCCTTTTGCTCTCGAGCTGAGGCCATAGGAGATCCACCCTCTCAGACTTTACTTTTCCTCTTTCAAAAGTGTTTCGTTTATTGCTAATCACCTACCAGACAATACCGACGGGGCTACTTAGGCATTTTTAGGCCAGAGTGCACTTCATCTAGTGCGCTTACATTTCAATTCTCACCGGATCTTGTGCCTAACTTCCTGAGGAGATAAATAGAAGTCTCTCCTTTTGGCAGCTGTAGCTGTTTATAACACTGATTTTCAAACTTTTAACTCATGCCACCCTCTATTTTGATCTTCCGGAAAACAAGTACTTCGATATTGTAATACCTTCTATAATAATAATGCGTTTTAATCGTACACATGCTCTTTCTTATTTCATCCCACATAAATCCAAAAGATTTGTGAAAGTTCACAAAGCAATCATTTATAACCATGTATTCTTTTTCTGATCCACCGTCTGAAGCATTATCATCTAAATCAAATCTGTTCACTGTTCGATACAAGTTGAATGTCAGGGGGAGAACTCAACTTGTTCATTCGGCTCCTGTTGTTGCTTTCATTGGTATAAACATGAGTTAGATAGTTTTTCTTTTAGTTATTAAATTCATTTACTAATGGAAAAATGAGCCTTGAACCTGCGTAGTTGTGACACACGACAGTTTCCTCTCCTCCGGAAGTCGACCTATCTGCCAGACTCTCCACTCTTCCTCGCCATTAACAATGAATTCGTTAAATAATCTTTTGTCTATGACACCCGACGTCATCCGGGCCGTAAATGATTGTGATCCGATTCCCGATCATAACTTCATCGGGAAATAGCATTGTTTGTTGATCTTGCTTTTCGATCTACTTACGTCGTGGATAAGTAACGTTTGCACTTTGTTAATTTCTTTCGAAAATAATTTTCTACCCTTTCTATTTTGTTTTTACCTCAAATCTGTCTTCAATACACATGTGGACATCTAGAAAAAAGCAATAGGTTTTAAAAATGGTCATTTTTAGACTTAGACAATAAAATCTGTCAACAGTATAAAGGCAAACGTATCATATCAGTTTTTACATGGTATTCTAAAGTTTTTCAATGTCAAGATCATAGGAAGTTCATGACAATTTCAATACTTGCCTTAATGTTTTGAAGACAGGTTTCGATTTAACTCACATGGTTTGATTACTCTGCAATAAATGAGTCTTTTTGTAGTATGATATTAAAATCAGCTGCATGTCTCCAAATAGTTCTACCACCGGAATGAGAAAATGAAAGAGTAAAGAAATATTGAAAAAAGAAAAAGAGAATGAAAACAATGCAAAAGCAGAGAATAAAAGAAGACATTTTTGAATGCAAATGAAGAAGGATAAAAAAGAAGAAAGGCGAGGAGTGAAAACAAAAGCTGTGTAGAACATATAAGAACAAAGGATTGAATGAAAAGTGAAAATGAAAAAGAAGGAAAAAGAAGAGTGAAAACAAAGGCAAAAACTAAAATAAAAGAATGATTTAGGATTGAAAGAAAAGTGAAAAAGGAAAAGAAAAAAGATAACAAAAGTGTAAACGAAATGAAAGTAAGGTATAAAAAACGAAATGCAATGGAAAGAATGAAAGAAAGAAAGAAGAAGAAAAATACTGAAAACGAAAGTAAAACAAATAATAAAAGAAAGACACAATTGAAGGTAAAGAAAAAACACGAAATCAAAACAGAATAAAATAAGGACAGTTGATTGAATAGAACTGAAAGAAAAAATCGAAGAAAAGATTGTAGAAAAAACATGTAAATCTAGAAAAGAACACAAAGAAAGCGAAAAAAAGATAAAGGAAAAAACAAAAGTAATGTTGAAAATTATTGAATGAAAAAAATAAAAAAGGTGAAAGAACAAAGAAAAAGTAATAAAAAGTCGAAATTTGTGATAAGGCCATAAATGAACACTTTCTGGCTTGGTTTCACCAAAGACACCAAAACTTAATCAAGTTTGCCTCTTACTTGACTTGCATAATATTCACTTGATTTAACGGCGTTACTTTATTATATTTTACTGACGTTATTTTCCCGCTTGGCAATGAAGAGAAACAAGTTGGAGTTTTGAATCTTAACCCCAAGGCACAAGAAAAAAATGAATAAAATAAATGGATAAATAAAAATAGAAAAAGAAAATATAAAACAAAACCAACTTTCTACACTTATAAAATGACTAAAAAAATGCGCGTGTCAGGACAGGTAATATTAATTCTCTGAACATCAAAGTTTTGCCCTTTTACAAAGATTAAAAACACGATTAAAATCAAACTTTATGTCTCGAATCCTTATTCTAATTTTGATCAAAACCCATTACATTATTTCAATTCTACAAAAATACTTAATATTTAAAGGGTAAGCCTAAGGAGTTTAAAAGCCACAGCTTAAAGGAGTCTTTAGAAGAAATGTAAATTAAAGGAATCTTGCTTCTTATTGTCTAATGAATACAGATCAAATTTAATGCAAATCTGAAATATTTGATATTTTTAATGGGATGTTGTGCCTATATTATGCCCTTTAAAAACTATTAAAAATACTACTAAAAAATAATTGGGAAATATTAATTTATGTCTGATACCTATTTAAAAAAATCAGAAGAATCGGAGGTTTTCACAAAGGGCTTTAACCTCCTCTTTGAATGAATGTGATTCATTCCTAAACTAATTAACCGATCATTATGAATTTCCAAACAGCTGATAGGCACAATCGGTGGTAATGAATTGAAAATATGATTTCAGACATTTTACAGTATCATGTCTTGACTAGCAGGAACCCATGGAAATACCACACCAATGAGGATGTCTTACTTTTACTGTTCAGCTAATGAATATCTGTTAAAATCACCTTTTCTTCTTAAAAAAAAAGTAATAATCATAACCAACTAAATATTTGTTTTAAATAATTCACTTTTTAAAAAATAAATATATTTTAAATAAACTGAATTTCTATTAAATAATTTAAATCTTATTTAGTAAGTTAAATTGTAGAAATTTAATCCTTTTTAGAACAATAAATATTCCTTATGCTTTTACAGTAAAAGTAATTGTTAATTGCTTGAATTTCAATTTCTTCCAAAGAATAATTAGGCTTAAGCTTTAAATATTGTTTTATATTTAAGTTAAACATTCTTTGAATCAATAAAACGAATGCCATTTTTGAATTGTATTTATTTAAAATTGCATTGTCTAAATCGACATTGAAACAATTAATTCTAAAATAGATAAAGTCGTAAGTGTTTATCTTAACAACACTGGATTAATCACCATCTTTTTCTTTAACTAGCATTTCAGCCCGGCGTTGCCCGGGTGTTTGGATGTGTATGTTGAGCAAAAAAAAAAAAAAGTGGTAGTAGGAAGGCAGGCTCGAACCCGTACCGCGAAGGAGGAAAAAGAACAGGGGAAAACCTGCCGTCTTTACTGTTAAAACCACCGCCAAACCGGAAGTTACTCAGGTTTAAATTAAGGCTAGACAATCCAAAGGAGAGGATGACTTTCACAAATATCGGCGAAAAAAGCGACCCCCCTGTATAAAAGGGCCCAGTTGAAGGTGAAGATATTAATGTTCTTAGCTAATTTTTCGATATTTGTCGTCTGAAAAGTAGAACTTCAAAACGATACTGATCTTGGTAAAATACGTCGCCTTTGTCGACAGTTTAAGGCATACATACATACATACATACATACATACATACATACATACATACATACATTTACATATTGGTAAGTAAACATCTTCGACCCAAACCGATTAAAAAGCTTGCCCTATCTCTGAATACCCTTTATGTCAAATTTCAAATGTTTAGACTAGAAAATGTCTGAGTAATTTGGTAGAGACCGCAGAGGTAAAATTTTTTAAAACTTTGACCCCTATTATGACCCCATAACATTTATTGTTTTGAGCTTAAATCGAGTTATTAAGTTAGATCCATGTCCAAGGAACCCATATATAAAATTTCAAGTATTTAGACCCAAAATTGGCGATGGAATATAATAGAGTTCTCAAAGGTCAAATCGTTAAACTGTGACCCCTTAACAGACAAATTTCTGGCCGAAAACGGATCACAAAGATTTTCCCAAATCTCAATACTCTGTATGTCAAATTTCGAGTCTTTAGACTTAAAATTGACAGAGTTAATGCGTTCGAAAAATGTACACACACAGACACACACAGACACGCACACGGACACGTTCACTTTTATATATACTAGCATTTCAGGCAGGCGTTGCCCGGGTGTTTGGGGGTGTATGTCCAGCAAAACAAAAACGGTCATTTTTTTTAAACTTTGACCCCTATTATAACCCCTTAACATTTATTGTTTTTGGCTAGAATCAAGTTATTAAGTAAGATCTATGTTCAAGGAATCTATATCTAAAAGTGTTTAGGCCCAAAATTGCCGGAGCAGTTTGGTAGAGTTCGCAAAGTGAAACTCGTTGAACTGTGACCCCTTAACAGCGAAATTTCTGGCCGAAATCCAATCCCGAAGATTTTCGTAAATCTCAGTACCCTGTATATCAAATTTCGAGTCTGTAGACTAAAAATGGCAGAGGTATTGCTTAGGGAAATGTACACAGACAGACACACACAGAGACAGACGCACAGACACACAGACACGTTCACTTTTATAGATATACTAGACCACCCGTGACCCGTTGGGTCAGTACGTTATATTAGCTATGGAATTCATGTATGAGCGTGACACTTGTGGCATAAAGAAAATATTTTTTTTTTACATAACAGAAGCATTTCTATGAAAGTATATTAAAATGAAAAAAGAATATAGATAGATTTCTATGAGTCGTTCTGTTTATTATAATTGTTATTTTTTTTTAAATTACAGTTACTGAATTATAAGTGGTTGGTCATACTTATAGGTAAATATGCACTGAACAGGTATCATAATCCTTATTATAGTTAAATTCAAATTTTGATATATCATCTTTTAAATGAAATTGTTAGTTGAAAGTACAGAATAATAAAAAAAAACACTCTCCACATGTTAATAATGGCTTTTTAAATAGAAAATGAAAATAAAATGTAACTTTTTTCATTTAATTTAAGCAAACATTCAGTACCCATTGTGTAAAGGAAAACACTATTTAATGTAATAGAAATGTGTGCATTTACCGATTCAGCTTTCCGTTTGGAAATGTAAGCAGACGACTTTAAAAAACATGGGAAGAAGAAAAAGAAATTTTTTTGTAATAACGCCCTCTAGTAAAAAGGTCTGCATTAGTTAAGGGGGATAACTCTATCCAGTTTTACATCGCTCCCTTTTTCTCTCTCTCACACATACACGTAACTATTTCTCGCGTACGTAACGAAAACAGAGGGAGTAGGAGTGTTGAAATCTATTAGAGGGAAAGTGAGAGGTGTTTTCTTTCCATAAATTGTATAGGGTAATATTTCATATTATTAATAGATTCATAGATAAATAGATTTTATAATATATATTATAATTATCTATGAATCTATGTATTATTTGTATATATAAATAACTATTTGATCAAATTAAATGAAATTGTTTGTATTAAAAGCGATATAAAAATTCCGGAATTGGAATAACGGATTGAAGACGTTGCTATTTACGCATGCGCAACCAGATGTTGAAAACCGGAAATCTGATTGCAAACATACAAGATCCATAGAGTTTTAGTATTATATAGATTAGCCGTTCCGCACGGCTTTGCTCGGGCCCTATCTACTGTTCATAAGGTTATGTGCATATGTATATATTAAAAATTGTGAATATGTAAAGTAATACCTTTCTCTATAATAGTCATCCTTAACTACCATAGAGAAAAGAAAAACAGATATTTTCACTTTATAGATATAAAGATAGATAGATAGATAGATAAATTGGATGCAATATATAGTAATGATTTAAAAAGTATTAAAAAAAAAGACTCATGCGCCACCACCCAGAATCGAAACCAAAACGTTTAGCTCATGATTTATTTTTGCCTCTGCCGTCAATGTCTGGGCTTTGAAAACATGTTTACTGCAAGGCTAAAAATTAAAGCATTAACTAATAGATACTACGTCATACATTTATTATGCCGGCGTTCGACCATCACCTGGCAAATTTCAATTTTTTGTTATTTTTACACTTTTGCACCGATTTTTCCGGGCTAAACCCCAAATATAAAGTTTTGCAGTGATTCAAATACCTTATATATGAAGTTTCATGCCTGTAGATCAAAAACTTTAGGAGGAGTTTGGTAGGCAAAATTTGTTAAACAAAAATATATACGTATACATAAATATATACGGAAACAATTTTGTGTTTACTATAAAGATTTTACGCAAATATTATGCAAGTATAAATCATGTAGAATACTTGGATGAATATAATTACACGTAATAGTTAACTAAAGATGATTATCCTATTAAAAAACCGAAGCAACTAATAGGGAATTAATTAAAGTAAATGTTTAAAAGAATATGCAAATTAGCTAGATCGTTTGCTAGTGAATGCAATTCCATAATCCATATATAAGAAAATTGTATTTTATTTTCAAATAAGTGGAAAAGAGGGGTTTTAATATGAATATCAATACGAATTCGTAGGAATATAGAAGAAGATAGATAGATTAACATGGCTGCCCGGCGTTGCCCGGGTGTTTGGAAGTGTATGCTGAACAAAAAAAAAACAAAAAGAGGTCAATCTTTTAAAACATTGAACCCTATTATGACCCCTTAACATTTATTGTTTTGGGCTCAAATCAAGTTATTAAGTTAGATCCATGTCCAAGGAACCTATATCTAATATTTCAAGTGTGTAGGCCCAAAATTGTCGGAGGAATTTGGTAGAGTTCTCAAATCGTCAAATCGTTGAACGTTGACCCCTTAACAGCCAAATTTCTGGCCAAAAACCAATTTCAAAGATTTTCCCAAATCTCAGTACTCTGTATATCAAATTTCGAATCTGTAGACTAAAAATTGACAGAGTTATTGCGTAAGGAAATTTATACAGACAGACACACAGACACGTTCACTTTTATAGATATATAGATAGATATATACTAGAATTTCCACCCGGCTTTGCTCGAGCCCTATGTACTGTTCATCAGATTATGTGCATATGTATATATTAAAAAGTGTGAATATGTAAAGTAATGCCTTTCTGTATAATAATCTTCCTTAACTACCATAGACAATAAACGGACAGACATTTTCACTTTTATAGATATACTAGCATGGGTGTCCGGCTTGCCCGGGTGTTTGGAGGTGTATGTTGAGCAAAAAAAAAAACAAAACAAAACAAAACAAAAAACAAAATCAAAAACAAAAGTGGTCAATTTTTGTAACTTTGACCCCTATTATGACCCCTTAACATTTATTGTTTTGAGTTTAAATCAAGTTATTAAGTTAGATCCATGTCCAAGGAACCTATATCTAAAATTTCAAGTATTTAGACCCAAAATTGTCGGAGGAATTTGGTAGAGTTCTCAAAGGTCAAGTTGTTGAACTTTGACCCCTTATCAGCCAAATATCTGGCCGAAAACCGATTACAAAGATTTTCGCAAATCTCAGTACCCTGTATATCAAATGTCAAATCCGTAGACTTAAAATTGACAGAGTCATTGCGTAGGAAAATGTACACACACAGACACACATACACGTTCACTTTTATAGATTAAACAAAAATATATACGTATACATAAATATATATGGAAACAATTTTCCGTTTACTGTAAACTTTTTACGCAAATATTGTGCAAGTATAAATCATGTAGAATATCTGCATGAATATAATTACACGTAACTAAAGATGATCATCGCATAAGAAAACCGAAAAAACTAATAGGGAATTAATTAAAATGAATGTGTAAAAGACTATGCAAAAGTAGCTAGAATGAATGCAATTCCCGAACCCATATATAAGAAAATTGTATTTTCTTTTTAAATTAATAGAAAGGAGGGTTTTTAATATGAATATCAATACACACAAAAGAAAAACGAATTTATAGGAGTATAGAAAATAGATAGATGGATTTGTATGAAAGGTGATAACGTACGACCTGAAATGCCATAGTGTATTATTATGCAAATTTTAATCTTCGTAAGTAGACCTAAAAATGTTGTGTATTACTACCTCCGGTCGGAAATAGTTGGTGCAGAATTAAAACTGTCCGCGTTTTTGGTTTTGTCACGCATTATTTCAATGTTTTAGGGGGCAACTGGTAGTACTTTTGAGCGTGCTTAATTGAAAAAGAACTGTTCTCGTTCTAAAATTCATTTAGATTTTTATCTATGCACATTACTTTGTTGACAGTTATATAATCTATTTTTAAAAATACCCGCAATGGCTATATAAATATGGAAAATGTAGTTGATGCCAACGTGGAAGGTAAAAACAGAAGTGATAAGAGAGAATTGACAAATTCAAGACTAACAGCAGTTCTGCAAGCGTTGCTACAAAGGGCTAAAGGGCGCATCCTAGAACGAGTTGCAATCAAAGATGTTGCCACAAATTTCGGTATAGGAAGAAATACTGTAGGTAGAATTTGGTCACGAGCACTAGACCGTTCGTCCGATATATCGGTGCCAATGGATTCTTTGAGCCAAAAGTTTCTCTGTGGCCGAAAAAAGAAGTTAGCAAAAATAAACAACATTCCCTTGAGAAAAAGAACCACTTTGAGGTCTACTGCTCAAGCATGTGGAATACCTAAGACAACGTTGATTGCAAGGATGAAAGATGGCGAAATTCGGGCACATTCAAATGCTGTAAAACCGCTTCTCACGATAGAAAATATGAAATGTCGCGTTGATTTTTGCCGTTGGCAGTTGGATTTAAATCGAGGAACTTTTAGAGAAATGTTTGATGTCATACATATTGATGAGAAATGGTTTTACATGACGCAAAATGCAAGGAAATTTTATTTAG
Source organism: Euprymna scolopes (assembly GCF_053919585.1). NCBI lineage: Eukaryota > Metazoa > Mollusca > Cephalopoda > Sepiida > Sepiolidae > Euprymna > Euprymna scolopes. The sequence goes on from NC_136485.1 coordinate 86,856,292, forward strand.
GCAAAGACGAACATGACCCTTTAAGAACCACTAAAAGCAAGCGTTTCATTACAAAGGTAATGTTTCTTGCTGCCGTGGCTCGATCCCGTTGGGATCCACATCGCAAATGTTACTTTGACGGGAATATTGGAATTTGGCCATTTGTCAAACAAGAGGCGGCTAAACGTAACAACAGAAACACGCCTGCTGGAACAATGGTAACTAAAGTCATGGAAACAATCACGAAAATTCCTTGTTGAAAAGGTCCTTGTTTTTACACGGAACAAATGGCCAAGTGCATTCATTACACAACGAATCATAATTCAACACGACAATGCTAAGCCACACGTACATCCAACGGATCCGGTGTTCAAACAAGAATCGGAGAGATTAGGGATGAACATTGAACTGGTTAACCAGCCTGCAAACAGTCCAGATGTGAATGTGCTTGACTAGGTGTGTCAAAAACTTCGTTAAAAATATTGAATAATTAGACCCCCTGTCTTTCCAAGCTTATAACTACTCGAAAAATGTAATTAAAACCCTATTTTTTTCAATTAAAAGAGCAAGGACCAAGGTTTCATTAAAAAAAATACAAACGAAAAATACAAACAACGTGGTTAAAAAAAAAGTTTTAGACTTGGGACTTTACAGGTAAATTTTCAAAAAACTGTTCTTTTTTTGTTTTAAATTAGAATATATTATTTATTCATCTTTTATCTTCAATTTGTGATATATAAAACTTTGGCACATAAATTAATTATTTACTTTTTAATAGACATTTCAAAATGGGGGGCGTGAACTAATTCGACCCCCTGTCTTTCCAAGCTTATAACTACTCGAAAAATGTAATTCAAACCCTATTTTTTTTTCAAGACCAAGGTTTCATTAAAAAAAAAAAATACAAACAACGTGGTTTAAAAAAAAGGTTTTAAACTTCGGACTTTACAGGTAAATTCCCCCCCCCCAACTGTTCTTTTTTTGTTTTAAATTAAAATATATGATTTATTGTTCGGTTACTATCCAGCTCCCATTTCCCACCTCTCGGGAGCTGGCCCCCCTTTTCCCTCTCCTCTCCCTCTCTCTCCACATTAAAAAACGGCCTTGTGTCTTATTTGCTCAGTGGGGAAGCAAATAAATGCTACTGCATGCAAAGACCATATGTGGGGGTAATCCCACATATAAGACATTGGTCAATGTAGGGGCAACCCTTCATACCAATTGTCACTATCCAGTTCCCCTACTCCCCGGGGAGTTGGTCCCCATTTTCCCTTCACTCCTCACATTAAAAATCGGCCTTGTGCCTAATTTGCTCGGTGAGGGAGCAAATAAATACTAATAGAAAAGAGGGTTTTTAATATGAATCTCAATGCACACAAAAGAAAAACGAATTTATAGGAGTATAGATTTTACATTTTATAATATTCAATCTTTGAGATGAGACAAAAGAATCTACTTAACATTGATTTGATGGAATGAGTATACGTGACACAGATTGAAATATATTTTGGTAAATTTAGTCTTCATCGCCCTCTTCTTAAATCACACTCGACGTTTCCAAGAAATCAATGAGAACCCTTCTGCATTCTTGTTCCAAAAATCTGAAGACCTTATTAATATTTCTGTTTTTGTCTTTTTCATTTTCATAATTTTCAAGTTATAAATAACGTAAAAATGTCGCATTTCCTTTTATGGACGTCAAAGGCGAACGCAGAACCCGTGATAATGTTGTAATTCTTTTGATAGAAATGAAATATATCTATCTGCAAATATATGTCTATGATTGTCTATCTCCAAACCCTGTGATGAGTTCATGAACAAAAAGCAGAGAGAAACACTATATCGTCGTCACGCGTTGCTGTGGTTAAGCTTCATTAAATGAAAAAAAAAAAAAAAAAAAGAGGAAAAATGCATGTTTCTTATATACTTAATTTCTGAATACTTGTTGATACACAATATTTTGGAGTGTTCCATTTTATGTACAGATGTAGAGATTGTCTGGTTCGCCGACCGTAAAACACACAACATATAATTGTCTCTGTGAGAAACAATCAGTGTGTTTATCTTAACGAAACAAATGTTTATCTTAAGCCACACAAATGTAAAACTTAAAGATATATTTAATGTTTTTATTTTGTTGTTGTTGTTATTAATGTTTTAAACTTTGAATCAGCGTTGATTTTAGCGTCCAAAATTCTCATATATAACCATGAATGACTCTTCAAAAAAGCCAACGTAAACATCCTAAACCATAAAAAATGGTAGAATAGTACATTATGCCGAGTTTGTTTATATGAAAGTTTATTGTTTTATCGACATTAATTCGATGAACAAAAAACAAATGATAAAACAAATACAAGAATATCTGTAGTTGAAGGCCACCAAGAGATAAATGTTAAGAAAGTATGTGTGTGTGTGTGTGTGTGCGAGGGGGGGGGGCAAAGCGTAACCGAAAACGTGTTGCATTCGTTGTAGATCGGCTGGTCTCGAGAAACATCTGGTTTGAGAAATATTTTTTTTAAATATAGTAATATTTTTTATATAAAGATTATAAAACATGCATGTATTTTTTTTTATTACACAGGCATCACCACATTATCAAAGCCAAGAGGCCACTCAAGGATAAGGGATAAAGAATGTACAGTAGAAATTGGACAATATAGTAATCATTAGTAATGAAAATTCGGTAAATTTGTTAACTTATATGGAACGGCTCATCAAGAACTTATTTACGCTAAACTTGAAAACAACCATATTGTAGTCAGCCGGAAAGCAGGAAAACGGAAGACAATTCCACAGGGGTGCAGTTCTAAGAAAGAAGCTTTGTTCATGGAATCTACGTTTAGGTTTAGGCACAGATAAAGAGTGGGGGAATTATTGATAGTGTTTTCAGCTAGACGAGTGTTTCTTGTGAAAGTTTGGCGAGGTGGGACCATAGACTGAAGCTCAGTCGAACACTTTCCATGAAAATAACGACACATCAGAGACAAACTCGCAACATCTCTTCTGTGAGAAAGAGGTTGCAGGGAAGAGAAAAGGATATCTCCTACGAGGCTACAAAGTCTATTTTGAACTCTATCAAGGCAGGACAAGTCTTTTCTAGCAGCTCCTGCCCAGATGTGGAAACAGTATTCCATCCTTGGACGTACCTGGCTCTTATATAGATAGAAAATTGCATCAGCAGTGAGATATCTACTGGATCGATAGAAAGATCCCACCATTTTCCCAGCGGCTTAATGCAACAGATTTGATGTACGTGTTCCATTAAGATCAGGAGTAATGGTCAAGCCCAGAAGCTTGTCAAAACTTGAGGCCTCCTGAAGACGAGAGCCATTCATTTCAATTGATGCCAGATGTGGATCAGAATGTTGATGATGTAAAGAGAGAAGCTTGGTTTTAGATACACTAAAAGTAACCAGCCACTCCTATCCCCATTGTACCACGCTCTCAAGATCAGAGGAGAAAGAATCGGAGAGAACTTGGTCGTTTACGGTCTTAGATGTGCTACCATAAATGGTAGTGTCATCAGCATAAATGTCTACAAATGATGTAGGGATTTGATTTGGAAGATCATTAATGTAGATCAGAAAAAGAGTTGGGCCCAGGATGGACCCCTGAGGGGCACCAGCATTAATACTGTGAGCTTCTGATTTTTGTCCCTCAACTACTACTCTTATGAACCTATCAGAAAGAAATTATTTAATAATTGAGAACACATTTCCAACTATACCATAGCTAGAGATCTTGTGAAGTAAACCTTTATGCCATACCCTATCAAAGATCTTAGATATGCCAAGAGCAATTGCCCCTGAAAGGTTGCCTCCGTCGAAAGATTTCCTAATCCTATGAGATATAACTGTAAGCACATCTGCTGTAGATCTAGCAGAACGGAAACCATACTGAGTGTCACTAAGAAAGTTATTTTTGTTGAGATGGTTGATTACTTCTGTATTTAACACAGATTCCAGCAACTTACTCATGATGCACAGGAGACTTATTGGCCTGTACTGAGAGGGGGATGAGCGATCACCTGAATTTTTAAATACAGGGCATACTGATGAAATTTTCCAGGGTGATGGGAGGCTATTCTCCTTAAGACAACGTTTAAGCAGTTTTGTAAGTATGGGCGCTAGTTCTGGTTGATGTTTTTTGAGTACTATAATTGGAATACCGTCAGGGCCAGTTGCTTTACTGAAATCAAGGTTTTTGATTAGCTTGGCAACATCACGTACAGATATATGCATATCACATAGCGTGTTTTCTGATACAGGAGGAAATATTGGGGTTTGGCGGCCTTGGTCGCAAAGAGTAGAATTAGCTGCAAAGTTCTTGGCAAAGAGTTTGGCTTTGTCTGATGCTGACGAGATTACCTCAGGTCCATTGATGATAGTTGGGATAAAGCACACGCTTCTGTTCAAGATTCTGTTTGCTATTTGCCAAAACTGGTGGGAACCAAGCCGTTGCTTAGCTATTTTGGACTTAACGGATTGAGCATACAACTCTCTTGCGTTCTTTATTACTTTCTTACAATGGTTGCTGGCAGTCCTGAAAGCGGCTTTAGTTTCCATACATCTATTACGTTGGAAGCAGTGGAAAAAGTGATTTTTGTGCGCAATGGCAGCAGCACATTCTGAAGAGCACCATGGCTGGCTGTTAGGTTTTTGCTGGAACTTTTTCGAGTGTATGAAACGGTCTATACCTACAATTAACCATTCCGTCAGGTCTGATACTATAGAGGACATATCCCTTTTAAACATGGAACGCAGAGGTAGATCCGATATAAATGTACAGTACGTCTGGGGACTTATTACATTTCATTTTTATATTAATTGATACAACAGAGTGGTCGGAAGATCCAAAAGGAGACAGAACAGAAACTGAACATAGTTCAGGGCAAGTTGTGAGAAAAAGGTCTAGTAGACTCGCATACTGGCCGTCATTGTCGGGCACACGGGTGGGTTCGTGAACAATCTGAGTGAGGTCATAAGCAATGGAGAAATCATGACAGAACCTCCCCTCATCATCGATCTTGTTTGAGTGGGTCAACCATTCGATGTTGTGAACGTTGAAGTCTCCGCATACGTGAATGTTAGCTGAAGGATAGGCAGATGTTATAGCAAAATATTTCAAGCAATTGTTAAATTAGTTTTTTTTAGATCATATACAAACATTATTTTGTTTTTAGATATATACAAACACACACGCGCGTGCGCGCACACACACACGCACACACACACACACACACACACACACATGAATGAAATTTGAAAATATACAAATAATCTTTAAACAAAGAAACCTATCAATATAGTAAACGCTCTACACGGTTAAGTGGAGCAATTAATATATGAAATAAAACAGGAGAATTAAAAATTAACTAAAACTTTATTATATCATCATATCAATAAAAAAAAGAAAATTACCTCTTTATGCTAACGCATTTCGAAGCTTAATGCTTCTCATCAGAAGAGAAGAAATGTCAGGAATATACATTTACAAAAATCTGGCTTAAGGACATTTACCCAGAAATGAGATAGAACAAAGCTATCAATGTACAGCACTAGAAAAAATGTTAAAGAAATGATTAGAAAAATAGGACCAAATAAAAAAAAAATTGTGAAAAAAGGCAGAGAAAAACAAAATATATATAATGAGTAGTGAGATAAATGAGAAAACGGAAAAAGGCCAAAGTTCATAGGATTTGCCAAGTAAAGAATAGTCCAATGTGTTATGAGCTGATGGTAAAAATCCATCGTGAAAGTCCGGAATTGAACTATCCTTAGTAGAATCCTGCATGTTGGAATTCACTTGTTAAACTTAGATATGCACGTCTATTCATATAATAGCGTACACAAGCATGCAAAAGATAATATATAACAAATCTCATTTAAATATATTTGAAAACGGGTGCATTTTTAATTTAAAATCAAAGTCACATGTGAACTAAACGCATTTTCAATAACTATAAAACTTCACAGCAGTATCTTTCCGGTACAAATACCCCCCTTTTAATGTCATGTGTCAAAAATTAAAATAATGTTTTATGTTTCGGAAAATAAAATACAATAACTTTTGGACTAGTTTTATCAATTTCTTTGAGAATTGAAACAGAAAATAATGATTCTTCGTAATAGTCAGTACCTTGGATCCTTGATCGTAGGACTACATTTTCGACGTAAGTGGATAGGCCTGAGTTTATATTTACATCGGTCGTGCCCAAACTTCAACCATTGTCGACGTCAATATGAAATAATTGGTCTTTATCGTAAGCACTTCTGGTTTAAGTTCTGTGCCTTTTCCCATTTTCAAATTACACTTAATTTTGCTGTGTGGAATTAAAAATTATATTTTTTTTTGTCGTGCAAAAAATCGATCCAAAAACGGATAGTTTATTGATCGATGGAAAGGAGCTGGCATCAGAAAAGAGTTCGATCGCAAGCCTGTCTTAGACGATCAGTAGACGATGGTTCTTATCGCGTTGAGGATAATGACTTGCATCCCAATATGCGACAGATGTGGTTCAACTCTAATGCTCATTTCAATGCCGACCTAAAAAACATTTCAATTGAGTAACTTTTTTCCTATCCTTATATTTTTTCCTCATCAATAAAGTGGTCCCACTACGTTACGAGTTGATTAGCACATAATACAGACATATACTGATTGAAAAATACCTAAAATATAAAGGGAAATACCCAAATGCAGAAACCATAATTAAACGACGCCGACGAATCACAGGCGGGTTGAAATAAAACAGCGTTACTACACCACAGAAAGAACATTGCACAAATGAACTGAGCCTTTCACGGAAAATAAAAAGCATAATATGAGCCCCCCCCCAAAAAAAAAAAAACTCACGGTGACATTGATTGATACTGGCGTCACAGTAAATAGTCGTGAAGAGTCAGAAAGGATGAACATTTCAGATGAGAGGGGGGCATCATCCAGATAGCCACTGAAAGTGGCTATCTGGATGATGCAGAAAGTGCTTGAATCTTTAATAGGGCTATTGCCACTCAAATCTCAGAGAAATCCAACGGTCGTTATTAGTGAAAAGTTAATGGTAATCGACTGTTGCGTTACCGAAAAATGATTTTCAATGGTTATCGAAAGCCGCGTATCGTAGTGAAAATCTGTAGAGAATTGTTCTCGGTTACATTTAAGGAAATACCACTTGTTGCTTCCAGTGAGCGATCACTGGTAAGTAAATAGTAAGTGTGATAATCAAAAATTGAATGTTTACAAATCACAAACAATCACTTTCGAGTTCTTAGTTCTTGAAAGGTTAACGATATTCGAAAATGAATTCTTCTTGAAGATTTGAATTCAGTTCCTGGTTTAGAATTTTAAATTCAAACGAGCTTATCGATATAAGATATCTGAAAAAGTCTGGAACAAAAAATGTATACAGTCTACTATATTACGTAATAAAGATTTCGGATGATTAACAACTTCGGCGAAATGTGTCCAACGAAAACGGAATTGTACAATGATGATGTATTTATGCTATGAAATATACACTTTTTGATGCATTTATGTTATATAACATGACATTTTTATGATGATGCATTTATGTTATAAAATAGATTTTTATGATGTATTTATGTTATAAAATATACACTTTTTATGATAATGTATTGATGTCATATAATATACACTTTTTATGTTAATGTATTTATGTTATTGTTATAGCCTTGTTAAAGGGGCACAAAGAAAAACAGGGCACCAAAATAAAGTAACATGTATTGCAAAGCATACAATAGGTAAGTTGTTCGTCGTAGCCTACGAACGATTTAGAGTGTTCTATCGGATATCAACTGACACCTTACGGCTTAGTCTTTTGAAATTTATTGAGATTGGAATAGTCGTTAGTTGGTAACATAGGTTGGTTCCGCCACAACACACCCTCCCAAGCTACTTTTGTGCGGCTTACAACAGTATCTTTTTTTTTTCGCCTTCTGTTTGGTTTATCGTGGTCATAAACAAGAAACGTTTCCTTTAAATTTGTTTTTCAAGGCATGGATAACTATTGTCCTTTTTATTTTCGTTTTGCAAAAATTATTGATTGGCTGCTTCCATAATTTAAATTTTTGCATTCAGTCTGACCTGAGTAGGTTAGTGGTATTCCTTATTACATAAGCTTTTAATTTTTTCGTCTTTCCGAATAACGTTAAGTTCGCTAAAAATTCCCCTTCGAAGTTAATTTCCGGACTGTTAACAGCCTTTGCTGTTTTGCGTGTTCTCAGCATTGTGGGTTTATTCAATTTCTTCCAGGCATTTAAATTTATTATCTGGACTTGAATCGAGTTGCATTTTTATTTCTTTATCATGAATTTGTATAGTCACATATTTTCGCAACCCTTCTTCGTTATTTCCAGTCTTCGCCAAACACACGCGGTTTTTTAAAAATTTAATTTGATTTCTGCAATGAGTACCTTTGTGTCCCATTTTTTTTTTTTACATATTAAGCATTTTTTTGATAAATATGGACAGTCCTTAACCAAATGCAAATTACAACATCGATTACACGGAGACGGGATTTTTCTTCAAATAGTTTCTTAGCTATGTTTGATATGTGTATCATTTTCTCCTAACTTTTGTTTTATTTTTAACGTGTTTTTTAAATTGTCTGTCTGCTTCTTTTTATCTGCGCGACTCCAGCTTCGATAGAATCTTTTTTAATAATTTCTATTTTCTGGCAGTCTTCTGTTAACTTTATTTTAAAAAAGTTTGTTTCATTTTCTAATGTTAGGACACACCTCCAAATTTTCGCATGTCGATCAGAAATCATTCCTTACACGAATACTAAACATTTTAAATTGTTTGAACGAAGGTATTCAAGTTTAAATTCTTGCCAATGTTTATTTACCATGGCTCCGTACGTTGCGAAATCATTTTCGTCATTCTTCTACAAATGCAGACATGACCAACTTTTATGGAATAAATGGACTTTCGGGTTAAATAATTCTGTAAGACGTTCCACCGTTTCAGGGAAAGTTAATTTCCAAGTTTTCCAAAGTAAAATAAAATCCACAAACTTGTTATGCTCGGCCGTCTATAGTTCCCGTATTAGTAAACGAACCCTTTTCTGGTCCGACCACTGTTTGCAGTCGATACTAAAAAAAAAAAAAAAAATCTTCATACCGACAAACATAAGCTTCAAATGATTTACCTTCTTCAGGCCCGTAGCAGAAATTGCCAATCGCATTCCATATTGAATCTTGTGAAAATGCGGTGTTATTATCGGTTGACGTATTATTTTTTATAACTTTAGTAAGCAGCTCTTTCATATGCTGTTGATTTTCATATCGTTGGACCTCTAGCCTCATTAGTTGTTAATGTTGTTGCTGAATTTGCTGTTGTTGTCTTTCATCTGAAGGTTTCTGGTGTTCAAATAATTGTTGTTGATATTATTGATTTTCCTCTGAACGTAGTTGTCTTTCCTCTGCGCGCTGTTGTTGTTGAATTTGCAGTTCTAATAATTGTTCCAATGTACTTTGCAAGGGGACCGTTCTTGTATGATGGGAAAAGACTGAATTTTTGTATGATGGGTAAAAGACTGAATTTTTGTATGATGGGTAAAAGACTGAATTTTTGTATGATGGGTAAAAGACTGAATTTTTGTATGATGGGTAAAAGATTGAATTTTTGTATGATGGTAAAAGACTGAATTTTTGTATGATGGGTAAAAGATTGAATTTTTGTATGATGGGTAAAAGACTGAATTTACAGAAATTTAACAAAACCGTGCTCAAATGAACTAGTTTTAGTACTTTTAGAATAACCGATGGAAAGGGAAGAGTATTTCGTTTCCTTTAATAACTTTGCAAACGAACGATGAACATAGTGTGTTAAATTTCTTGAAAAGAATATTTCTTCTAAAAAGAATGCTTTTTCCATAGACGAAAAAAGTGTATACGCCGACAGAAATATTAAATATTTTTTCCAAGCAAATGTCTTTTCCCATAGGACAGAAAAAATTTTGATTGTGACGAAAAAGGCCGAAAACCGTATTTACATTTTTTTTAGTAAGACAAAAAATGTTTGCTGACACACTTACTTAATGACACAAGAAAAAGAAACACGATTCTCTTTCTTTTGTATTTACAAGTGTACCCAGATGTCTTGAGAAGAGAAGAAAAATATGAAAATATGCCTTCTTTCCACGAGTTTGTAATTCAAACTTTTATGTCAACTCACTGATTTGGATTTCGCAAATTCCCTTTTTTCCTTTTATCAGTGTTTTATGAACACTTATTTGGTGTAATTCGGCTTTCCACCGTGAGCTCTTTTAAATGCTGGATGGTATTTTAAATTCGAGTAAACATTATAACTTCGAATTCCGACGTCGCCATTGTTAAGGGTTACAAAGAAAAACAGAATGCTAAAATAAAGTAACAAAATGTATTGCAAAGCATACAATAGGTGCGTTGTTCGATGTAGCTGGTTGGTCCACCGGGTATCTTCCGGCATTTATTGAGAGTAGAATAGCCTATTAGTAGTTTACATAGGTTAGTTGTTCTGCCACAACCGTTATATAATATGCACTTTTTATTTTAATGTATTTATGCACTTTCTATCCATTAAATATCCGTTAAATATTATAAGACCAAAGTTTATGATAAAATAATTCCAATTAAATTTTGATTTAAGTCATCATAATATTACATAATTGTATTCTAATAAAACACTGTGGAATCGAATTATCATAATTTGATGTTGTATGTGACGGTAGCTAAGTGGTTAACAATATGTCCCGAATACTGGGTGTGCCAAGTTCGAATCTAGTTCGCTCTGCATATATTACTTTCATCAAACCAACAGTTGACCTTGTATCCAACCCATAAAGATTAAGGAAATAAAATAATTTAAAAATGTTTTTCTTCCGTTACGATTTTGAACTTTTTTTTTTAAAAAACTTTTCTAAGAATCTTGAACATCTAATTCCTCCTTTGTTAATTTCACCAAAATTTAAATCTAAAAAAATAATCGAACGGTTACGTTTAATAAAATTATAAACCGGAGGCATACACCCCTTCACCTTCTCTAAATTATTATTCGATGTTTTTATTTTTAAATATTCTGACTACTGTCGATTAAGCACCATTTTCTTTAGTAATCCTTTTCTTGATAATTAAGAAAAGGATTACTTGTTCAATATTTAGAGCTAAATGCAATTAGATGTAAGATATCTCCTACTTGATTTTCGACAACTCGTTAGGCGAACAAAATCATATTTATATGATTAAAGTAAAAAAAAATAACACTTCATTAGTAATATAATAAATTCAAATGCAATATTTAAATGCTTCAAACATAAATTAATATAATTATTATTTTGTATAATTTAACAGTCCCATTTACTTGCGTCCTTATGTGGGCTAAGTTATAGGCAAAGTCGGCTTTTGGTGGGAAAAAATTCCAGCTCTCCAAAAAGGAGCACTCTGGATTGGAACAAAAGTAAAATTTGCTCTGTCTAGAATGGCATCTTCTTCACTGATTGAGGATGGAATCATCAAAATGCAGCCAAATAAAAGATCATAAACCCAATATGTATATGTCTATTAGGCTTATATATATATATATATATATATATATATATATATATATCATGATAAAGTTGTATTCCTATCTACTTGTCTGTTTGTTCACAAGTTCACAATTTGGTTATTATATAGACACGGTACATTGAGTCACAAATAGATTTTAATACTAAAGACAGACTCTTATTCTAGTCTATCCCTGCATGATTTCCATATATTATTTATTCAAAAGAAATGAACATTCAAGAGGTTATTTCATTTGTATATTACATTAAAGAAAATCTGTTTTAATAATTAGCTCTAAATTATTAATGGAAATTAATAATAGAATTGTTTTAAGTATTCTATTAGGAAATATTATATAACGTTTATTTATTTATTGCCCCCCCCCGACAAAAGGAAGGTGAACCTGTAATTCCACCCTTGTCCGTTCGTCCGTCCGTCTGTTTGCACTTTTCTCAATAACTACACATTAGAATGTTTTGAAATTTTGCATAAACATTAAACATGATATGAGTAAAAAAAGTAACAGAACAGATTTTCCGGGAAAACTTCGGTTGTCCCTCCTAGAGGTGCCTTTCGGGTTAAAATGGCTAAAATTGACACATTTGTGCTGATTAAAAAAATTGATGCATTGGATTTTTATAAAACTTTCTAAAAAGTTGTAACTAACTGATTTCTATATAATTTTGTATGTCTATACTTTGCGATAACTCTTGGGTGTGCCCCAGGCGCTCTTTTAGGGCTATTAAAAAGACCCCATTTTTGGGACTATTTTACCATATTTGTCCAAAATTTTGTGTATATGTCTATTTATCAGCTTTGCATGGTGCTCAACTCAAATTTAAATATGTTAAGGCCTTGGGGACTTTTGGGGGCTAAATGGGGGGGGCAAATGATGGACTTAATCATTTCTTTTTTGCACTGTGCTGAACTCAAATTTATATATGTTAAGGTCTAAAACTGCACCGTTTATTCATTTTCACCAGGATTTGACGTCTCCTGGTGACTTTTGGGGCTACATGAGGGGGATGGGTTGTTACAAAGCTGAACTTAGTATATTTTTTTAGTTTCGTTCACTAAGCACTCACGGGAGACCATGCATGCTTCACTTGTTTTATAATTTCATTTACATTTAATTTGATTTATTTTAATCATTAGTTTTCATTTAACCTATGAATTATTTCCCTTTAAGCTATGATACTTTATTTCCCTGTTTGCATTCCATAGATGAAAGATAACTATATTTTATGCCTTCTAAAATCCCAAATATGGCCAACTTTCAGGAAAATCGTAATAACTTAAGATATTATGTGACTTGTCAACCCTTGTGGTAGTGCGCCAGCTCACCACTCCCATTTTGTAAAGAAACAGGCTGGTCAACAGAGACAAACACGAAATCTGACATTCCCGGGAATACGCTACGATCACGTGTAAAATAGAGTAGTTTTTAAACAAGAGACTAAACTCTCTGCTCGGCAGTATTGTAATGCCGAGTATATATATAAGACTCATAAAAGAACGGTCTGCAAAAATTGAATCATTTGAGCTCCCTAGCGCCGCTCTGCGACTTTGACTTTCGGAGATAGAGTTTGAAAATATGAAAACAGACAGACAGACAGACATATAGTCGTTTATATATTAGATTTCACAAAAAGTCAACATATTATTTAACGTTGTTTGTATAAAGCAACTCATGGAATAACAATGTGATATTCTAGAACCTTTAACGAGGACGATTAACGTGATTGTTTTAAACATCTGTGAATCATGTTTTGGTTTAATTTTATAGCGCATACATGTATCGAAATCATGACAGGTTTTTAAATACAAATATATTAATAAATGGGCGTTTAGTATGTTGCAGATGAGAAGTGATTGCTTTATCTTACTTCGATCTTTATTAACTAAATAATACTCAATAATCAAATGATTGAGATGACGCTGTGTCTTAGCTGCCGATATTTCGAACACAGTTTCGAATCTTTTCCGACTCTCATTCTTCTCTTTGCAAATTTTTTTTGCTAATTTTCTATGTTGCATATCCGTATAAAATTATCCGTTTACATAATATTATCAATCTCTGTCCAGCGTCGAGAAATATTACCAAAGTAAGGAGTTTAAAATGAAACGGAAATGCTAAAGAAAATGTTTAAAATCGTATAAAAAATGCAAATCTAACTATATTTTGAATGATTTTTTATTGAAGCTTTTCATCCGGGCATGTACAGCTAGTATGCAATAAATATTGATGGATGAATCGTTTAGAGAAAAATAAAAACGATATTTTACAGCTAGTATGTAATCAATATATTTTTCTATTATTAATTTTAAATAGGACACAAGTAGAACCATGTAGAAATGTCTGTTTATTAAGTTCGTAAGCGGCTGACGCTTTTTGGACTGTAAAAGGAAAATGCATCTAGTCTCAAAATCTTCTGAACAAGAATAATTATTTTTGAAATAAACTAAAACGATAGGCATTGTTTTCATGCAAAAAACATAGTAGATAAAGATAACAAGTTTGATATTGCGAATAAAATATCAAATTGCCAGACGCAACGCTATCTAGGTCTAACTTTGATAATCCGTCTGATTTTTGTTTAAATGCTAAAAAAAAAAGATGGAATTTATTCCCAGAAAAACGCTTAAAATATGTAAGCTATTGAATAAATGCCGAAAATTTCATCAGAATTTGAGTATGTTCTGATAAAAAATTAACAAATTCGTTTGTTCACAAGAGTAATCTACTATATATCGCGGGTGGAGCATGAATTCCACCAACAGTATTCTATGTGGGAGCCGACCATGAATGAAAAGCACTAAAAGATCAAGAAATAAAAACATCTACATATTTTGCCGCTTGTCATTTCAAATTGTAGAAAAGGTAATAGACGACCTTTATTCTTGTAATTTGATGAATTGCATTGGTAAAATGTTGTGACAAAAGAATCGTTTGAAAAGTGAAAAAAAAAAAGTAAAATAAAAGTTAGAAGCAGAAAAAGAAGCAGAAAAAGGAATTGAAAGAATGCGAGGTCTAGAACAGATGCGGAACCGGATGTTTCATGAAATAATTCACGGTAGGAAAAAAAGATGAATTGAAGAGACGGTGGTGGAAGAGGAAAACAAAGTGAAACTAGTTCTGTGTGTGTGTGTGTGTAGTGTGTGAGAGAGAGGGGGGAGGTGATGGGGATATGTTACTTGAAGACAACTGGAAGAAGGGTTCAAGGAAAGGAAAAATAAAAATAAAGAGATTGAATAGAAGAAATTGAAAAGAAGAAAAAGAAAAACGATGCTGCTGATGATGGTGACGATGATGATGATGATGATGATGGAGAAGAAAGAGAAGCCGAAAATACCAAGGAAGAAGAGTGCAAGAAATCGAGAATGAAATAAGTACAAATAATGAAATGAAATAAAGAATAAAAAAGGATCAAAGTCAAGCAAAAACAAAAAAAAAACAAAAAACAAAAAAAAACGAAAATAATGACACCAATAAAAAATAGGGGGAAAAAAGAAATGATATGCACAAGATTTTGCATATCTGTTTCATGGCAAATAAGTCGTTTTGCAGTTCATTCAATGCCGAAACCTAAGGTTTAGCTAATAGAATTAAAGGTGGCTTCGTGACTAGGTTCGAATCTTCTGACCTGCAGTGATTCTCACTTCATACACTGGTGATTTTGTCAGCATGAAACACTAGTATTTGTATGTGTAAAAGAATAATTATATATATATATATATATATATATATATATATATATATATATATATATATATATATATATATATCGATTTACTAAATTTATTGAACGTAAATTGTTGTTCTGTCTCAAACTCCTGACAAACTGCGATTTCATATCTTTTTTCTCAAAAATATTCAGGAATACATCCAATTAGATTTGAACGTGAAGTAGTCGATTTCAGACGCCGCGACAGCCTCGATTATGCTAATCATGCACTTATATCAAGCGTGGGAGCAAAGTGTAGTATCTGTTCTGCTACTATACTTCATCTTTTCTGTCCTAGATCAGTGGAGAAGAAATCCTTCTAGACTGAGACAATTTTTATTTTCGTTCCTGTCTAAAATGCCTTTTTTGGGGAGCTGGATTTCCCCCCACATTAAAAACCAACCTTGTATCTAATTCTGCCCTCGTGGGGAGGCAAGTAAATAATAATAATAATAATAATAATAATAATAATAATAATAATAATAAATGATAAGAAATCGGAAATGACGAAAAAGGGCGTCAAGCAAAGGAACCGATGCTCATCTAAATAAATATGAAACGGTAAAATCAAAACGCCATATTTCAAGTTAATTCGGCTTTACACAATAGACGCACATGTACAATTTATGTATATGTAATATCAGTTGCAAAGTTCACTAATTTGCATTTGGTTTTGAACAATAACTTTTCACTAATTAACTAATTGTATTAGATTCAATGATTGTCTACATTTTTGAAAAATATTCCTGTTGTGCAATATTGTTTTAGTTCCTGTTTGCGTAGTTAGCATTTGTGTCGACCAACTTGATTTTCAACAAATTGCAATCTATTTCTAAATTATCCGTGAAAAGGCGAATTTATTTTTTCTATCTTTTCCTTATTTATCATAAATTTGGTGAGAGAATCCTTTCAACCCCATAGAATGGTCTGTAAACTTTCTATTGATAGAAACAACGACTTGTATCATTGATACGTCGTAAACAAGGTAGAAATGTCTCTTTCTTACTCTTCCTTTGCGCTGTTGTTAAGCCGTCATCATAGTCACAATGAAGAGATAGCAACAGACGTTTCGCTGTCTTTTTTCCTTTAGTTCTGAAATTAAGTAATAAATAAATAAATCAAAAGTAGTAGCAACAATATACCTGCTCAACAGTTCATCCTCTTTTGATATTTTACTCATCAAAGCCATTTCATGTTACATATTATGTAAGCTTTCTATCGCCCGTTGTCTGGAGAAGGGCGGAGATAAAAAATACATCTTTCAAAAAGATGTCCGAAATCAAGGAGAGTAGAAAATGGACCTTAGGTTTACTTTCGGCAGCTTCGTAACTCTCACTTCTCTTATTTTGTCTTTTAGTCCTCACATTCCATGAATAATGTTTCTGACAAATTGCTGTTTTCTGGGTCAAATCTATTCATCTAAAACTTATTGTCGGTTAGTTTTTGACCTTTAAATTTTTTTTTAAGCTCCTCACATGAAGTGGCTTCATGCCTTGTCTGAAGCTATTCTCACACACAAAAAAAGAAGCTCTTCTACCAAAAAGGAAAATTTTGTTCCCTTCATCGTTTCGGATGACTTTCCATGATGTCATATCCTGACACGTAGTTCTAATTTTAATCATTCAACTTCTAATGAAAATTTCCACTTTTATTTATGTGGAAAATGCCAATTTTAATTTTATATGTTTACACACCTACGTCAAATATAGTTACATTTTCCTATGTCAACTACTTTGTTGTACGTTTTTAAGCGCCACGATAGACTGGATAATTGTGGCATATACGAATACACCGCCTTTGCTGTCGACTATTATTTCTTCCATGATTCCGACACATTACCAATAATGAAGTCATATTGACAAACTATTGCCGGTTATTCTTGAAATGTCCAATTGTCGTTGACACACGACGATTATTTAATGCCATTTTTCACACCATTTGAATATATTATCGGGAATCTTTCCGTCGAACTCGATAATCGTGGCATAACGGATAAAGTACTTCTGGAGGTTGAAGGCTTAATCCACAGTGCAGGCGACACTAAGAATACAATTACGAATTACTTTATGCGTCTACCTGCCCATGATTGAGTAAATCTCTGTGAATTAAATAAAGGATTTCGTTCGAAATCAATACAAATGATCGAGTCCGACAGCATGCACTTGAAGAAGGTCAGAGGTTTCATCAACCGAAACGTTGTGATAACAGCACCCAAAATGAGAACAGCAGTCCGAGTAAATTAAATAATACAAATTAAGCAATGTTGTTTAGAATCCCCGTGTCTTCAGCCAGGATGGCATCTTTTGTTAATTGCTAACAGCAGGAGAAAATAATTGCTGCTACGTACCAGTGCTTATGTACCAAAACAAGTTACTTTTTATTCTGTGAGATTTTCGCAATCTGTACCTCTTCCCTTTCAAACAAATTGGTTCTGCCTGGATAGGTATCTATTAGCTTCAACTGTTTCTTTTCTTTTTTTTAATAAAATAAAACGATTTACAAAAGTATCTTTTGTTTCGGAATATTTAAAAAAAGGATTGATGATTTGGATTATTTGAATTATTCGACATACATCTTTGATGTTATTCTTAAAATGTTTCGGTCGATAGAAACTGCGACCTTCTGAAGGTGCATCTTGTCGAATAAAGGAATATTTGTCTAACTCGGGGATATTTACGGAATTTCCAACGAAACTCTTTATTGAATCCACCGGCGTGGCTTGTTCATGTTCCGTCAGCTTGGATCGGATAAAAGTCTGAAGTAATACTTAATATCGCTCGTACTGATGGTTAGACCTTCAACATCCCCAAAACTGTCACATAGAACTGATTATACTCAGCAGTTTTATCCGCTACTCCATGCAGACAAGAAGCATTTGAGAAATAATCGAAATAATACGAATGTAACTGTAATATGTTAAGGAATCTAATCGCTAATTTGAAATATCCAACGATATATAAAAGCCACCATATTGCATGAGTCAACCCAACATTTACTTTTGTCTACAGTTAATTTGTAAACTAATATATGGCCAGATTTTATTAGTCCGTATAGAAACTCTAATCTTCTTGTTAGACGATCCTTGGTATGCCCTTAACGAGGGCATACCAAGGATCATAGCGAGGCTTTAATTTGGAGATTTGGTGAGTATAAATTTACCATTGATTTACACATTTTTTTTATTAAAAAGAGTCACCCCTTATCAAGGCCATATGTCACTCGAGGATTAGGGTCAATGAAATGTAATTATTTTCAGAATCAAGTCCGAATGTATTTGGATATGGTTTTAGATAGAAATCTGTTGATATTCGCTTTGAAGATAATTAATTTGCAATTTGCGAGGAAGTAGTCCATCGGCAATGTGTTTCACAAACAGAAAGCCTTTGTGAAGAATCTTTGTTTGTGGAAATTTTGTTTTACACTGTGCACACTGAGGAAGAAAGGAATTTCTTTACGTTGCGGTATAGAAACGAGACTGAATGTCTTACAAGGAGGGACCAGAGAGTTGAGCTCAGTCGAGCACTTTATATATAAAAAAAAACGATAGCGAAGAGAAAAACTAAATTTTTTATTCTCTCTCTGGATTTCAAAATCATTATGAATTCTGCCAGATAATGAAGAGTGCTCTGACGGGCACCCTCCCCAGTTTACAACTAGGTACGACCTGACCCGGAGTGGTATTACCTCTTAGGCTTATCAGTTAAATGTAATTTGTCTTGCGAACGACTCTAAACTACATCGAACAATCTTGTGCAAGATGTTGAAATCCATCTTTCTAGAAACTTATACCTTATTCATTTCGCAGATGTTATCCATTACTAAATCTTTCTCTCTGCAAACGTTCTAATAGGATGCATTCGAATTTTCACAAAGGCCTCACAGACCCATTTATCTCTTTTTACCACCTTTGATTAACATTTAATGAAACTAAATATAATCCACATTACGACTGTTACTCTTAGCTGCGGTGTTTCACCATTCATAATGATCAGTTAATTAACTTAGCAGTGAAACCTGTGCATACAAATATATAAACATTTAGGCATACCTAAATTTATAAGAATAGAGATAGAAACATTTGGTGAGTATCTTGTGTGTCAGGCTTACACAAACTCTGAAAGGTGAAAAGTAATTACTTGAGATTGAGCCGTCATATCAGATAAGGGAAGCCATTGCTTAATTGATTAAAAATGTACGAAACAGATAGACTCTTATTTCATCAGTTCTGCCAGATCAACTTTGGGATAGATCAAAAAACGCTCATAAAACTCATTAATAACATTAATACTCTGAAATACTCGTAAATACCGGATTTTTCAACTTATTTTTAATTTCGTATTATTTGGATTCATCAGACTACTTTCACAACATTTCGGTCGAAGTGACCTCCGACCTCCTTCAGGTGTATTTTGTCGAACTCTGGAATATTTCTGTCGAACTTAGAATTTAGATGGAATTTCGAGCGGAATCCACAACATTCGGAATTTCGAGCAGAATCCACAACAGTCGGTGGAAGAACCATCAATTACAGATCGAAATTTCAAATGACCTTACCTAATTCCTGGAGAGTATATCTCGGACTGATGACAGAACCCTCATCCAAGAATACCTGGACATATACTATAAGAAAGAATTTAAGGAGGTTAAATCTCGCTAAATAAAAAAACTGAAAAATCTAAAAGCTAAGGATGTAAGGCTTCAGGTTCACCGTTCTCCAATAAGAGCCATTGTCAACCAAAGTAAACATCAGCTAACTTTCTCTGAAGAATCAGTGCTAAACAAAGGTCTCAACTTCGCTACAATTATCAATTCCATACTTAGATATGATAGCTCCAATAGAGGAGGCGGCCTTGAATAAACCCAAAACACAAGATGTACTAAGGTGAATAAAGTGAACTCGAGAATTCAAAGCCTTCCAAACCGAGCCTCGCAAAGGAAGAAGTATTGTCTATCAAGTTCCTGCGCGGTGACAGTGGCATCATAATATTACCAGCAGAAAAAGCAATGCTACAGTGGTAATAGATAGAGCAGAATATTCCAAGAAATTGGGAGATTTAATAGAATCGGGCGGTAAGTGTAAACTGAAAAAGAATCCAACCTTGAAAACGGAATGGAAGCTGTCACAAATCCTCAGTAAGAATAAGGACCTGATATCACCTGTAAAATACAGACAGTACAGCATTACAGCAAGCTACCACACCTATACGGCCTCTCTAAGATCCACAAGGACGGTATTCCATTAAGGCCTATTGTCAGACCTGAGGTTCAGCACGCCATCCATTAAGCCGTTTCCTGGTAGATATACTCACTACAATCATCTGCAAATCTCCATCATGCGTCAAGAATTCATCTCACGTCGTGGTAATAATAAACAATGCTCCCATTCATTCCAACCATGATGAGAATCTGATAGTGGTACGGGATAAGCTGACTTCTAATGCCTCACTGAAGGAACGCGCTTGCACTCCAATTGACAATATAATGGAGATGTTGACCTTCTGTGTAGAAACTACATACTTCGTTATGGGATCTGATATATATCAACAGGAAAAAAGGTCTGGAGATGGGATCACCATACATGGAATATTTTGAGGAAATGGCATTAGGAGTAACACCACTAAAACCAACAATGTGGTTGCGATGTGTAGATTACACATTCATACTCTGGCCTCATCAGGAAGATGTTCAAACATTACTGGACTAGGATCCGTGGCGCAGTGGTTAGAGTACATAGAAAAATCAATTGTTAAAAGTGATATTCTCCTGAAGGTTGAAGGTTTAATCTGTGTGGACAACCGAAAAAAAAAAAACAATTGCAAATTACTTAGGACTTCTATCCAGTCATGGCTGACGGAAAAAGAACATGCTACTCCCGTCAAGTAAATAAAGGGTTCCGCTCAAATTTCTATCCAAATTTCGGAGTTCGACGGAAACATTCCCGAGTTCGATAAGATGCACCTGAAGAAGGTCGGAGGAAACGTTGAGAAAAGCACACTCAAGACGGAAACAGTAGCCCGATAAATCGAAATAATAGGAATAACCAGTCCTCATCACAAAAATTCAAAAACGTAATTGTTTTTAATTTTATAGCCAAGATTAGAAGTTAATATCTTTTAAAGTTTTTCATTGATATTTTTGGAAAGTATACATAATTATGATTATGATCGATATCGGCAAGAAAATAACTGTAACGTTACAGCAACAAAATAAAACAGCCCAGTGTGAGATTCGAACCCACTATGGTACAATTATTGGTGATGTGGCGAACGTTTTATCGATGCGGCCACCTATGAAGCGGAAAGTGGTGCGTCGTTTAACTTACTCAAATGAGTTCGATGTTAGGCTAAGGATGAAAGGAAAGACGTAAGTGGCGCACGCCTCAGCTCTACCCTTTAAGGAAAGTTTCCTAGGAAGCCACGAATTGACTGCAGCCTCCACCTTTGAGCGTACCTCCAACCAATTTTTGTCAAGCTGGAGACCCGGTCCAAACCACATGCTGAGGATCTGAACTGGGGCATCTGTCCAGCTGAAGTGCGCCGGAAGGTTTGCGTTGCCACTCCAGGTGCCTAACCACAGTCCTACCGACTTTCTGCGGTTTATCTGGGTCCCTGTAGTTCTTTCATACTGAGTGAGCGCCTCCGACACAATCTCGATGTCTCTGAAGCTGGACACAAAGACCGTGACATCATCGGCGAACGCGGATACCTTGGCGGCTGAGCCACTGGATATTGCAATTCCGCGCAGGACCGAATTTGTCTCCCCACGTCTCAGCTTGCGGAGCAGGGGCTCCAAAGCCAGGACATAGAGCAGGGGCGACAGCGGACACCCCTGACGAACCGACCGAGAGATAACAAAGGGTTTCGAGCGCTTTCCGTTGACTTTCACGACGGCTGTGGGCTGTCGATACATCACGGAAATCCACTTGCAGAAGTCCGGTTTAAAACTGGCGGCCTCTAAGACAGATGCCAAGAAACGATGGTCGACCCTATCAAAAGCTTTGGACTGATCTAAGATGATCAGCGTGGCTTCCGTGTCGTCATCTATCCCTCCCTCTAGGATCGTGCGTATCAGGTGCAAGTTGTTCTGAATCGATCTCCCCTTCACAGCGTAGTTCTGTTCCGGTTCAACCAACTAGCCGATAACAACCTGCAGCCAATTCGAGAGGACCTTGGCCAAAATCTTCAACTAGCAGAGTTATGGGCCTGTAATCGTCTAACTCTTCCCCACCATGCCCGTCACCTTTCCTCAGCAATTTGATCACTCCCTTGGTGACATGCCCTGGGATATATCTCTGAGCAAACCAATGGTTGAACACATCCGTCAGAAGAGGCAGAAACATGGGCGACAACCTCAAATACAGTTCGTATGGCAGACCATCGAGTCCCGGCGATCTGTCACAGCTGACCTGCTTCAGCGCAGTAAAAACCTCCCGCTCCATTACCCGGCCCTCGCAACTAGCCGCTCTAGCCGCCTCGAGATGGGGAGAGTCAGCCAAATAGTTTCTAAACTCAAGGACTGGAAGATCGGGCTGCTGCGTAAAACGCTCTTCGAAATGTTCTCGAAACCCCTCACAGATCTCCCGAGTCGATTCCAGGGTGCATCCATCTGGATGTCTTACCTTTGCAATGTCCTTGTCCGAGCCACGCCTAGAAATTTCACGACGCGCGTCAGTGTTTGAGTTGACTGCTTCATTGCCTATCTTTCTAAGTCTAGCTCTTACTACTTGACCTTCATAACACTCGCTATTCTCACACAGAAGGCCCTGCTTAGCTAGTTCCTGACTAACCCTATCACCCTCTCACGTAGCTCGGGCTAGTTTCTGCTCTAGCTTCTTCTTCGTCTTGGCCTTATCTAGTGTGAGGCACTGGGCATACTTGATGGAGAAGGTTCTAATTTTGGCTTTTAGACCTACCCACCACTTACTCCCGGTAACCGCCCCCACTAGTACTTTTTGAATTAATTCTATTACCTTCCCTTGGAAGTCTTGTATCTCCAGAAGGGAAGTGTTTAACTTCCAGTGAGCCACTAACTTAGGCCTATTTCCTAGCTTCAGCCAGGTCATAACTAGTTTATGATCCGTCTGGCCTAGACAAGTGAACGTGGGACAAGATAAGAAGCATACTTCGCCTCTCCTAACTAACATCCTGTCCAAGTAAGTATTTGGATAGGAGGAAACACTATTGGTCCACGTACACATCTCCCGCCCTGATGCTCGACCCGAAACCTGTCGACCAGACCGCATCTAGCCATCAGATCAGCAAGGCTGGACTCGCACCTCTCCGATCCTCTAGCATCGCCTCCTACCTTATCTATCTCGGGGTCTAAGATGGCGTTCCAATCTCCCATTAGCACTATCCGCTTCCAACAATCTACAAACGCGTCAAGCTGACTGAAGAATGAGACCCTCTCATGAGCGGTGCTGGGCGCATGAACCGCAATCACCCGAAACACAGAATCTTTTACGGCAACATCGGCCACAACCAGCCTGCCCACCGCATCTCTATGGACAACGTCGACCGTCGCCGACAGGGTACGTTTAACCAGCACGGAAACTCCCTTCCCCCGTGGGCTGCCATATGCTGAGAAAACCTCAAAATCTTGGGCCAGCACCTGACAGTCCACAGAGGAAACGAAATGCGTCTCCTGAATCGCAGCCATATCGACTCCCAGGGACAAGAGGTTGTGCCGAAGGCGAGCCGCCTGGCCCGATGATCTCAAGCACCTCGCATTCAAACTAGCCAAATTCAAAGCCATGGTACCTACCTTAGGGTGTGTCACGTTCAGCTCTGAAGTCAGCTGGGGAGAGGACGCCGACGTTATGTTCCATGCTCAAGGTGGTCAGGTTTTTCATATCCTGACCTTCTCTCGCAATGCCGCCGACGTCCAAAGGATAAATTGATTTTATGGCCCTGTAGAGTGACGGATGGACCAACACTGGGACCCTTCCCTTGCATTGTTTTGACAGTTCGTCAAGAGAAGGGTCATTTTTTTTTCACCAGTTCGATTCCCGGAAACGTCCCTTCAGCGGCCTGCAGCCTTGTCCACAAGTTGGTCTTGCAAGTCTCTGGAGTTCTGACAAAAATTATTAGGAGTGGGGCGTCCGGGAAATTTGAGGGGATATTTACATCTTTCCCCTCTATCTGTTTGTAATCGAGCAGAGATTTTAAGTTTTTCCTCTATGATGGGAAATGTCTGTGGCCACAGATAGAGGGTCTATATAACATAGTTCCTCAGGGGCAAGGACTTTTAACCTGGTTGGTCTGCGAGAGGCAGAGGAGTCTCTCCCCTCCCCCGGTTCATTCTTTTCCTTTTCTTTTTAGGGTGGTAACTCAGTTTGCATTGGTGTGGGGACGGGTGTTTGTGTGGTGCCTGGTGTTGGTGCTGGTGTAGTGTCTGGTGTTGGTGTTGTGTCTGGCGTTTGTGCCATGTTTGTTATTGGTGCGGTGTCTGGTATTGGTGCGGTGTCTGATGTTAGTGTGGTGTCTGTTGTTGGTGCGGTGTATGCTGTTGGTGCAGTGTGTGGTTTGGGGGTGGAAGTGGATTTTGTTGTTAGGGGTGGTGTATGTTCACAGGAAGTGGGGGCCACCTTTTCTTCCTCTCTTCTTCTTTTGTTTTTCTTTTTTATTCTTCCGAATGAACCGGGGAGAGGTGAGGTTGAGTTCCTCTCCCTCTCACTTGCGGATTCATCCTCAGAGAAGCAGTCTTTTCTCCGCTTGATCCCCGTCTCGATTGGTGTGAGGACCGTTGGTTGTGTCTGCTCCTCTAGTTGTGCTGCAGCTATTTTTGTTGTTGTTGCTCTCGCTGGTGTCGTTGCCGCTGCTGCTTCTGCTTCACTTGCTGCTTTTGTTGCTGCGGTAGTTGTTGTTTCTTAGGCTGTTTCCGCAGCATCGGCTGCGTTGGCTGTTGTTGTTGCTGCATTTGCAGAGGCTGCTGCCTCGATTTTTGGGCTGGTGGTGGGACGGTGGCAGAAGGGATTATGTGCTTCCGTTTTTGTCTCACTACCGTGCTCCATTTTTTCCCCTGGCCTCCTGGGTGGTTTGGGTTTTCCTTGGAGCTGGGGTTGGTACTGCAGTTGCAGGGGTTGTTGCCGCTTTTTTGGCGCGGGTGCTGTCTCAGGGGTTGTGACCGCCTTTTGGGTTGATTAGGGGTTACCCTTTGGGGGCAGCTCCTAGCCAGGTGGCCCTGATTTTGGCAGAACCAGCAGTGTGGACGACGGCCCTCCACCAGTACCGTTATGTTGACGTCTTTGTATGTCAGCAGCGGTGGTATCGCTCGAACACCCTTCCTCTTCAGCCTCATTGCTATTGTGTAGCAGCCCAGGTGAGTCCCAGTTTTTGACCGTACTGGGGTCACCTGTTCCACCTCACCGTACTGGCTGAAGAGGCATCCTAACACTTCCGCAGGTATTTGGGTTGGCACATTAAATACCTGCACCCGAGTCCTTCTCTTGCCCTGGTATTCGGGTATTAGTTTGACTCTCCCACGCTTTATTTCTTGGAGGGAGAGTCTCTCCGCATCGTCCTTGGTGGGTAGGAGGATGTCCCACATGGCGAAGCTCCTCTGGTACAGGTATAGTACCGAGATGTTAAGTTTGTGGAGGAGCCCCGCCATGTCTTCCTTCTTCATCCCCAGGAGGCAGTTTTCCCGTATATCGGAAATGACAAAGGACAGGACTCTGCCCTCAATCGCCTCCCAGGCAGCTGGTATGGGTTTTATATCTGCCCCTTCTATGTATTGTCTGTACTTTGTCAGATACAGCTTTCTATACTCTTGAGGGGACAGCTGTTTTTCTATGGTCTTCTCCCACGCAGACCCTCTTGGTGGTGTTGGTGTTGGTATGGGGTCTTTGGTGGGTTTAGACCGTTTTTGGTCTTTTATGGAGGTCGCCCCTACCTGTTTATTGGCGACGCTTCCTGCCTCCCCAGATTTCTTAGTTTGTCCTTTTGTGGGAGTGTCACATTTTTTGGGACGGCTCCCTTCTTAGTGTCTTTTGGGCCTGATTCTCCTTGGTTAGAGTCTTTTTCGGGAGCAGCTTCCCGTTTTGGGGAGTCGGCCTCTTGGGGAGCATGATCTCTTTTGTTTACTTTGAGGCCATCTGCCCCTTCCTTGTTTGTGAGGTCCAGGCGGTATGCCCACCTCATTTTCTTGATCTGCTCCCCTTTTGGGAGAGAAGCCCTCCTGGGGAGCGCTGTCCCCTTTATTGAACTTTTGGTCTGGCACCTCCTCCTTTTTATGGTCGGAGTGAGATGCTACGACCGATTTTGGTTTTGATCTCTTTAGGGGGAGCTGTTGTTATATTTTCCCCCTCCTGGGGAGCGTCCAATGCTGTCATATCTGGGCGGTACGCCCCGTCAGCGGTTGTTTTTTCTCCTCCTGCTTGGGAATCGTCCTCTTGGGGAGCAGTAGCCCCCTGGCTGGGTGTATCCATATTGGTGGGCCCCTGGCTGAAGGTATCCATATTGGTGGCCCCCGGGCTGTGGGTGTCCGTTTTCGTTCCCTCTTAAAAAAAAAAAAAAAAATCACTGAAAAGAGTGACGTGGAGTCGGCGGCAAGAGGGGAGATAAAACTGGAAGAGGGAGTGTGAAGTTAGTGGAGGGAAGAGAGAAGGTGTCTCCGACTCTCCCTTGCGGGAAGGTCGTGAATTATCAGCTCGGACCCCCCGTGAGGGGGGGGGGAGAGCAGAGAAAGACAGACAAAGTTGGGGTGCGGACAGAACGGTACCCAACAGGCTCGTCAGGTGTTCCGGGCACGAGAATGTGTCGCCAGAATAGCACTGCCTCGCGCGGTGTATGCATCAGAACAGATAGTACACTTTGATCTTCATATTTAATTTATTTCGTTTAAAGAAAAAATTTCAATTAAAAAAATTCCAATATAAAATTTAAAAATTTAGAAAAGTAAAATCTCCAAAAGCCAAAACAAATTTAGGCACAAGGCCCTATAAGATCTGGGGAGGGGAGTGTTGCAGGGTCTTTGTAACTAAAGTAAAAATTGGAGTCTTTGGCGACTTAACTCTTGACTGGCAACATTTACCACAATACCTCATTCACTCTGTGGACTCTAAACTAACTAATGAAAACCCCAGCAAAAAAGGATATATATACAATTTCTGTATGTGTGTGTGTGTGTGTGTGTGTGTGTATGTGCGTGTGTGTGTATGTGCGTGTGGATTTTCTTTTTTTTAAGTCTGTGTGTGTGTGTGTGCGCGCGCGCGTGCGCGTGCGCGTGCGCGTGCGCGTGCGTGTGTGTGTGTGTGTGCTAAGAACAGCATCTATTAACAACAGACCTTTGATCTTAATCAAAAAGGCCAAGAACAAAAGTGTTACGGACAGTCCGACGGAACGACCGACAGATTGACGGAGTGACTTATAGAGTCGCTTGCACGCAACTAAAAAATGCCCTTTAAACAACGTTAAAAACATTCTGACATCGACAGGGACACTAGATCGAAGGTGTTCATTCCAAGTCCATGGCTAGTTTCGCGTTCATTTTTAGCCTAATTTTTAATTGTGATGTCTATTTGTCTGTCCATTCATTTCACTTTGTTTTATCGAAAACAACTAAGCCGATCTGGCCGAAATTTTGAATGCACATTTGTTATGATAAAGTGCAGCTAACTAAAAATGTTAATATCGTTTTGATGCACAGTTGGGGATAAATAGGAATTAAGATGGATCAGTATTCAATTAAAAAATGAGTACAAATTCAACTATATTCAACCATCAATTTGCCTTAAAGCACTCATTTTAAGTAAACATGGTTACCCGTCTAAAAGCCTACTCACTCTCTCTCCTATTCTCTCTCTCTCTTTCTTTCTCCCCCCATCTCTCTCAATATATATATATATATATATATATATATATATATATATATATATATATATATAATTATAAAACCCTAATGGCGTTGTAACGATTGATGTAACAAACTTTCTGGTTTACGACATCCGGTTATTATTTCGAAATTATTACTTAACATGGGAAGAGTAGTGTTTAAAATAACTTAAACGTAATACAGAAATGAACGCTATATAAAAAAGGAGATATATCAAAATTTGAATTGAGCTATAATAAGTATTATGGTATTTGTTCAGTGCACATTTACCTATAAGTATGGCCAACCACTTATAATTCAGTAACTGTAAATTTTTTTCCAAAATAATCAATTTTAATAAACATAACGACCCATAGAAATCTATCTATATTCTTTTTTCATTTTAATATACTTTCATAGAAATGTTTCTGTTATGTCAAAATACCTCTATTTTCTTTGCGTCACAAGTGTCACGCTCATACATGAATTCCATAGCTAATATAATACTGACTCAACGGGTGGTCTAGTATATATATATATATATATATATATATATATATATATATATATATATATATATATATATATAAATTAACAAACATCATTAACAATTATTGTCATAGCGAAATACATTTCTTTTTAGAGATGCCACATATATGTATATTACTAAAATTAGATATTATGCCCACACACACACACACACACACACATATATATATATATATATATATATATATATATATATATAGCGAGAGAGAGATAGTGAGAGAGAGAAAGAGAGAGAGAGAGAATATCTAATTTAGCAAAACTTTAGTAACATATATGTGGCATAAAAATAAACGCATTTCGCTATGATCGTAATTGTTAGCGATGTTAATTTTACTAACGATTGTCCATTAGTGAAACGCTCAAAAACTTATCTGTCATGATAAATAGAATCAAAAACTAATGTCTTTCAGGCAATGATTAATTGAAACAACAATTTCCAGTGCTAAGGACTTCATGCACCTATTCATATGAAAGAACAAGACTTTGCTAATTCTGAAAATAGCATAAAACTTAGCGGAAACATTTCAGTAAGAAATAATAGGTCGACAAAGATAAAAAAAAACCCAAAATCAAAACAAAACAAAAAACAAACAAAGACACAACAATCAATCAAGCAAGCAAAAACAAACAAGAACGTTGAAAAATGTAATATTTTTTTGCTTCAATTATTACGTATACAAATTTTATGAACAAATAGGAGAAGGCTTAATATTAATAATAACTGATAATAAAATAAAAGAAAGAATAATGAGGAGAAGAAAGGATGGCTTAACCATAATAATAATTGCTAAATGGTAAGAGAATAAAATAATAACACATCGATAGATTGATTTATTTTTTATATTTTATTTAATTGATTTTTATTCATGATTGAATTAATTTAATCTTGACTTCTTATTGTTATAATTGATTAGTTTTGCTTCAACGATTTTAAGTAATGCATATAAATTATTTTAGAAGCAATAGCGAACAAGCGAAGCTGGCTACTAAGAAAATAAAAAAAGAAAAGAGAAAATCTTTCAGAACAATTTTAAAAATCTTGTTACAGACGGCACTACTTCTCTGACACCAATTGATCAAGGAAGGCCAATTCTGCAGAGGATACACCGGAAGCGGCACTCCAGAGGCTATGTTAGTATTATTTTGCTAATTTTGCTTTAAATATGTCGAAAAAATATATAGAGTAGCTTTTAATAGTAACAATATATTACAAAATTATTACTGCGCATATGTGTCAATTTTTCTCGAACTTAAATTCTGTGAAATGTCCACGGTTTGTAAAATTACCATGATTTAAATGTGGAAATCATATAACGTTGGTTATGAGTTATATATTTTGTATATATGTTTATATATTTTTAAGGCTAGGATCCACGTCTACACTAATTAATCGTTCATTATGAATTTTGGAACACAGTTCCTCTGCGAAAAGGTGGGTTATTTGAACTAAAAGTAAAACTAAATATAGTTCAATTAAGTTTAATGAAAATGAAGTAAATGTGGGATAGAAGCCTTTGTAAAAATTTAGGCACCTTCGAATTTTCTGGAATTGTATTATTATTAGGTATTGGGTACCAGTAAATAAGTATTTTTCGAATTCCAGTTTCTTTTGAACGTTTTAAAAGTGTTTCAGGAATCATGTTGCAGATTCACCTTAAATTTGAATGAATTTCTTTTTTTTCTTAACATCTTTTCAATTTTAGACATTTCATAGATAATAATGGATTTTAATCAATATTGGAATACGGATTTTATGCATAAGATTTAGTATTATGTTAGCTTGAAAAAATGTTGCAAAACTATTTGTTCGAGGAATTAATGTTATCCCTCATGTGATTGCTATTCTAGTTCCTTATAAATATATGTTTTTTTAATAAGAGCAACACAATAAAAGCGATTCTTGTTCATTACAATATAAAATGATTAACAAAAGAGAAAAATATATATTATGCTCAATAGCTTATTTACATTTAAATTGATAAGTCACCACTTTTCAAGTTTAAAAGCTACTCGAGAATAAAGGTTAATAAGATGTCTAGATTCATAGCTGAATGATGATGAATATTATACGAGTAAAGTAATGGGCACATTATAAAACAACAATAGACACTAATTAAGTAAAACTAGAAGAAACTAGAAATAAACGAGAAGGTAAACCGAAATGTGACCAAGAAATATACTGAGTTGCAGAAATTAGGAACTCGCGATTTCTGTAAAATAGTGTGATGAATAATGGACAGTGAGCAATTCCCCTACTATCGAACAACACAGCAACTGAGAAAGATAAACTGTTTGCCCGGGGCTTACCTCCAACTCCATTTTAGACCCCACAAACAAATCCCTTACAAAATTCTTTTTGCGGACAGAAGTCACACTTGTAGATCTGAAAATCGTTCCCTCTCATATCCGTGATATAAAAATTCTAGACACCTCCAAGGCGCGTGGGCATAATCTCATGCCTGTTATACTAATAAAGAAATGCTCCGCTGAGCTAGCTCCTGTCTTCTCCAAACTTCAACTTGTCGAGTTTTGCTTCTTTGATAGCTGTAAAATTGCGTCTATCGTCCAGTACTCAAGCATTCTGTCGAAAGAACTGAACCGCTTAATTATCGCTCTATCAATCTCTTCCAGTTCTTCGCTGAAATCTTTGAGTCGTTAAACGATCAAACGCTATTACAGAACCTCGTAAATGCTAAACTTGTTTTTAATCAAGTGTAGATTTAGGCAATTTCGTTCTACTACGGATCATTTAACGACCATCTCTGATCGCATGTACTATGTACTGGATAAGACAGGAGAGGCTAAATTGGTAGTCTTTGACAAGATCTGGCATAAAAATGACCGAAAAAAAAACGACCTTATGTCTTTGGTGGAATGGGGCTGTAAATAGATGGTATTTATAATTGCAAAACGAATATTATTACTAAAAGTAAGTTATACAGACTGATGTAGAAAGCACCGCGTAATTTTCATGAGATCCCGTTAATAAATTAATAATAATAATAATAGAAATCAAATTGATGGCCTTTATTTAAAATTTTTTTTTTCAAAAGATCACCACTTATCAAAACCCGGAGGTCACTCGAAGATAAGGGTTTATGAGTGTGCGGAAATAAATGGGGAAACATCGTAGTAATCGTTAATAGTGGAAATTTCGTAAAGGGGAAGACTTAAGGGGGCGGCTTATCAAGAATTTGTTCATAATGGACTTGAAGCCGGCCATACTGTAGTCAGTTGGAAAGCAGGAAAACAGAACAGAGTTCCACAGGCGTGCAGTTCTAAGAAAGAAGTTTGTTCATAGAATCTACGTTTAGGTTTAGGCACAGATAAAGAGTGGGGGAAAATATTGATAGTGGTTTCAGATAGACGAGTCAGGCAAATGGGGACCATAGATGGAGCTCAGACGAGCAGTTACCATGAAAGTAACGATAAAGTAGAGACAGGCTCGCAACGTCTCTCCTGTGGGAAAGATGTTCAGGGAAGAGAAAAGGGCACTCACCACTAGGCTACGAAATCTATTTTGAACTCCCTCGAGGCAGGATAAATGCTTTTAGCAGCTCCTGCCCAGGTGTGGCAACAGTACTTCATTCTTGGACCTATTATGTTAGGCATGTTAAATTAGGCTTACTTTGGTCCAAGGTGAAATATGCACACGGTGAAGGACAAAGAATTTAAGAATAATACTATGATAAAATAATCCTGTTCTTTTTTTTTACCATAGAATATTTTCGTATCATAACCTGGTCTACACAAACCCGTCGCTGCATAGCACGTGTCCGACATAATAGTTCCAGTATTTTCGAAATTATCTGAATACTGATTATATAACCTGATAATTCGTAGAAAAAAAAATAGTAAAAAAACCCAACAAAAAACAAAACAAAACAAAAAAACAAAACAAAATGCAACTATGACGGACTCGTTTTTATTCCGGTGTTGTAATTGAAAGGAGATAATAAAAAAGTCGATATCGTTTGTCCTTCGCAGCCGCGCCTGATGGTGGCGGAGCCGCGGGAGACACGTTAATCAGTTCGACAATAACTTCTCAGATTTCGCTATTTCTGGACGGGATAATTAGGTACAAACTAAATATAGAGAACACAGTTGAGCATTAATATCTAGTCATTTACATATTTTTCTTAACAGTCAGCAGCCGCCCTCTTCTTCTTCTTCTTCTTCTTCTTCTTCTTCTTGTCATCAGGTTGCCTCTCGTCTCTTACAGACACCTTTTCATATCTTCCATGTTCTTGGCAGTCTGCACTTTCCTTCGTTCGCCCACACAAGTTAGAGAACTCTTTACTGATGCGTCGGCACGAGTGGCGCACCAGCGTCAGTGAGCTAACCTAATTAGTATTATTTATTAAGCTTAAATAAATCTGGCACAATACTAAAATGCTGTGGCACTCAATGATCAATAAGCCTAGTCAGGGAGAAGATAGCTTTTGTTCTCAAGTCTGTTTCTCACGTTGCTAGTCTGTCTCTATTTTAGTATTATTTCAATGGAAGGTGCTCGACTGAGCCCCAACATTTGGTCTTCTCTTGTAAGACATTCACAATAGAAAATCGCCTGTCTACCAAAACTAAAAAAAAAAACTTCCATTCTTCATGTGTCCAGCTCCAAGTGAAAGTCTCATGAACAGTTTCTTTCACATAGACATACATATACACATAGACATACATATACACATACATATACACATAGACATACATATACACATACATATACACATATACACATACATATACATAGACATACATATACACATAGACATACATATACACATACATACATATAGACATACATATATAGAACACATTACAACGGAAATGCGTTAATGCAGATTACAACACAGTCCCTTTTATCTAATGCCAACAAATTTTTATTCATAAACATTCTTCATAAGTAAGCAAACTTTGGGAAGTTCAGTTATCATTTTCAATCCTCTGATAATATACTTCATCATTCAATTGACAATCCACCTATTTCATTAAATCTTATCCTCGAGCGGCGTTCGGTCTTGATGAGTGATGATTTATCAGCAAAACAAAAAAAGCTCAACAAATAATGCTCAACATTTAAAACTTAAATAATAGTAAACGTAAATAGCTTTAGTAGCTCATGCTGGTTATGTATGCACTTTAATGTGTAAAGCTAAACTTGTTAGAAATCTACTAATTGAAGGTCACTGATTAATGTTTGCTTAGGTACCCATCTGCCACTGACGGCGAAATTGGCGAAATGGCCACGCCTCTTTTTTTAGCGAAATACCCATCAGCATTTTATCTCTGAAACCGCCGGGCGGAGGTGGTCATGTGACCACTCAAAATGTCCAGAATTGCCACATTATGGGGAGTCAGTAACACATTATGATGTCCTAAAATTAATGGTTTTCAAGATATTTGTAATAAACTAATTTCTGCATCACACATCGTACTGCACCCTGATCTTTGTTATATTACTTATGTACATTATCCATATTTTTCAGTTTAATTTTGTGGATTTTGACACTTTGTGCTCTTACTACAACCACAAAACACAACACATTTTAAGTTCTTTGCTCTACAAGTGCATGTCTTTGTACTTTTACATGATATTGGGCATTTGCCTGGAGGCGGTAAATCATCTGGTTTGCATGGTACAGGCAGTACCACAGGAGTTTTATTGTTAGAGAATTGATCGAGAGAGAGAGAGAGAGAGAGAGAGAGAGGGCGAGGTGGTATATTATACTGTAGACATGTTGACCGGATGGATCAGCTGATCGGATTGCGTGTGAGTCACGTGATCAGGTTAGCTGAATCGGGGAAATTTGGTTTGGACTTAGAAGGCGACGGACGGCTTCACAGTCGTCTCCCCCCTTCACTGAGGGGGGACGCTGACGTGTGTAGAAATGAGACCAAGAGAAACCACGGAAGCCAGAGATTCACTTTCCATCCTTTTGCAAGACACCTGGAAAGTGAAATAAACTATAAAACTAATTCCTTGTCTTGGTGTGAAATGAGTCTTTGTCCAAAACAGGTACCCATCTCCCCTCCAAGACACGAGATTGTTCCAGATAGACCAACATCCACGACGCAGGAAGGTATGTCTATAATACATGTACCACACACACACACACACACACACCTATAATACATGTAACACACACAGCGGCATATGAACAAATAGACAGAACAACTAGACGGTCAAACACGATCCCCTTTATGACACAACAACACAAAAAATACAAATTTTGGTGCTCGTTGACCAGTCCACCCGTACATGGGTGGAAAAAAAATCGAACCTGAAGGTTACTATAATGAAAAAAAAAAGAATATAGACACAACGAAAAAAATATTGTACACTAGACATAAAGAGGAAAGATAATGTTTATAAAAACACTCCCAGAACTGTCAAACTGTATAAATGTCAATGTCTCTATCACTCTTCTATCTATATATACATCCCTCACCTTATTGAATTACATGTATGTATTAAAATGTACACTGCCCCTTTTTTATATATACCCTGTTTATCTCTCACAAATATGAACAATTTAAGACGAAACGCAATAACAAATATGAGTCGTCATCTATAATAACACCTATTACATAACATATACAAATTTGATGCAGTGTACCAGTCCACTCATACAAGGGTGAGTATGGGAAAAAACTTCGGTTACCACGGGGGGGGGGTAAAAACAACGTTTTAGGGTCCATTATAAAAATACCACGAAAAAAATACTAGACGAAATGAAAAAATAAAAAAAAGAAAAACGCACACACACATACACACAATGGAAAAAAGTATAGAAGAAAAAAGGCCGATATGCCGCAAAAGAAAACAGTCGAAGGACGTCGATTCAAAACAAACCATGCATAATTCATTCATAAAAGAATTGTTTAAAATTTGCGCACACACACACACACACACACACACACACACACACACACACACACACACACACACACACACAAAAGAGTTGAGCACAAGAAAGAATTATTTGGCGTGACCTTTTCAAAGGCAACCCATAAATAGTTTTCATTGTTTGAATACATTTTGAAAATATGCAGGCACATGCAAACACACACACAAAAACGGAGGTCAGTGTGTTGTTGAAAATTGGATCGAAATGTCTGTCTGCACTAATTGTTTACATTTTCAAAATTCAAGGTCGCTGTACTTTAATGATGAACAGAACGAAAATACGTATATTGTCAAAAAAAAAAAGAAAAACATTTTCTGTTAATGTGTTTTATTTGTTTTGTTTTTGAAAAAAAGGACGATTTTTATTCTTTTGTTGTTAACGGACTTTGTGTTACAGAAAAGATTTTTTTAATATTACAACTGTTTGTGAAAATAATATTTGAAATGCATAATGTAACATATTTTTTTGGAAAATGTTTTATATATTGTAAAATGTCTTGAAAGTATGTAAATGCTATTGCATTTTTGTGACAGGAATTCAAAGTTAGATATATACATTAGAATTTAAATGATCTAGGAAAAATGAGATGATACTGATAAGATGGTTGGCCTAGAATAAATTAGAATTTTAGAGTGGTACAAAGATAGCAGTTACGTAAACGGGTACTTTTGAGAAGTTTTTACAGATGTGATAAGCCAAAAGAGAGATTTTCTTCTTTAATTATTTCATTTTTGTATTTTTTTAAAAGTCCATAAACATTTTTCGCAAGAAGAGTAACTTGCCGGGTAAGCATTAGAATGCCTCTTTCGGAAAATAAAATAGACCCTGTGGAATTGAGTGCTAGAAAAAAAAGCTGGTCGCATGTGACGATTCCAGCAGGAGGTAAGGTTGGCTCAATTAATTAGAAGCAGGCGTGGAGAGGATACGAGAATCCTTAAGGTACCAAAGACATATGAGAGTCAGTACCATAGGCAAATCACATATTGCTTAATGAGGTGAGAGAAAAGTAAAATATACCGGAGATACGTAAGAAGATATAACCTTATATTTTTTTTTTTAGAGATGCATGAATACGGGATATCTCTGCTGGATCTTGGAAGCTTTGATGAGAGAAAAGTAAAATCACAAAAATTGGGACATAGCTAGAAATTAGGCGCAAATAGGAATTATGGCGCAAGGTTGGGAGTTAATTAGTTATGGGTGATATTCTTTAAATCTTCATCAAAATTCCAAGAATCCGAGCAAAGAAATCCAAGTGAATCAGTGTAATGAAAGGTATATCTTAAAATTTGGAAGTCCACCAAGAAGATTAATAATGAGCTTTGCGATGTCCCGGATAAGATAGTTACAAAATGAAAACAAAGCCATACTTAATAGAAAAACCGGGCAAAGGATCCGATCAGGGCACTTTTGGGACGAAAGGAGTCGTCAATTTCGAAAGAGGTAAAGTGAGACCTCTAGTTTACGACACAAGGGTGGCTGGATAAAGCAACTGATGTGGATCAGGGGAGGAATACCCTACACCCAAAAAGTAATGCCAAGAAGATCAAAGAGGGTCTGATCTAATAAAAAATAAAATAAATAATAATAATTGTGAAGTCAATTGGAAAGGGGTGACTAAAGGAGATTTTTTAGCCTGATCTTTCTTAGCCGTGTGATTGTGTAGATATAAAAAAATTTACTAGAATTACAAATGCGTACATTTTTTGAAAATAAGGATAGAAGAAATGTTAGAGAATGGACAGAGAAAGAGAGAGAGAGAGAGAGAGAGAGAGAGGGGGGGCGAGGTGGTATATTATATTGACCGAAAGTCAGGATCAGCTGATCGAATTGCGTGTGAGTCACGTGATCAGGTTAGCTGAATCGAGAAGATTCGGTTTGGACTTAGAAGGCGACGGACGGCCTCACAGTCGTCTCCCCCCTTCACGGGGAGGGGACGCTGACGCGTGTAGAACTGAGACCAAGAGGAACCACGCAAGCCAGAGATTCACTTTCCATCCTTCTACAAGACACCTGGAAAGTGAAATAAACTATAAAACCAATTGGGCGACGTATGAAATTTAATACATTTATAAAACAAATCTACAAGTTGAATGACGATTTATAAATCGCTAAATGTGAAATGCTTGTTAGTGCTTATATCTCAAACGATCATAGACGACCTCGTCTCCAAAGGTAGATAAATCCTTCTTTTTGGGTTAAAGGGAGATAACTTTTGGATTGCATAATATTTTAAATTGAGGGCTTAAAGAGGTATATGTGGGAGAGTAGCTGATAAATATTAACCTCTGATTGGTCAAACATGGTTATTAAGGTAGTAAATTGGATCTTTAATTGTCAGGTAGTTAAAGCAGTTGGTAAGCGGCAATGATTAAACGTGAATGATTGTATAGCGCCTCAATGTTTGCACGACCGTTTAAATAACCTTAGTACAATTAAATGTCCCAGTAAGTTATAACCAATCCAAACCGAACTGGCCAGTGATTCACAAGGAATAAATTAATATTTGAAGTATTCTGTGTAATTCAAAAATTCACCTTTAGGTTGAACGTGGAAGCCTCCGTTCAGCCTCAAAGACAATAGATACCCCCTCTAAGGGTAGCTGCGCGTATAAATATGAGGCAAATATTGCGCAATCTCCAACTACACCTCTACTTGCACTGATTATGTCCAGTGGCTAGGATAGGCCCAGGACAACTGGAAACAATACCGACAAAAGCGGAGAGCACATACAGCACTTGGAATTCCCAAATGGTCACTAATTATAATACTAACTATAATTATAATTATAATACTAATTATAATACTAACTAGGCTTAACGTTGCTTAACTTCGGTGATCTAACAGAAACCGTTGTGTCAACGAAGATTATGTAGTATAGCCAAACTTAAGGGACATTCCAGATAATAAAATATAAGTGAAACCCAACATGGTAATCGAAACGTGAATTACATGTGGAGTTCAGATAACATCACTATAATTATCACTAAAGAATAAGCACTTTAATTTGGGGACATTGCATCAAATATGTTTCCGTATTTTTCAAATAATAAACCAACAGAATAACTTTCGACATCAATTAATGTTTGAACGTTCTTATATCTAATAATAACATTTATTATCAGTTTCATAAAAAAACCCAAACCTAATCAATGGACGAAGTATGAACCTTAGCGTAAATTTACAAATCGATTGATAACTTACAAAACGCTGACGTTAATGATGACGTTAATATTTGCGAGTCACTTTCGTTAATCTATTTAACTGTCATGGCCGACCATGTATCCAGGGGCAAATAACATCACCTTTTTCAGTGCAAGGTAGATAACTCTTCTTTTGCGTATTATTTTGGGCTGAAGGTCTAACAATAGCACAGCAACAACGAGAGTTGATATCCACCAAAAAGAAAAAATAAACATTTTGCTTTGTTAAGTCTTATTTGTTGCTTTTGTTTTCATGCTGAAAACAAAAACATCAAATAATAACGGTTAATTAAAAATGTCTTTGGAACGCTGATGTTTTTAAAGCTAATTTTCCTTCAACAGTTTGCATTTTGGAGATGGAACTCTTTCGAGATAAGTCGTTGCTATATTAATTTTAATTTTTATCTTTTTAGATTCAAATGTTAATGACTACATTTTATTTCAGTATTTAATTCAAATATTTATTTTTTGATTGTTTTATTTAATAATAGCTTTTCTCATCTATAAATGTTTATTATATTTACCAATTCATTTTCAGTTCGCGAGAGGGGAATCTATCACTATACTTTCCCTTAAACACGCCAATTGGACTTTTAAGCACAATACTAAATAAAATAATTTATATTTAATGGAGAGCAGAGAACGCATTGTGGATGCGTTTGTTGCATAGAGGTGATATTTTAGAAGATGACGTATGTATTATATTGTTGTTGTTGTTATGTTCGTCTTAGTAGAGAGTCTTAGAGGTTCATGTTGTGTGCAGATATATCGCGTATATATCAAGAGAGAGAGAGAGAGAGAGAGAGAGAGAGACAGTTCTGTATATATATATATATATATATATATATATATATATATATATATATATATATATATATATATATATATATAGACAAGGTACAGGCTAATGCAGGAGAACCGAGCATGTAATTCAATGAGAGGAGATTTATGATATATTGATAGATAGACCGAAAGATAGTGTGTTAAGTGTTTACGTTTGACAGTTCTGTGAATGGAAGTGTTTCTATAAACACTGACACATATATTTCTTACCTATTACATAACACAAAGACGCAGATATAAAAAGATGATGTTGTTTGTTTATTCCGTCTCGACCGGTCAATGGCTTTGCATTAGAGAATTCAAGTTTTACATAATTTTTCTTCTAACCTCCGCTTCCAAGGTTCTACAAGCTCTGTCTCTGACCCCACTCTTCTCCCCTGACTGACTCACTCACTCCCCCGACTGAGTTTTTTGACTGACTATATTGAGACCCATGACGTTATTGCATGACCAACACGTGCATATTAGACACATGGCATGACATGCCTCCGTGTTTAAGCATGCATTGTTGCTCACATGTTTCAACTCCGATTTCTCTAATCTACTTTACAAATACGTTTTCCATTGTTCTAATCTAGATTCCTTATTTTAATTTCATTTCAATAACAGAAACAAAATTCATCATTACATTCCTTTCTCTATAAACAGTTTTCTAACTATTTTGTGTGAACTAAACAATGGCAATTCAACATTCCTTGACTATCCTATTTCATATTTACTCACTTACAAGAACAGGCGGCTGTTCCATAACACGTTATCGGCAGCTCCCGTTACGACCGCTTCTCTTTATTTGTCCCTCAGTCCTCATTTTTTAATGATTGACGTTTCTGACAAAGGGAGAAGAAAAAGCTGTATTCTAGGCTGGCAGTATTTTGCACGAACAATCGCCAGAGATGTCGGAAATATTCTGTTTCTATGTCTATCCTTGTAGCCGTGTCACTAGCAAGGGTGCTGGAGGTAAACGTTTTATCTGGGCTGACGTTATCCGCCGATAGTCAGGGACCCGAACCTTGGATTAACCACTAACGAGGCTGTCCTATCAGCAGGTGCTGGGGCTGCTGTATTGTCATTTGGTGAATGGATTCTGGACCATGCAGTAGTTTTTGGTGAGGCCTCTCGATGCCATATTATTGAGTAATTGTTACGGCTTTACCTTATCATGTGATGCTTTTTTCTCTCGACCTAGTTCACAAATCCCAAAACTCCATCATGACAAGTTTCAAGAAAAATACACGATTAAACCCGGATCTCAAAATTCCAACGTAGACTCCCACTACCATGTCTCCTTCTCCAACATCAGGGGTATACGTTCTAACCTTCCAGAGGTCTAAACCCAATTACAGGAGACTAAACCAAACCTATTATTTCTCAACGAAATATGCATTAGACAGACTATTTCCTTAGATGAGTTCGTAATTAAAGGATACTCTAACTTAACTTCCAAATCTGACCCCCAAGATCGCCATGGGCATGAAATATGTGCCTATATTAGAGATGGCTTTCCATGTGGAAGAGACATTTCCAGAGAAAATCCTAACTTACTCTCTGTGTGCTTCCGAGTTGCACTTGCTCACACTACTGCGTTTATATTTACTCTCTATTGCAACCAAAACAGTGGAGTTACTATCTTTAAAAGCATATCTGAGAAAATTGATCACGTCCTATCTGCTTCGCAATGTGGAATGGTTAACCCACTCAAACAAGACCGATGATGAGGGGAGGTTCTGTCATGATTTCTCCATTGCTTATGGCCTCACTTAGATTGTTCACGAACCTACCCGTGTAACCGACATTGACGGCCAGTATGGGAGTCTCCTAGACCCTTTTCTCACATGTTCAGTTTCCGTTCTGTCTCCACTTAGATCTTCCGACAACTCTGCTGTATCAGTTAAGATAAAAATGAAATGTAATAAGTCCTCAGATGTACCTCTCAATCGTACAGTATATCGATACACTCTGGCTGACTGGGATAGCTTCTGTACATTTATATCAGATTTACCTCTGCGTTCCATGTTTAAAAAGGATGTGTCCTCTATAGTCTCAGACCTTAAGGAATGGTTAATTGTAGATATAGACCGTTTCATACCTTCGAAAAGTTCCAGCTAAAACCTAACAGCCAGTCATGGTTCTCTCCAGAATATGCTGCTGCCATTGCGCATAGAAATCACTTTTTCTATTCCTTCCAACGTAATAGATGTATTGAGACTAAAGCCGCTTTCAGAACTGCTAGCAACCATTGTAAGAAAGTAATAAAGAACGCAGGAGAGTTTTATGCTCAGTGCGTAAAGATCAAAGTAGCTGAGCAGCGGCTTGGTTCCCACCAGTTTTGGTAAGAAGCAAACAGAATCCTGAATTGAAGCGTGTGCTCTATCCCAACTATCATCAATGGACCTGAGGTAATCTCCTCAGCATCAAACAAAGCCAAACTCTTTGCCAAGAACTTTGCAGCTAATTCTACCCTTTGCGATCAAGGCCGCCAACCCCCAATATTTCCTCCTACATCAAATCTGTTGCCAAGGCTGCTGGAAAAATGATGGGATCATTCTATCGATCCAGTAGATATCTCATTGCTGATGCAATTCTCTATCTATATAAGAGCCAGATAGTCCAAGGTTGGAGTACTGTTGACACATCTGGGCAGGAGCTCCTAAAAAGGACTTGTCCTGCCTTAATAGAGTTCAAAATAGACTTCGTAGCCTCGTAGCAAATGTCCTTTTCTCTTCCCTGCAACATCTATTACACAGAAGAGATGTTGCGTGTTTGTCTCTGCTTTACCGTTATTTTCATGGCAAGTGCTCGACTGAGCTCCAATCTATGGTCCCCCTCGCCGAACTTTCACAAGAAACACTCGCCTGGTTGAAAACACTATCAATAATTTCCAGCCACTCTTCATCTATGCCTAAAACTAAATGTAGATTCCATGAACAAAGCTTCTTCCTTAGAAGTGCACGCCTGTGGAACTGTCTTCGTTTTTTCTGCTTTCCAGCTGACTACAATCTGATTATCTTCACGTCCAACGTAAAAAAGTTCTGGATGACCCGTTCCACCCGTTAACAAATTTACCGAATTTTCAGTACCTACAATTACTATATTGCCCAATTGACTATTGTACACTCTTAACACTTATTCTCGAGTGGACTTTGGGCCTTGATAAGTGGTGATGCCTATGTAAAAAATACTTGATCCGCTTTCTTTACTTTCATGTGAACCCTATTCATTGACGGACGTCGGAAACATCGGTTCTCAGCATGAAATAAAACTATGCTCTTATTATTCGATATTATGTAAGCAGGAATGATAAAATATAAAGTAACTGAAAGGTCGATGTTTTTCTACGAACTCTGCACTTTAGTTCGTCTAAAACCAACAAGATAGTTTATCGTTTCATGAAATTTCCGGTGCAGTTTTTAACATTTACTAATAGATAATTGATTTTTCTATTCGAAAATAGCGAAGCTGCATTTCAAATGAATGGTTAGGATATATTTTCATCTTATTGAAACGTTTAAATAAAACATGTTTACGATTAACATAAGTAAATTCTAATGTGTGAATCATTTTCTACAAAACCGTTAATGACG
This sequence comes from Euprymna scolopes, assembly GCF_053919585.1. NCBI lineage: Eukaryota > Metazoa > Mollusca > Cephalopoda > Sepiida > Sepiolidae > Euprymna > Euprymna scolopes. The sequence goes on from NC_136485.1 coordinate 86,899,442, forward strand.
TCCCCCCGAAAAGACCCTCACCAGAATAATATTGTAATTTATAAATTCAAAACTAATTCATAATAATATGTTATCAATTCAAATGTAGTTACAGTGTCGACTATATGAGTTGAGACAGAATAGTAGAGTCCAAGTTGAGATTGAATAGTAGAGTCCAACAACACATACCTAGTAAAATCAGGGATGGTACTTACCGATTAAAAGATGTTCTAAACAACACTTATGGTTTCTCTATAACGGACCATTTACTTAAAAACTGTCATGCGCAGCAAATTTCAGAATTGATTCATTTTCAATTCTGAGTCATGCTCACTTGAAACATCATTTGAAGATTTTGAAGCCTATTCACGTTCGTTTAAAACGACCTTTTCATTGTCAACAGGTGGAGTGTCTCTTATGTTTAAACATGATAAGCCTGCAAGCAATTTCACCATTGTATATAACGCTTATTTTATTTTAGACAAGCAGAACCCGTGTATCGACGTTGCCCGGTGGAAGTATGCCCCGCCAACACACCTGTAAAATAATCAATTAAATTACGATTGCTTATGGGAACCACTGCCGGCCCAGTATAATAATGGGTAATGGTGCTCATGGACAATATAATCGAGTATATTTTCTGATGAATTGTTCCGATAAAAATAATTACTGAATTTCATTAAAAGAAATATAAAAATGATAAAAAAAAAGATTTTTCTATCTCCTGTATGGCTTTACCTTACTTATGCATTAAATGAACTTGAATCCATGCCCCAAAATGTCTGTTAGTGACGCCATATTTTAATGTTAGTAGCGTTCGTTTATAAAGCGAATAGCTGGATTACGGAATATGAGAATTATCAGAGCGCTACCAATCAGAATGGATGAAATTTGGAGAAGGAAACTTTCTTATTTATTATCAGATATTGATAAGGTTATGTTATGTCTATGCATATATAAACCAGTTACGATAGGTGTAACCAGATATGTAGAATTGGTTCCGGTGATACCTGGTAGTAGTGGTAGGACTAAATATTTAAAGAGAAATATAGGGACCTCTTCCTCTAAAATGTTGCGATTATGATGGTTTTGCTCGTCGGATGCAATGTAGCATTTGATTATCACGTTTGAATTTGTCTGTAATCGTGTTTGAAAGCTACATAAAATAGTGGCTATTAGCCTAGAGGTATTCAGTTTGTATGCGGCATCTGTTGTTGCAAACCTATGATACTTTGGTCCAGAGGGGAATTTATGCAGTCATTTTATTACATAGGAGATATACATAGCCCCTTTTAATTTTTTTCTCTTTAATAAATCTTTCTGTATTCAGCTCTTGGCGACTAAGGGTCGATTAATTATTTTTCTTGTATTACTTTTAATCATGAACATTAATAAAATAGGGCTTAATTTTATAATTTCCATAATAAGTAAATAGATTTATCCCTTTTTCCTTTGAATATGTGATTCAGTGATATGCTTATTTTTGAAGATGGGTTGAAAATACGAAATATCATTTGTACTCTTTATTTTAATTTTAAATAGTTTTACCCCCAAATTTAGTAGTATCCATATTTTATAATCGTAACGATCTGAATATCACAATATATGCTACGATTAGAAGGAAAGTAGCCGGTTTGTTGTCTGTCTCTCTGTCTATCCCTGTCGGTAATTAACCTGTTAAATAATTTAATCAGCTATTTTGTCATTATCTGATATGAAAGTGTCCTGATCCTGACAAATTAATTGGACTGGGTTTTAAAGATTACATGTCCAAATAACGTTGATAGTAATAGAATTAGTTTTAATTTTATTTTTGGTCTCCCGACAAAAATTAACCTTTGTCCGTTCTTCCATTCGTCTGTCCGCACTTTTCTCAATAACTACGCTTTGGAATTTTTTGAAATTTTGCACAAACATTAAACATGGTATAAGTAAAGATGTAACAGAACGTATTTTCCTGAAAAAGTCCGGTTGCCTCCCTAAGAGTACCTTTCGTGTTAAAATGGCTAAAATTGACACTTTTGTGCTTATTACAAAAATTGATGCCTTGGATTTTTATAAAACTTTCTGAACAGTTTTAACTAACTGATTTCTATATAATTTTGTTTGTCTATTCTTCGCGATAACTCTTGGGTGTGCCCCAAGGGCTCTTTTAGGGCTAATAAAAACATTCAATTTTTGGGACTATTTTACCATATTTGTCGAAAATTTTCTGTGTATTTAGCAGTTTTGCATGGTGCTGAACTCAAATTTAAATATGTTAAGACCTTGGGGACTTTTGGGGTTAAATGGGGGGAATAATGTACTTAGTCATTTTTTTTTTTGCATAGTGCAGAACTCAAATTCACATATTTCAAGGCCTAAAACTGCACCGTTTGTTCATTTTCATCAGGATTTGACGTCACCTGGGTACGTTTGGGCTAAATGGGGGACGGCAAATGCTGAACTTAGTTCTTTTTTTTATACCTCGTTCACTGTGCACTCACGGGGCGGGGTCATGCATGCATCACTTTTTAATTTTTAAAATTATTCCGTTTCTTTAGATTTTTTTAAGTCGACCCTTTGCGCTATCTAAGCAGAAGCACATAATTTGGGCGTGAATGAAGTAAAATGGATGATACACATACCTGGAAATTCCATTGTTCATGATTAGAAGCGGTTCTTTGCACCGTGTAAAGGCTGTTATACAAGAGTGATGCTCGATGTCTGCTATCATTTGATGGAAACAACATTGTTGCTGTTAAGTCGAAGAAAAATTTATCGACTAATGTGTTACAAAAGTAATTTTAGTAAACAAATAGTCCACTATGTAAACAGATATAGTAGAGAATCCTTTTCATTAATTTCGTATACGTATGGTGCAATGTATGTCATTAATAAAATATCAATTCTAACAACTCTTCTAGCTGGAATAAATACTTTCTTAAAGAAACTCAAGCAAAATGCATCATTTTTTTTTTTAAAGAATACGGCAAGTGGAAAGAAAATGCGAATTATGTCGCTAGAATCAGATATCGATGACAACCTTCGATCACCCGAATAAGTTCACGTTATATAGGGTGACCAAAAAAAACAAAACAAAAGCAAAATAGAGGCCATCTAGAACATATGCTGTAGAACGGAGAAAAAAGACCAAAGACCCTAGTGTTTTGATGTGATGTTTTGAATATAATAACCTAGTTATGACCAAAGTTTCATTTCATTCAAACAAAACACTAAGAAACGGGGGCTAATTAGAGTTGGGGCCCGTTTTTTGGGTCACCCTGTATATCAGATATCTGGAACCATGCTAATACATAGATGTGCATGAGATTAAAATCGAATTTTTTTCGTAAAATTAAAATTACGTAAACAGTGGATTTTCCGTTGCTTATATATTGGGATCTCTCATTAAGCGTGCCACATGGAGGCCATTGATAATGGGTCCCATGACCAAATTATTGTTTTTTTTAATTTTCTCGTTTTAAGAATTTCTATAGAAATCGTTAACTTAATCAATTAAAAGATAAACGTGAAAGAAAGTTAAAAAAAATAGTGTTCTTGATTCGTCAGCTTTTATTTTGTTCTTTAAAACTAACCCGAAAATAAATCATGCTTAGATGAAACTATTTTTCTGCTACTCAATGATGTTCAATCATGCTTGCAAAATACACTTATTCTCTTTTGTGTAAGTTCCATAAACTTCACATAACAATAATATCTGATCGATTACACTGGGGAACACTATTTTTTTTAACTTTCTGTTGCATTTGATTTTTTAACTGATTCTGCAGGATTTTTAGGCGCTGATTTCAAATCTTAAATTAGTTTTTCTACATAAGCCCTAGTTTTCATTCAATTTGAGATAGATGAAATAGTCTAAATATGAACTTACGTAACCCAAATCTAAGCATTTTGAGATTATATACATAGATTCTAATATTTTTATATGCCTTCTTTTTTCCAGATCAAACATGGCTTCCTCATCTAGACATCACTGTAGAAACAAGCCTGATGCCTTCTGTTACATCTGTGGTTGCTACACACTCCATCATCAGAGAGGTAACATATCCTTGTTTGTGAAGCGAGCCTACAAGGCTTATTTTGAAGTTCATCTTGGTGACCAAGACAAGCAATGGGCTCCTCATGTTGTGTGTCACAATTGTGAGGAAATGCTCCGAAGCTGGACCAAAGGAAAACGCAATGGTCTGCCTTTTGGAGTTCCAATGATTTGGCGAGAACCCGCCAACCATGTAACTGATTGCTACTTCTGCATGGTAAACACAGCGGGTGTGGGCAAGAAAAACAGACATAAGATCGTATATCCGAACATTTCCTCAGCTATTTCGCCTGCTCCGCACTCTGAAGAAGTTCCTGTTCCAGTTTGCAAAGGTTTGCCTTCATTAAACGATAAAGACATTGGACATGACACGGACGAGGAAGACAGTTGTGACAATGAATTACCAGAAACTGAGTGGGAACAACCCGAGGAATGTTCTTCAGAGACTGAATCTCCCCCAGTCCCGAAGCCTCTTCACCAGATTGAACTGAATGACTTAGTTCGGGATTTAGGTCTTTCAAAGAAAGCAGCTGAGCTTTTGGCATCAAGATTACAAGGCAAAAATCTTGTTTATCACACTGTTAAAGTATCATATTACAGAAAGCGTGACCTTCTTTTCAGAAGACAGACAGTTTGTTTACCGCCATGATATCCCAGGTCTTCTCAAAGAACTGGGTGTTCCTCACTATGATCCAACTGAATAGCGGCTCTTTTTAGACAGTTCTAAGCGCAGTCTCAAGTGTGTTCTTTTGCATAATGGCAATGTTTATGGGGTAGTGCCTGTCGGTCATTCAGTTCATCTGCGGGAAGACTATGATGACATCAGAATGGTCATGGACTTCTTAAAATATCGTGAGCACAACTGGATCATTTGTGTAGAAAGGTTTCACCAAGTTTCCATATTACCTCTGCATGTGGGGCAGTCGAGCACGAGACAGACACTGGGTCCAGAAGGACTGGCCTGTTCGTGAAACCCTTGAAGCAGGCATGCAAAATATCACACATAACCCAATTGTTAACAGAGATAGGATCATCTTTCCTCCTCTGACATCAAATTAGATTTGATGAAACAATTTGTCAAGGCACTGGATACCGAAGGTGAATGTTTCCAACACATCATCACAGCTATACCAGGGTTGTCGTTCGAGAAGATCAAAGCAGGTGTGTTTGATGGCCCACAGATTCGAACCCTCATTCGTGATGATCAGTTTGTTGCCAAGATGGCCGCCTTGGAGAAGGCAGCATGGTTATCCTTTGTGGCAGTCGTTCAGAACTTCCTTGGAAACAACAAGGCAGAGAACTACATTGAACTTGTGAACAGAATGCTCCTCGCTTTTCGTGCTCTCACGTGCTACATGAGCATCAAGCTTCATTTTTTGAACAGCCATCTTGACCAGTTCCTTGAAAACCTGGGGACCGTGAGTGACGAACAAGGAGAGCGGTTCCACCAAGACCTAAAGATCATGGAAGAACGCTACCAAGGTCGCTGAGACAAAAGTATGATGGCCGACTACTGCTGGAGTATTAAACGAGATTGCCCAGATGAAGTGTACAAACGCAAAAGTTACAAACGCAAATTCCTGCCTGACTAAAATACTGTTCAGATAGAAAGTGATAAGCGTTATTAGATGTGATTGAAGAACGTTGTGAATGACGCTTATCTCACGTTGCGATAAAGACTGTTTTCTGAGAAACTTTTCCAGAAAAAAACATATGGCACTTCTAACAATGGTGTACCTTGATCTAAAATCGCATTTTATTGTTCTGTTTCTTTTGCCTTGTTAAATATACTGTTTTGTGGCTGACATTGCAATATCCTATAACAATGCTCGTTTTCTTTTCTTTTTTAATAAAAATCAAAGATTGCATAAAATCTGTAGCTTGCAGAATAAAACTAACTTCAGATTTGAACTCAGCACACTTAAATTGACTAAAAACAAGTCTTTCTTTAAATGCAATATATTGAGTGTTCCCTTGTGTTATGATTCTTTTGTTTGGGAGCAAAATTGTCAATTGTCAATATATCTCTTGAACAAACAAATCGCATAAAAACGAATGAAAAATATAAATATGAGGAAAATATTTACAAAGTGTACTTATTTTGTACGCCATTTACAATATTAAAATTCAACAATCGTTTCGATTTCACTGAAAAATCATAGCTGCTGATTATCCAATAGAAATTAACGGTATATTTTTGGACGTGCCCATTACTAAAATAATTATCGGACCGAATATGATATGAAATCGATGAAATTGATTAGAAATTTTATTGTTTTTGTAAAGAATAGAAACTGATAATTTCCATAACTGAATCGCTATTCAGAATGAAAAGTTTGTAGGATAAGATAACTGTCAAACTTCGAAAAACCGAATGGATTTCACTTTATAAATATGTATGATGCAAGTTTATGTGTACGCGATTAGTTGAACACTGTTAAGACGGCTAACTATGTTGCCGGTCAGAATTTACATAAACAAGGTTTATTTCTCTATTTGTCGAAAAGCAGTTGGAATAAGTTCCATCGTTTAGAGCAGTCGGATTTGAGTTAAAAGTGTTTGGTGTTCCGGATCGTGTGTCCAGTTTTAAGAGTTATCTCCGCACGGAAGATTCCATTTGACATAATAATTATAATCCAAAAACCACGAATTTCCAAAAACTTTTAAAAAATGGTATTTGATAACTAGGGCTAGGACAACAGCATATTATTGTCATTGTTTTGACTCTGAAGTGTGTATCCGTTGATATCTTACATGCTTTTATATAGGGCGATGTGGTTCTCGGTTGATTAACTTCGTCTGTATCGGATATATACTCGAGAGCCAAAACAATGAAAAGAATATTCTGTTGTCATAGCCCTATCGATGACGCATTGATAAATACTTAACATTATAAGTTGTGAATCAAGGGTAAACAAAATAATCCCGATAAAAAAGTGGCGACATACTCTACATCTCACTCTAGTAATTAATGAAAATGGATCCTTCGGATCGTTCTCGACTATGGTTGACAAGTTTACTCTTACAGTGTATGTTAATGTATTTGCCCGAGTACCAAAATGATATTTCATCTGATGTGTCAGTTTAAGACGAGAAACCAATTCAGAACTTTTTTCCTAAGGCCAAATCTCATCATTTTCTCGTCAATGTGATCTTCTTAAGCAAAAAAAAAAAAAAAAAAAATAAAAAAAATAAAATAAAAAATAAAAAAAATATACCCTGATAAATCTACTCTCCAATATTAAATCAATTACAGCAAAAGATTGTTAAGGAGGCATTTTTGTCAGGATCTCCCAATCATAAAGTCGTGATTCAAAGTTTAAGATCGATACTTGTTAATGAGTTCGCTCCTCTTTTTCACGACCCAAACATTATCACTGGACTTTTCCGATTCTGTTTGCCAGTCATTTTTGTTTATCGTCTAAAACCGGTCGACCTTACATTCTAAGAATCGCCCGTCTGGCATTACTAACTACTTGATTGTTATTCCCCTCCCTCTCGGTATTGTTCAAATACTCGACTCTCATGTAAAGAGCTTACTGTTTGGATTTGGAACATTCCCCAAGATTTGGTCTAATAAGTCAATAGAGAAAAGGAAAGAACGTTACTGCCAACAAAAGATATGGTTATGCCATCCGACCCATCTACCATTTAACATGTCGTTTAAATAGACATAGACAAATACGACAAAACATGTTTGCACAACGAAGAAGCCTCTAACGATGACATAAGCAGAAGAACTAAAGACAGATCTTCAAAGTAGGACGGAAAGAAAGATATGAAATCAAGATGGCGGGTGCGTCTGGGTTTTAGGTCTGACTCTGTTAACTAGAATAGTTGGTTTGAAAACGAACTGGAATCAATTAGAGAACCAAGTTTCGGAATTAACCTTATCAATGTGTATTTTGTGGCAAAGACAAAGGCAGACAAATAATACAAATCATCCTAATCAATAATGATCGATTACATAATCCCTGAACTTCTGTTCAGTTTTATTCAGAAAAATATTTTCTTCGATATTATCCTAATCAATTAAAAGATAAACGTGCCTGTCTGTATTCTCTCTCTCTCTGTATATATATATATATATATATATATATATATATATATATATATATATATATGTATGTGTGTGTGTGTGTGTATAAAGCTCAACGTCTGTGTGTATGTGTGTGTGTGTGTGTGTGTGTGTCTGGTCACGAATAGGCTACTAAATGGTGGTTGACTATTTAAAAAAAATGATTACATATTTATGATATAAAGCTGAACGTCTGTGTGTGTGTCTAGTCACGAATAGGCTCCTATATGGTTGACTATTTTAAAAAACTGATTACATATAATGATAGAAGATGTATCGAGAATTAGGAATGGGTATGTTTGATCTGGTTCATAAAAATTTGAGGTCTGCCTGGCCCCCAAAGTATGGAAATAAAAAATGAAAAAAATAAAACAACTAAAAAACAAACGTTTACAAGGGTTTTTTTTAAAATATAGATGTACATAAGAATACTTTGATAAGTATGTTTCAACTTTAATAGGGATGGTATAATAAAATTTTTGGGTGTGCGTCCGTGCTTGTACTCCATGGAAATATGGCACAAACTTTAACAAAGACTTTTCGTATCTATTTGCGTAAGTATACTTTGATAATTATGTTTCAGTTTGAAGAAATATGGTATAATAAAATTATTGGGTGTTCATTCGCGCTTGACCTCCATAGAATGTAAATATGTCACAAAGTTTAACAAGATTTTTAAAAGGGGTGAGGGTCCACAATAACACCTTAACTTTAATCTTAATTCACGTTAGCTTTTATTTATTTTTTTTAGTTGAATCATATTATGTCGAATAAATTCACCTCATGAATTCACATTCTTATTAAAGTGAAAGCCCCCCTAAAATAGATAAATAGATAAATAATAAAAAATTAGAACGGTACTTGTTATCGTGTCAAAAGAAGGAAAAAATCCTGCTCACGTGACTATGTGTTTTTTTAAAAACATTTACATAACCTTTTCATTTTTATTTATATATCTGTTTAAACTTTTTTGTCAGTGTACTAGAAGGAATTCAGTTGATTACAACCCTTTCTGCGTGTTCTTTACATTACAATAGTACAACCCTTAATTCGACGGCGCAATACTACACCGTTCAATACTGTAAAACTGAAACAAAGCTGTTCTGCTTGAAAAGGGCGCCATTTTCTTCTTATTCATATTTATATCGATTCTTTGCTTTAAAAAACTAAAGTAATTACGTGTTTACTTTTTTAATATCCCATTTTGCTGGTTCGGATTATTTTACTAAAGTAAGTAAAGCTTCATTATTTTTCAAAACTGTTTTTGTTTCTTTGTTTTTCGATATATCGTCGATACTATTTAGTAAGAGTGTTTAGCAGAAAAGCCAACAAACGACTACTCGAAAAAATAAATACACAATAATTAAATGTTACCATAGGCAATAAAAGTTCAGTTCATATTTTTTTTGTTTTAAAATAGTTTTTAATGCTCTTTACTTGAAATAATTTCAGCGAACCGAAATTAAAACGAAATTTGAGGCAGTAACTACTTAAATGAATTTTTATATAACCTATACATGCCATAATCGAATATTCCTCAAGCACAAAATAACAGAAAACATTAAAATATGTTTATAAATATTCCTTACGTTGACGGAACTCTCTTAAATTGTTAACACAGAATGCTCAGGTGTCCCTGCTTCAAATTGAAAACGGGCTCTCCATTTCAAAATCACTGCCATTTGACCGGTTCGTGAATTAAAAAAAAATTTTTTTGACAAACTACTGAAAAATACAAACCAATGAAGTTTTCTACCATAAAAGAAACTTTTATTGACTATAGTAACATTTATTTCTTGTATATTTATATTATTATATATATAACATTTTCTCTTTGTAAGGAAACATCATTTTGTTGATCACTCCTGGCTACGAATGGAAACAAAGTTGATATAAAAAATATATTTTCGCGAAAATTATCTTTACTTTCATCATATTTTGCTTAGGGTAAAATTTCTATCTCTTTATAACCTCCTCCTTTTCATAACCTATCATAATGAGGAAAGACAGAGAGAGAGAGAGAGAGAGAGAGAGAGAGAGAGAGAGAGAGAGAGAGAGAGAGAGAGAGAGAGAGGGGGAGAGAAATTTATTTGATGACAGAAGAAAGTACGTGCTAGATTTATATGAAGTTTAGGCTAAGCTCATTTTTCTATTTGTTGACAAATGTTTTCGACAGTACTCAGTATTTTATTGTAAAATATGAATCGATTACTTTTCCTAATCATTTCTACCTAAAACTGTTTTATAATAATATCTGGTCCATTTGCCAATTCCGAACCCATACATCTAGTACATGAAAGTAGTTTTGTAGTGATCGTCTAATGGAGATGAGTGCAGTGAACAACCGGAGAAACTGGAATTAAACTAATTAAGGAAAGGCTTTCTAGGCGAATTAAATGAATAAAACGATTCTTTAGTATTTCAACAGATCGACGCTTATTCGGGGATTCATATGCAGTAATATCGCGGGAAATGAGTGAAGACTTTTATTCTGATCAACTATGCCATATATTGCCTGTTTGTCGTCAGCTATAAGCACTAACCGGATTCTCATTTTATAAACCACCGCTGCCTTCGTTTAGTTCTCATAAAGTTTCAGTTATTTTTATTCTCATGATCATTTGTTTAACCTCTGAGCCCTATCAGACAGACTAACATAAAATGACCATTATTAAATATTGGATTAACTTATACAACAACGACATATTACACGACTTCAGCTATATTTGTTAAAAAAGAAATGTGACATCTGTTTGTCACTTAAGATAATAAAAACATTAACAGATGGAAATTCATATAAATATTATTAAAATTCGAAACAACAACAACAACAACAACAACAATAATAATAATAATAACAGTAATAATAATAATAATAATAGTTATAATATTATTTATAATAATAATAATAGTGATAATAGTAATAATATTGATAATAATAATAACAATTATAACAACAACAATAACAGCAACAGCAACAATAATAATAATCATCATCATAACAATAACAATAACAATAATAATAATAACAATAATAATAATAACAATAACAACAACAACATAATAATAATAATAATAATAATAATAATAATAATAATAATAATAACGAATTTGTAACATTAAAATTGTTGCTGAATGATAGATAATCATCTGAAATGTTCTCACACAAACAGCAAACAACAGATGAATAACAACGACGTTTATCTATATCGTATATTTCTCAAACGGTCAACGACAAGGAATATTCTTTTGGATTTTGGCGATTCCTTAAGTGTTCTTTTTAAATGCACCATTTTTGTTTTTCGAAATACTTTCACATCAAACGCAATTGTTATATTTAAGAAAAATTGTTATATTCATAATCTCTCCAGTTTAACGTAGTTTAACGGATTGAATACATAGGAATTTTCTAAATTATTATTTTCGCTTTAAAACATTCGCTTTTTCGTATTTGTAGCGTTACCTACTTTTCCAACACACCCATACACATACACGAAATGGTGATTCAGACCTAATTATCTACGCTTTCGTTATGATAGTTCGTTTTACAATCGTGGACTCTAAAAGCTGAAACACAAAGAGAATCTGTCTTTTCTTCCTTGTCTCATATTACACATATGCGCCTAAGACCCCCCCCCCACACACAATCCATGATGTGTGAGACACATTCTCTTGACTTATTTTCACACACACGCACACATACTTTTTTCATAGTTATGTTTGCGTTTTACACACACAAGCTAAAAAATGACTGGAAAATGAATGCGTAAACTCGATTTTAATATCAACTTAAAAAAATACAAACGAACATTTTTGGCCGACTCTTTTTGGAATTTTATCTATTAAACGCAATTCTACAAACTGAATCGATTTCTCATAATTTTAATTCTTAGAAATCACAGGATGTTTAAGTTTTATATACATTTGTTATTCTTGTCTAGAAACAATGGTGGAAGGGTGCAGAAAATGAAGGTGGTGTGATGACATATGTTCCCGGAATTCCACATTAATTAATCAGCTGAGGTCGTGAGAGAAGTTAATATTTGATAGTCAGTCTTCTGCAGGATGTGGAGAAAACGTTCACTGATGATAGAAAGTATGTTGTTGTAAATATAGAACATTAAAAAAAAACTTGTTTAATTGAAAGATTCCACTAATAGAAAGGCGGGGTTGTATGAATGGCGTTCATTAAGCATTTAGGAAGGTTTTGCGTTCGAAGAAAAGTAAAGATATAAAATGGTCAAACAATAAGAAAGCATTGATTGCAAAGAAGTTTGTTCATTAATGAAATATTGAAATCTTATAAATAGGGTTCCAATGCCTGTCAAGGTTGAAAATTGAGGAGACTGCTTTTCTTGCTGTTGTAAGGGTAGTTCATGTAGTTGTATGAAGAGTGTTCCATCCTCTTTTATTAACTCCACCTATTTTCATATACCGTAAATCTTTTAAAAGAATTGGGAGAGAGAGAGAGAGAGAGAGCAAATAAACATTCGATTAATGAAAAATAATTTGAAGTCTTTTGAAAGGTGAAAATAAATCGTTCCATAAATATTCAGTTATTAAAATGTAATAATTAAATATTAAAAGGTTATGATATTTTTGTTTTTTGTTCGTAGGCAAATAGCAACGTGTGATTGGTTGATATAAAAGAATAGGCAGAGTACACATTACTAAGGCAGTAGTTTTTACGATATTAGTATCCGAGTTCGAATTTCACATAAGGTCTATAGTTTTCTTAAAAATTGTATACGTGTCTTATAAATTGAAAGAAATTAACATAGTATTATAGTATAGACAAATACATAGTTCTGTTAAAACTAAGCGACCTTGTATTTTTTGATAGTCAACAAAATAGTAGATATGAATGGCATTCAGCATTAGTTCAAAGGGAAATAATTTTGCTTTAAACCATAATTTAAATTGTTTTCCAAATAAAACAATACGTTAATACATTCATTATAGTTACTCTCTCATGCAAGTACTAAATAGCGTATTTTTGTCCACGAACTTTCACAGATTATTCTTTTCATACTTGCTCTAAGCAGTAGAAGCTACGTTTTCTTTACTTGGGAATCACAACTTATCAAAGTCCGAACGCCACTCGAGGACAAGAGTTAATAAATGTAAGGTGGTAGTGTAGTAAACATTAATGGTGTAAATTGGGCTGAATTTGATTATTTATGGGAACGGCTCCAGAAGAACTTATTTACATTAGATTTGAAGGCTACCATGTTGTATTCAAGCGGGAAGCAGAACATCGAAACAGTTTTCCACAGTTTTAGGAAAGAAGTTTTGCTTATGGAATTTGCATTTAGATTTAAGCACGGATAGCAGGGGAAATCGTATATAATGGTTGTAGTTAGTCGAGTGTTTTTGTGAAAGTTAGGCAAGGGGGAACCAAAGATTGGAGTTGAATCGATACTTGCTATAAAAATAACGATAAAGCAGAGATAAGATCGCAACGTCACTTCTGTGGAAAAGAGGTTACAGGTAACAAAAAAGAGCATCATCTACTAGGTTTCGAAGTCTGTTTTGAACTCTATCAAGTCTGGATAGGGTGCACCGAGCAGCTCCTGCCCAGATGTGGCCACAATACTACATTTTAGGGTGTACCCTGACATACTCAGATACTATTGCACTAACATACTTAAAAAAAGCAGCTATAAACTAATGCGTAATTGTCGAAGTTACATTCACACGAAAAAATCCTCACATATTTTTATAAGACATTTAATTAATCAAATGAAAATTTTAGTGTAATATGTTTTATTTTCCCTTTTTAAATCTTATGAATATATCAAGTTTTTTGTAAAATTTATTGAGGTTTTTAAATATACTGAGCTATTTAAGTCTTTAAATTTTATAAATAATACATTTACAAATAATAAATGTATAAATAATAAACGCATTTAAATTTATAAATACTGCATTTATAAATAATATTTAAAAATGAACTTATCTATTATTAAAACTTTAATCGTCTTATTTGGGTGTTGAGGCCGTCCATCCGGTTTACGAATTCCGGTTTAAAAAATTTGCGCGTGCGTAAATAAATAAAAACAACGCTATAAAAGTTATGGCAATTTATGGACAGTCTTCTTTCTTATTTAATTTATCTTTAACTGGATTTATCCATTTTATTTTTATACTCGTCTAACATAAACAAAATAAATATGAATACATGAATAAGACCGAAAATATTTAAAAAAACTGGTTTGCATTACAAATAAATAAAATTGTCCCGCTTAAGTATAATAAAAAATAAAATAAGTGTAATAATAAACACAGAAATATTTTTTCATAATTTGCCAATGAAATTAAAATACTACGTAAATTTTATATTCATGTATTACAAAACTCGAATAGATAAAAAAATCATATTTACTCGCGTCCCCAAGTTAAAGGTGTGTCAAGTTTTTTTCGCGTTTTAAATATGCAAAAAAAAACAAAAAAAAAAACAAAACAAAAAACAAAACAAAAAACAAAAACAAAAACAACAAAAAAACAAAGCTGTAAATGCCTTTTGCTTTTTTTACATCGGCATTTTACGCATCGTTCTTTTCCGTATTTCATTTTTATTCTTACATTTCTGGATATTACATTTTTATGCATTATAATATCAAGAAATGATACAAAAACGAAGATAATAAAAAACACGTACATTTTTAGCACCCCAAATTTTTAAAACGATTATTTTGATTGTATTTTCATAGCAAGTTGGAATCGTTAAAAAAACAAAAACAAAAAACAAACAAATAGTTTTTCCAATGTAAAAATATCAAAACTATAAAAAGAAACTACTTGATCAATTTATATATTTAAAAAAATATTTTGTACCAAAGTTATGTGTGACTAAAACTATAAATAAAATTTAGAACTCGATAAAAAGTGTACGTTTTTCGTGTCCACAAATTGTTTATCTACGATTGTTTAATTTGTATTTTTCATTGCAAGTTGGAATCGTTTTCAAACAAAAACAAAACAAATATTCTACGATTTAAACTATTTAAAGTCTTCTGTAAATGATAAAAATTACTCAGATCAGCTTGCCCAGTCGTTGAAACCGTGTTAATAAAAAGAAAATACTCAACTATCACCACATAATAACATCTAACGTTTTATAAATGACACATCACAAAAAATCGTACAATAAGTCACTGTTAACAAAGTCAATATAAGTGACATCTCATAGTTAACCGGTTGGTTAAGAAAAAACAAAGAAATTAAAACCATTTAACTGCAAATCCTATTTTAGTTCCCTTTAATTTTAAAAGTGCATTTCCCACTGTAACTGTAACCAAACGCAATAACAGTTACTTTTCTACCTATTTTCTTTAGTTTTTACGATTTAAACTACTTTTACGTCTTTTTATTTCATTAGATTTCGTAGTTGGCAGTTTAAAGACGTTAAAATTACTTGCAAATGTTTATTAATACTTGGAAGATTATGCAAACAAAAGACTTTTTAGCATGTTAAAAACGGGAAATACATTGTCGTTGATTTATAAATGCTTTATGCCATAATTATAGAGCAATGTAGTATTGTGGTGACTAATCCGTATTAATTCATAATTGTGCATCGAACGAATACCATAATACTTAGTTCGAAGCACTTTATCATAACAAAAAACAATAAAACATTTGTCAATTAATAATTTTTCGTTATATATATATATATATATATATATATATATATATCGAGGGAAATTCTTGGCCTGAAGACGTAATCTCCCCAAATAACGGGTGATTACAGAAACGTGTATGCACATATGTAGCCATCAATGTTTGTATAAATAAAGTAAACACACACACACACACACACACATATATATGTATATATATATATATATATATATATATATATATATATATATATATATATATATATATATATACTCCTATCAATTTGTTTTGTTTTTTTGTGTATTGATATTCATATTAAAACCTCTTTTTTAAATTTATTTAAAAAGAAAATACAACTTTGTTATGTACGAGTCGTGGAATTGCATTCATCTGCGAAATATCTAACTAATTTGCATATTCTTTTAAGCATCCATTTTAATTAATTCCCTATTAGTTTTTTTCAGTTTTCTCATGGGATCATCATATTTAGTTAACTATTACGTGTAATTAGATTCATGCAGATATTCTACATGATTTATACTTCCATAATATTTGCATAAAAAGATTATAGTAAACACAAAACTTTTTCCATATATATTTATGCATATGTTTAAAAAAATTTCCCACCAAACTCCTCTGTCAGTTTTTGGTCTACAGATATGAAACTTATTATGTAGGGTATTCGAACCCATGCGAAACTTCATATTTGGGTTTTAGCCGGGGGTAATCTGAGAAAAAATGTGTGAAAATTAAAAAAAAAAAAATGAATTGACCAGGTAGGTATTACGAATATGCATGCGTAACGTAATATCTATTGTTTCATATTTTAATTTATAGTCTTGTCTTCATAGCCCAGACATGAGCACGCATGATGAATTTATGCATAATAAATATATAAATAATAAATTAAATAATAAGATGCTTGCACAGAAATCGTTTTAATTGTGGGAGTGACCGATGAAAAATTACGATAAAAGTTAGGCTATTTCATTTTAATTTTATTTCAGCAAATATTAGCAATAAATATAATAATACACATTGAATTTATGATTATCGAAGTTGAGTCGAGTTAATATCTGCACAAACGCATATTAGGTGACCGAGAAGCCCATTTTAGTTTTTTTTTTCATCTGAACAGATTAAGAATGGAGTGAAGATTGGCATAAGATAGCTGTGTGATTAATATCTTTTCCCGGAATAATCGTGTCGAGTTCAAAGTCAGTCAGTTCACTTGCGTTCATTTACATTGGAAGTCAACTGGAAAAGGTAAAAACATCAATACCGATCTATGGCTTAAATACCAACTTTTATATTTTTAAAGATTTTCTCACGATGGTTAGACACACGTCAGGTACGGTTTGAAAAGTCAACACTAGTGAAAATACAATGCGCCCTACAAAAATACACGAACAGTTTCGTCAGCATTTTTCGGTAAGGGCACTCCAGGCGATTAGCAATAAACTAACCCATTATCAGAAAGCAAAGGCAAAGCCTGGGAGTGTGAACCGCCTAGGACTAAATAATACGAAAGTTTCAAAATATTTTTTGTTAACACATGTGAGGTGGAGTTTTTGTTTTTCGAACAAATCTCTTTATGCGTTCATTTTCTTTAAAGCCAAGAATTTCAATCGTCATCAGTCTTAAAATCTTAGTCAATATTCGAAAGAAGTGCGAAGTTGTTTGAAAAGAAAACTTCGTTTGGCAAAAATTACCATAATTGATTATCCCCATTCTACCTTTTGAGTTTAATTAAATTACTTTCTCCTTGCGAGTAATTTGTGTGGCATTGTCGCCAAGAAGACTCAGTTAAAGAGTATTTCAATTTAAATAACAGAATTAGAAAAAAAAAAAGTATTCTTATTAAGTTTGATTAAGGAATTGATTGTTGTCCTGGGGTCACGAGGAGCGATGAAAGCAATGATGATTAATATGGATATGGCGAATAATTCTGCTTGTGGCAGTAAAAGCCTCTTAAACGAGAAAGCTAGAAAGAGAAAGAGGGAGAGAACGAGGAAGAGGAAGGCGGGGGGAGGGGGTTTAAACGGCAACATCCGGGGAGTTGGGATAATGAAACGATTAATTAATTCTTTTTAAATACATTTGCTTCAAAGAAGCAACGATTTTAAAGTGAATTTCAAAAACATTGATTAAAGGAAATACGTTTTCTGGATAGAAAGAAAGGTAAAAGATATCATGGTAAAGAAAACTAATAATAAAAACTGATGAAGTAAAATAGTGTTAAGAAGACGAAGAAGAAAAAGAAGAAGAAGAAGAAAAAGAAGAAGAAGAATAAGAAGAAGAAGAAGAAGAAGAAGAAAAAGAAAAAGAAGAAGAAAAGAAGACGAAGAAGAAGAAGAAGAAGAAGAAAAAGAAGAAGAAGAAGAAGAAAAGGAAAAAGAAAAAAGCCATAGGTAAAGAGACAAATAAGAAATGGAAAATGGGAAAGGGAGTGAGTACTAAAAAGAGAAAGCGATAGAGAAGAGGAACGAGCGGGCAAGCTGGCGAAAGAGAGAGAGAGAGAGACAGAGAGAGAGAGGGAGGGGGAGAGGAAGGGAGGGAGAGAGACAGAGAGAGAGAGAGTGAGAGAGAGAAAGAGGGTGTATAAATGTCGGAAAGAGAGAGAGAGAGTAAAAATATTGATCGCTAAAATGATACTTCGGATATTAGCAAAAATACAAACGCCATAGAATGGCAAATAGGATGTCCTTCAACGCATGCGCATATCCAGACACCAAAATGAAATGATACAAAAACAACACAGAAATAAAGTTAAACTCTTCATAATTATGAAGTAAGAAAAATGGCGACCATTTGCGCGGATGAATGTTTTATTAAATTCTGTTAAAATTACTTTTTGTAATATTTGGACTATTATACTCATCTTGGTTGTTTTTCTCCACAACGTTTCGGCCGATGTAACCCCCAACCATCTTCAGATGTATTCACACTGGATGTTATTGGTGAATAGTGAAAAATGTTTTTTTTTTTAATTTTTTGCTTTCCCAACGAACATAGGCGTAAGAAACACAAAACACAAATAGCAACAACTCTATTTCTTTTTTTTTTTTTTTTTTTTAAATAAATCCGGGTCCATTCCGTTTTTTTGATATGATTAATGTATATTTTTGAAATGATTAATGTATATTTTTGATATGAGGATTGATGATTACCTTTCGTATTATTTGGCCTATTATTCTCATCTTGGTTGTTTTTCCACCAACACGCAAATTATATATATATATATATATATATATATATATATATATATATATATATATATATATATATATATGTGTGTGTGTGTGTGTGTGTGTGTGTGTGTTTATTTCACCACTGGATCCATTTCGGAGTCTGTAACGCTTTATCAGTCTACATTCTGCTATCCCGCGCCCATCAATTTCCCAGCGCGTCAGGAAATAACCCTGGGGCCCAAACGCCATCTTCAACTCAGTGTCTGACTTTCAGACTAAACTCTCTCTGACTGATTCGCAGACTAACAATCTCTGACTAGCTGACTACGTGTATAAATCAAATGTTTTCTTTGTTTGTGTCTCTGACGTCACTACTCAGCTCACTAACCCGCTCACCCTTTAATTTTGTCCTTATTATTGTTTAAAATTGCAAGCTCTTATAAAATTCTAACTGTAAATATGTTTTTGCTTTGCTAAGTTATTTATCTTGCTTAAACATTTGACCCGTAAATATTCTATCGCGACTCAAAAGCTAATTGTTTTATCTTTCCAAATTTCTCTTTACTATTAAAACATTTTCCATGAATATTTCGTATTCAAAACATCGACATCTCTATAATAATAATCACCTCGTTTGAGTAACTCGACGACGTCATTTCTTTTGATTATTATCAGATATTACAACATAATCATTTATTTTTAAAATCCCCCCTCTCTTTGCTCATAAAATTAAATTTACATACGCAAGCCTGACACTTATATGTTCACTTTTATTATAGAGATTTATTCATTTTAAGGAATATATCTTTTAATCCTGCAATGAATAAGGGTAGAACGTTTTAAAAAGATATGAATCATTATTAAAATCTACCTATATAGTATAAAAGTGCTTTTGAGTTTGTCTGTCGATATAGAAATAGAAACATGTGATTGACAAAAAGGAATAGGTAGAGTACACACTACTAAGGGAGAAGTTTTTACGATATCAATACCTGAGTAAGATTTTTATAAACCAAAAAAAAAAAAAAAAAAAAAAAAGTAGACATAAAAACATTTGGTTTAAAACGAATTAATTTTGCTTTTTAATGTAATTTTGGCCAATAGAAACAATATAGATATATATATTAATCGTACTTACTCTCTTATGCAAACAGTAACGACCTTTCCACAAAATTTCAGAAATATAAAGCAGTGTAAGTAAGATGACGGTTGGTAAGTATTTAACAAGACAAACTAAACACCTGGATGCGCCAAGTTCGAAACAATTGCATCAAACCCACACTTGACCTTTGTGTCTCACCTGGAAGAAAGGTGGTTATGGAAATTGACATAAACAGCTATTGCATCAGTACCACACAAAGAGCGAATATACAGCACTATTAAAACATTCAGATGTTTATGGGTAACATATTTTTTTTTTCGGAAAATGTATTAAAATTGATTGCGTTATTCATTTTTGCTATAGTTTGAATGTTTGCTTAATCAAAAACATGAAAAATGTCTCTTGTCCAAATGCAACCATTAATAAAATTCACAATCCTCTCTGCATATTTAGTACAAACAAACTTCAATCTATGTCTGATTTGTTCACCAAGTTTTATCACTATTCAATAATACGCATATCTGGATACGTCGAGCAAAATTGTAAAACAATTTCCTCTCTTGGCATGTCAATGACTTTAGCTGTGATGTCTCTTTTTGGTTGAGAAAAGAGTAAAGATGTTTTTCTTAGAAATACTAATGATAACAACAAAGAAAAATCTGGGGTGTTAATGTCCGATGAGTTTTAAGGCCATTTAAAATTACACATCTTATTAACGAGACGATCAACAAAGTGTCCCTGCATATCACTGAACAGCGTTAAAACAAAGACTGTTATACATTCATAAATGAAACTTGGTAATATTACAAATATGGCTGAATTGTAGAAAGAATCATGAATTCCCTATAGGCGACATGTTTTGAGCCACCCTTTATAAGTCTGTTGTTAAATAGGTCTGACTAAATGATCACATGATAAAATGATGAAAAGACATTTTGAATTGAAAAACATGTCGTGCCAAACACGTGATGTATTTCGTGTCGTCGCCTTGAGATGTTAAAAAGCAAGGATACAATTGTATACAAAACTTGATACAGCGTGTAAATCTGGGCTCATATTTTAAAGTCTGATACACCTAATTAAAAAAGAACAATAAATCTTACGTTGTGTGTGTGCTTTTTATACGCCGAATTCGTGTAGATGATTGTGCTTCGTTTAACATCCATTTTATATATTATTTTAAATGCGGTGGACGACATTTAGAAATTTACTTCTAAACTTACTTATTACTGGACACATTTTTATTCAAGCCCATTCTCATCAATCTCTCGTATTAAACGAACCCTGCTATTTCACTTGTACTACATCTACTAACACAATAACTGTCATCCATTCTTTCAACGCGGCCATACCATCGAAATCCCCTGTTCTACACACATCTTAGACAAATTTCACTTCTATATATTATCATACTGCAAACACATTCATCATAGACTATTCCATTGGTTGGCAGTTTTAATGCTCTGCTGAACGGCAGAAATTTTATGAACTTACTCTTGCAATCACACTATCATCTACCCCCCCCCCCGTGCTCCAATGATATAATCAAAGTAACAAAACTTCAATAACTTTGCCATACAAATATATTTCCTCCTTATCTGAGTTTTCATCCATCTCCGTTATGAAGCAAGTAAAACAAAATGCCCTTGTTTATCGCTAAGAATAAAACGTCAATTGTGGAGCCATAATAGCATCTAATATTCTATTTCGAGCATAAAAATGGAACAATTTTCTCGATAATTGTCGAACAAAAACCCGATGATAAAACGGTAACATCGAATAAAAATGAATATCAACAAGTTAAGAAGGGCGCGGTAGACGCCGAACAAGTGATTTCTTGCCAAAATCTATTTCACACTGTCATGATTGCTGAAGAGATTTATAAACTTATGGCAGATCAGATGTTATTAAATTCACGAGAAAATTCAATGAACAAGAGACTCTGACGGTTAAGTAGATTTTAGAACTGGCAGCGATTGAAATTTCACGCCAGTGCATTTTGATTATACCCATATTTTGATTGTTAGTGAAAATATTTATCGCATTATTTCATGCGTTATATATCTTGCACATTTGTCTCGTGTGCTAGAGCACACTCCGACGTACATCCAAGCACACCACACATAGATACACACATGCACATGAATATATATTACACACATATATGTGTATGTGTGTATGCACATATGTGTATTTAAAAAATTTTTAGATATGAAATTTTATAAGACAAAGTATTTTGTAATAACTCAATGGTGTAAAACTAGAATTCTACAATTTTAATATGTAAAAGTAAAATATGGTAAAACAAAAAATAAAAATAAATAAATGTTGAATGCACTTTTTATGGACATTGATGAAGAATAGTTTACGTTTTGTATATTTTGAATAATCTGCATATGTATGTGGTTGAGGTAGGTCGAAACAATTGTATGCAAATAATAAAAACTCTTTTCAATGAATTTTTATGTATGTGTGTGTATATATAAAAATCAATAAGAAAAATATATAAATGTTTATACAATTTCTTATTGTTGACGTGTAGAAATACAAAATATTTTTTGAAAAATATTAAATAAAGGTTATATAATTTTATGGTTTAATCACAATTTCGGAAGATATTCACTTTTACATGCGTTTTTAAAAAAGTCGGTAACAATCATGGGAAATCCAAGCTGTTATACCTCAGTCGACCTTCATTAAAATTCGAAATAACCCGAGAAACAAGGAAGAAACATCCCTCTGGCATTATACCTTAACCTTTTAGAAAATATTTTAAACATTTTCTTTTGGTTTATAATCAAATTTAACTCTTTTGTTACTAAAATTTTTTCTTGTTTCTAACGATCGCCTACTTGCCATTCTTCTAGGATTTTTTGTCTGTATTTTAAACTAAGCAAGATTTCATTGTTTATTCATAGAAAAAATGAAATTACAATCGCTTTCATCATTTACATATTTCATATCGTCATACATAACTCTGAGTAGCGTAAACTGATGCGAATTTATCGTTTCTTACAAATGGAAATTTCAAAATTACATCCACACGTAAATGTTCCAAATTTTCAAGAGAAAGAGAGAAAGATAGAGGAAGTGTGAAAGAGAAATTAAATGAATATTTTTGATATATTTAATTTTATTTTACACTAATCATATTATAGTAAATACTAACTATCGCATTAAAACGTTATTTGCTAGAACCCCGTTTGGAAACAGTTAAAAGGTTTTAGAATTATGTGCTTATATGCATTCTTCATACATATTCTTTTCCAGACGATCAATAAGGGAGGTAAATAGCACATCTGAAATGGTAAGCTTTTGCCCTTGGATACTCCAGAAAGCACATTAAATGCCATCTGCTTTGTTTCAAGCAATACACTACCATGGTGTAGAGTGAAAAGCGTCGTGAACTTTTTCTGGATTTTTTTTTAAACATTATAATGAGACAGTGTTTATTCCGAAGATATTTTGTCTTCGTCATCATAATTCTGTACTGGTTTGAAAATCAACCGTGGGCTTCTAACTTTAGACAAGCATCAACGGCAAAAAAAAAAAAAAAAAAAAAAAAAATAACAACAACAACAACAACAAAAAAAAACAGGAAAAGTCCTCGTTGTCTTAGGACCGCTACAGAGATAGAAAATATAACGGCTGCGTTAGCATTAATACAGCAGTTTTCCAAACGTTCCACATGTAAACGTTCATCTTATGTCTTATAGATGTCCGTTCGAATTGCCCGGAGAACTTACATATATCCCTACAAGGTGATGGCTGTATAGAAACTAAGCGAGAGTGATTATGAAACACGCAGGTCATTCCCACAGAACATTCTCCCAACAGTTGTAATTTGTAATCATAAATCGCACTTCCATTTATCGCGAATGTTTTATAAATGTGGCGTTATGTCACATTCCTTACTAGTATTATGCGAAAGTTGTTCATGGTCGACTACAGGATGGTAGCCTTCAAGTCCAATGTAAACAAGTTCTTGTTGAATTCTCCCCTTTAATAATAAAATTCTACCCAATTTACATACATTCATTAACCCTTATCCTCGAGTGGGCTTTGATAATAAATTACTCCTCTGTAAAAAATGCAAAACAACCCAAAAAACAAAACAAAAACCCCAGAACTTTTCAAAAACAAACATTGAAATATTGATGTTATACACTAGGAGCAACCTACGTTCATACTTAAGCTAAGTCTAAGAAATATTCGACAGTCTTAGATCTTTCACTGCGCGAATATGTTCATCCAACTGCCAGTAACAAATTAAGACCGTCCAGTTACAGCTAATAACACCCTTGTCTAATGAGCTACCCCTCAAACAAAACCACTTCTTTTCGGACCAACACGAGACTGTATATTCGATTATTTCTACAACTCCGTTGTGTGACGTCGATAAAATTTACTTTATTTTCATATGGATCAACTTTCTCAATCTTTCTGATATTTTCTTCTTACCTTCATGTTCAATGTGTGGGTGTATATGTGGGAGAGTAACCTTTAAATGAAACAATCATTTATATCTATAAAAAACAAAACAAAAATGAATCCGGGCAACGAGTAAATGCTACTTATATACAGAGAATGGACACTGGCTAATTGTCAAAGAAGAAGACAAACAAAAAAACAGAACAAAAACTGAAGTACTTTAATTGTTTTGACAAAACTGTACTAAATAGAAACATAACCGGCACTAAATACCTAATCTATTATATGTTATTAATGCCAAAAATGTACTAAATTGGCAACCCTGTAATGAAAACAAATATCATAATCTGCATTGTAACAAATTAGCCATTTGCTCGTTAAGTGTTCGATAATTTTATTTGGAATTGCAGGAGAACCTTATTATTCCAAATTTACTTTTTGTGCGCAAATAACATGAACATATGGCTTCAGTAGAGTACCAAACATTCCGGCCTCAAATTCTACCTAAGCTATAATGTTTTTTTTTTCTGTAGGTGTGCCATGTTAACTTAATTTTTTAGATAGTTTCTTGCGTTTTGTAAAAATTGGAATAAGAATTCTAGACCTAAGGTTTAATAGCATTATATTTTGATTTTAATCGTCACAAGGGGATATTAAAACAAGTGCAAAGCTTCTCTTTGCGAAATTAATTATTTTAGGTTCAATAAAACAAGTTTAGTTTGTATTTCTGAAAACAATTATGAATTATTGGAGTTGCTTATTTCACACATGAGTATGCAATTTTAAATATGCGTTAGAATTAAAAATACAAAACTAAGTTTTTGTGAATTTTATAAATCTACAATATTTATCACCACATTTTTTAATTAATTTTTCATATTTTCATGAATTGTCATTAAAAAAGCAAATTCGTATAAATCAGCATGTTCGACTCCTTTTGAACAGTCTAATTCTGTTGTTAGCATTGGTTTCACCGATTCATTATAAATGAATATATATATGCATTTACAAGGATAACCTGAAGATGGTCAACATATAAGTTGGAGTGATGCTATGGAATTAACTGGATTCGAACGCCAGTCCGCGTCTTATACACTTCGTTATTACTAGCGGCGCCTATCGGTTGTCATTCACATGATGAAACACTTCCACTGAACAATATTTATTAGAGTTTATCATGGTAACACGATTGTGTAATATTTGGATACACTTGGAGATAGACAAGAAAAAGTTGAAGGATATATAGTCATGGGAGGTTGGAGGTTACTTGTGGGTCGATAGGTAGAATAAGTCAGGAGGTCAATGGCGAATATATGGCTACAAAGTGGCAAATAAACACTGATGAGAAAAGTCAAAAGAGACGATTCAGAAGTGACAATGTTGTCGCCAGAAACAAAGTGCAACAATAGTTCTCCGCTGAAATTAATCAAACTGACAGTCAATTCTTATTGCGCTTTTTGGACTATAGAACCTTTTCCAGCCAATTTATTAAAAAGGCGGACCTTTTTATAGAATATCCACAATATCACAACAAACAAACAAACAAAATGCGGGTTGTATATATATAAAAATGTTTTATTACTTACTCCTTGAATATTTGCAAAAAAAAAAAAATCGTTTTTCTTAGGTTTCTTCCTCCTCATAAACTAACATATCTGTTTATAATTCCGCGATGCCTTCTACAGTGGCGTTTATTTCGCAGGTTTTACAGCCTAACCCTAAACCTAACAATACCGTTAACCTACCACTAATTCAATCCTAACCATAAACCAAGTTATGTCCGGAGAGAGGACTTAAAATATAGGTCAAAAGCGTGCGCGCACACTAAGTATAACTTGCGGACTTATTTATTTTTGCAAAACTCATTTTTTTTTCATTAGTGAAATATTCTTTATTTCTAGAATTTTCTGACGAATAATAAAGGAACCATTATAACTCTATTGATATAAAATTAAGGGTATGTATATATTTGCATGTATAAGAGTCGCTTATAAACAAATTAACATATTTTGTAATTTGAAATACAGCTGCTAGGTAAAAAGGTTAGTCATGTGAACTATATTTAGTTTAATTTAGTTAACTATGTAAAGAAGTCAAAAAGAAGTCAAAAAGAAAGTGAAAGCTCTTAGTTAAAATTCAGGCAACTTTTGTGTAAGTTTGATAACGTATTAAGAATAAGCATTCCCAGATTTCAGTTTCTCTCCAATATTTTGAAGTGTTTTTAGGAGGCATAATATGAATAAAACTTGTCATTTGAAAATCCAAATATTTCAGATTTGCATTGAATTTGATTCATAGTGCTTTTAATATAAATTTCTAATAAAAACTCATTAAGCTTAAGCTTTATATATTAGGCATTTTCTAGAATCAAAATCGTGTAATGGGTTTTAATAATATTTATATCGTATCTTCACAAGAGGAAATAAAACTGATGCAGAACTTTTCAATTCGGGAAATTCATTTTACCCTTCCCGGAACGGGTATTCTTTTAGTATCTATCTATCTATCTATCTATCTATCTATCTATCTATCTATCTATCTATCTATAAAAGGAACTTTGTGTATGTTTGTGTGTGTTTGAGTCCCTTCCCTATGAACTGGTAAACGATTGAGCCGAGTTTTTTTCGCAATATATCACGAAGATATTTGATATGTTTGGAAGTGTTCATACGTAGGATTTGTATCGAAATGCGTGTGATATGTATCGAAAATCTATAATATTTTCGATACATAACACACGCATTTCGATACAAAACCTACGTATGAACACTTCCAAACATATCAAATATCTTCGTGATATATTGCGAAAAAACTCGGCTCAATCGTTTACGAGTTCATAGGGAAGGAACTCACACACACGAAAAATCTAATTAAAGAAGAAATCCGATTTTGACCAAAGTTAACACTTTTATACAACCTAACATCACAAGTACATTTGAGAATTTTTATCACCGCACAAGCATGAAGGCTCAGCTTATAAAATCTACTGAAAATTCTTATATAAGACAGGGACTTGTCCGAAATGAATGTTCTTTTGTAGAGTATAATTGAACATCGATACTTGACTTTTGTACGTTTAACTTTAATTCAAGTGTTTATGTTGAAACAATTTCATAAAATCAAGTTGGTTCTTTGACAAGACGGAGGCACGCTCAAAATGAATGTTTCTAGTTAGAACACAATTACACCATGATACATAACTTTTAAATTTTAAACTTTAAATAAAGCCACTACTTACAGATAATTTTATAAAATCAACAGTAGATTCTCTACAGTGCAATGTAGACTACAATGTATTGTGAAACAAGTCACTGCGCAGAAATATGTGGAGCTTCCTCTCAGTACAATTAATTGTTAAGGACATCCGCAAGCAAACAATTAATAAATTGGATTTAAAATGGGTGATTTCAACGAGTTCGATGACAAAAAAATAATGAGAGGGTGAGTGGTATCATTAATTGATCTTCATTTGATCTGTTACAACGTCGTGTATCCCTGCTATATATATATATATATATATATATATATATATATATATATATATATATATATATATATAAATCTGTGTTGAATATATTTTTTCTTGCCGACAACTTGTCTATAAGCAATCAATATTATTTTTCTATGTAGTTTATTTTGCAGAAATCATGTAATTTTATATTGTTTTAGCACAGAAATGACACAAACGAAATAAAGAAAAAATAGATGGCTTTTTCACAAAACTGATGTTATTTGAATTGTGAAGACCAGTCGATAAAAAAATTCACGAAAAGATATTTTCTGTGGTAAGAAAAGGAAAAAGAAAACAACGTTTACAAAAAAGGCGTAAATAAGATTTGATTTCTCTATAAATCATAAGCTCAATAAAAATCGTCTTCAAGACAGACATTCTTCTCTTGTAGTTCTCCTGTAGTCCCAAGGGCATGCCTTAGGTTCAAAATGGCTTCGTGCCAATAATACCTGAAAATCTCACCAGAAATGTTGCTGCTTTGTTCTGTCTGTTAATCGCTGGCCAAGTTTATCGCCAACCCCGACTTCAACCTAATCAAATAGAAAATCTATTAGCGAGAATTGGACCCAGCAAAAAAGGAAGCTGTCATATTAAATACAGACATCCGTGTCTTCTCTTGGCGAACCGGCAAAATTGCTTCAAAGTAGAATATTGAACTGCAAGGTTTTTAGCTGACATCTTTAATCAGTGAAATACATCAAAATGAATTGTTTGGATGCCCATTCTTTGTCTTTATCTGGAAAAGGACAAACCATTGTTATTAATAGGCTTCGTATTATCAAGCTTTTGGATTTTAAAATGTTAGATAGGGGAACCCATGCTTGGCTTGCCCATCAAGTTTCAATTACGAATGTACAACAATCCTTGTTTTATCACACTTAAATAATACTCATACCTGGATACAATGTGCAAAATTGTCAATAACTCTGGCATACTCCTCTCATGGCACCACCCTGGTTTAGCCTGTTATTTCATTTATCTTCTCTAGAAGGTTAGATACAAGGTCAAGTGTGCGTTTGATGAACGTATTTCTGTGGAACAACTAAGATTCGAACTCGGAACACTCAGGCTTTTAGTTCGTAAATTTAATCATTTCCTCACCGTCACCTGATTTTCTCTGTTATTGCTCTATTCAATTAATGATTAGACTAAGTTTTGATAAACATTATTTATTTAAAACCTTACATATCAAAATCGGAGTAGGGATAATGTCGCCTTGATTAGTCAAACCCATTCATGATCCCACTTTTTACTAATGAGATGATCACCAAAGTCACCGCACATCACTGAATAACGATAAAAGAAAAAAACTATTGGACATCCAGACTAAAGCTTGACAATTTAGGCATAGCCTGAAATTTATTTTTTACTAAATATGGTTGGTTTGCAGAAAGGATGGTGAATTTTGTTAACGATCTTGTGGGAAAACTTTTGGCTTCAGTCACTCAGTATTTTTCAATGTTTGAACATGTATAAGTGTACAACAGGTTGAATACGTATACTAATTCAGGAATCTCCACGAACCATGTACTAACATTATTCTTTAAAATTCTTTGAAATAATGTAAATGTTTTGTTGTAAATTAAATGCTGGTTGGATTCTAAATACGCTGAAGTTAATCAGTTGCATACAATTATAATACTACAAAATAAACTATAACAAATAAACGTAACTCATTGATTCACCCATTGATTTCTGATTATATTGCTTGAATCAAGAAAAACTGAATTTGCAAAGCGAGATAGATAAAAAAAAAGGGGGAAAAGCAAAATGATAGAAAAAGTGACTTTTTGCAGGATACTTTTTTACATGTTACTTTTCATACTGATTTTTGTAATCTTTGACTCTTAATAAACACGGATATAGATAAAGAAAGAAAGAGAGAGCGATGGAGAGAAGGAGGATCAAAGAGGAGGAGAGGAAGGAGAGTATACAATTATCATGGGGGAGGTGGAGTGAAACAACATACAATCAAAGAGGGTGAGCATTAAACATAGAAACCCAGTCAAAAATATTTTCACTTGATGAATTAATCGCAAATCACTAATTAGGATATTTAATTGGATTTTTTTTTCAAATTATTCACGCCCAAAACTCAGGAATATTTTAGCATTTATAGGTGCAACAACTACTAGCATGTCCCTATGCAAAGCAAAACATCTAACATAATATGGATTTGATGCAAAACAAAGTCTCTAACATGATATGCTTCGCAGCATTTGCCAAACTATAGCCACTGTCACATCGCCACAGATTTACATTCATTTGCTTGTTTTTTTTTCCCCACGAAATTTGCTCCGATAAACAAGTAAAGAAATTACCGAATCACTATTTGGACCCCCCTTTTTGTGTTCACAAATCACTCTTTACAATTAAAAAGTAATGTTTTCGTCTTTGTTCCAACTGGCCCTAACACTCAATCAGTAGAACATGGCACTGTATGTGTCATTGTAAGCAGTAGATGATGAGCCACAGTTAGACATGCCTTGTTAAGACATGACTGTTTATGTTCCTCAAATGCAAACTAATTCACCTATTTATCCCTCCCCTCTCTCTTACATACGCACACACGCACGAGATTACTTAGAAATGCTGGTTTATCGGTTTCATAAAACACAAGGAGAGGCTTGTTCACTCAAGCAGTGAATGTTTTATTAATTATTGACATTGATATATAGCACTCTTTGGGTTTTAGTAATAATCAGAGAAAGGTAAAGAGAGAGAGAGAAGAGAAAGAGAGATATAGAGAGAGTATAAAAGAGTAATAATTATAAAGTAGAAGAAATAAAAAAAGTGAACAGGGGATAAAATAGAGTTGAACGGAGCATAAACGATGTATTGTTTCTGTTTCATTTTTAAATTTACTTTTCAGACAAGATGCAAAAAATAGGAAAGAGTCGAAATTCCTAAATAAATTACAGCGTAAAATCTAATAACAATGTTCAGAAAGAAAAAAAAATCAATTATGAAACCGTTTTATTAAAATCAAAATACCAATTTTACGATAGATACTTGTATACAGGGGTTGAACAAAATAATGGAAGCATCTTCTGAATTTTGCATCAATTTTAAAACACCAATAAATTACAAAACTTACCAAAATATCGGTTTCATTTTTATTTACGATTATTGTTGTCCTGGATTAATTGATTAAATTGATTTTTATTTACACGCACGCATAATAAAATTTAAAATGACAAATTTACCAGATTTCGAAATAAGACAAATTGTTAGTGTCCGCATGGCAGGTGCTACTGTACCAAAAGCGGCTAAGATGGTGATTGTATTGAGAGAAACTGTTTTGAAAGTGATGATAGCCGATTTAAAAAAAAGAAAAGAAAATATCTTCTGAACAAAAAGCCGGAGATGTGTGAAAGAGATCATAGAACCCTTGTAAGGATTGTGAAAAAAAAGTAGAAAGCGACGGTACCCAAAGTTAGAACAGGGCTTAACAATCATTTGGATAAACCTATTTCAAGAAAGACTGTTTGCAAAGAGCGTCACAAGGCTGAATTTCATTGGAGAGTTACCATAAGAAAACCACTGCTTTCAAACACAAATGCTGAAAAACGTTTAGAATGGCTTAGAGCCGTCAAAACATGTGTCCATAGAGCACTGAAAGAATGTTATTTTTTTCCGATTAATCATCCTTTACTCTGTTTCCAACATCTAGCCGTATGTATGTTTGTGACTAGCCGAAAGAAACATTCATTTCAGACTGCCTTCTTCCAACAATCAAACATGGAGATTGATCGGTAATGATTTTGAATACTATATCTTAAAAATCCGCTGGTCCTATAGTCTCTGTGCATGGAAGAAAACAGTCAAGATTATTTGAAAATTTTGGATGCTAAGCAAATGTTTCCAGACAGAAATGCTATATTTCAAGATGATAATGCGGC
Organism: Euprymna scolopes; assembly: GCF_053919585.1. Classification (NCBI taxonomy): domain Eukaryota; kingdom Metazoa; phylum Mollusca; class Cephalopoda; order Sepiida; family Sepiolidae; genus Euprymna; species Euprymna scolopes. Next base: position 86,931,298 of record NC_136485.1, read on the forward strand.
AAAATTTGTGACTCAATGGCACAGAAAAAATCCACGTGAAGTAGAACATCTAATTTGGTCCCCACAATCTTCAAGATTTAAATAATATTTAACATTTGTAAGGTTTATTAGAAAAACAAGTGAGGAGGCAATAACAACCGACAACGCAAACCTACAATCAACCAAACTGGACACGAAAAAGGGAGAGCGTATAATCAATGTTTTTTAAAACGTTCTTAATCGATTTACACAACAAATTCACCAATTCAGATTCTGGAACTTGACCACGTGCCTTACGAAGATTCATGAGAGTCGAAAACGTTTTAAAATATGACGAATTTTTATTCTCACTGGAACACAACAGATCGTTGGCCACCACACTCCAAAAATTGGATTAAAGAAAAAAAAGAACTTCTACTCCTGTTTAACCAAACATGTATAAAACAAAACAATATATATATATATATATATATATATATATATATATATATATATATATATATATATATGTATGTATGTGTATGTGTGTGTGTGTGTGTGTGTAAAACTTGAAAAATCCTAGTTTTTAAATAATTATCTTGTTATAAACTATTAAATCCAAAACACCAAGGTGACCCCCCCACTTTCATTGGAGTAAAACGTACATGGAGCTAAAGATTAGATTTATTATAAGAATACTTATTAATGGGATATGTATCATTTTTAGATAAGTATTTAAGAACTTAATTCCCGAATTGTTATTTTGTATTAAAGCCACGCATAACCTCAGAAAATTATGGCTGGATGGCAAACGTAGGTTAAATCTTTGGTAATAAAATTAGTATTATGGTTAAGATATGCATTACAAACTTATATTTTTAATAGGTTAGCCTAGTAATTAAAACTAGGCTAACCTATTCAAAATATAAGTTTGTAATGCATATCTTATTTGTTTAATTAATAAATCATAAATGCATATTAGGAATTTACCAAACCTAAAAACATCGATCAGCTTGAGTTACTTCCCTTTAATCGTTATGAATACATATAAGGATTTTGGTAACATATAATTCAACTAAACCTTTAAAATTTCGAACGTACAGAGTTATCTCCCTTTCTACATCTAAAATATCCGATAATCGTAAATTTTAATAGGAAAGAACGAAAGAAAATAAAAAAACAAAAAATAGATTGAGATCCTCAATTTTAAATGAAGAATGAGAATGACCTAAGTAAAAAGTAATGTTAAACTTTCTTTCCTTATTGAATAAGTTTTAAATAAAAACTTTTCTTAAATAACAAAAATAGGTTAGTCGATATTTTTGTAAATAAACACAGCAAATTCCAGATACGAAACTAACATAGAATCGCAACAATATAACTTAGTTGATTAGTCCGGATTAAAAAATAATTTGAATTAAATAAAGAAATTTAATGTAAGAAATCAATGAATAGTCTTAATAAAACACATTAAATGGGCATAGGTAACATGGTATGATATTTTCTTTGATTTTTTTAATGGACATACGAAAATAGGTCAGTATATAATCTTTAAAAAAATACTTTGCAAGGATGCGATATAGGTAAAATACTTTCGCGTGTTTTTTTTCCTTATAAGGGAAATGGTTTTCATAACGTTTTATTTTTAAAGTGTTTTTTATTCAATAAGTCTGAATTAAGGCTGCTCTTGTGAAAAATTTCAAACAACATAACGTTTGAATTTGTCCGAATAGTTTTGAAACAATTGTAACTAAAAATGAAATACACTATTTGTTGCTTGCTATCAACCCATTCTTTGAAGACTTGGTTTTTGTTAAATCAATATATATATATATATATATATATATATATATATATATATATATATATATATATATATATATATAACAGGTGGTCAGTGATTGAATGATGATCAACGAGTGTTTCATACCCCCATATTTTTCTCACCCATTCTTTAATCCAATCGATTGATTGCCTAGTTAAAATCCTGTTGCAGTGCACTGGGAGGAAGCTTCACTTGCATTTCCGCAATGTCTTAGTCCATTATGCATTGTAGTCTAGATGGCACTGTAGACAACCTACTATTGATTTTATGATTTTATTTTTATGTATAATAACTTGAATTAAATTTTTAAATGAAAAAGTCAAGTATCGTGCTTCAACTGTGTTTCTAGCAGAAACATACATTTCAAATCCACTCCTGTCATCTTAAAAAACCTAGTATTGATTTAATATGTCGGGGTTTTCAACTTGTGTGGTAACAAAACTTCTCAAATGCATTTGTGATGTTAGGATGTATAAGGTCAAGATTAGATTTATTATAAGAATACTTATTAATGGGACATGTATTATTTTTATATAAGTATTTAAGAACTTAATTCCCGAATTGTTATTTTGTATTAAAGCCACGCAGAAGCTCAGAAAATTATGGTTGGATGGCAAACGTTGGTTAAATCTTTGGTAATAAAACTTCCCTTTAATCGTTACGACTGCATATTAGGATTTTGGTAACTTATAATTCAACTAAACCTTTAAAATTTCGAACGTACAGAGTTATCTCCCTTTCTACATCTAAAATATCCGATAATCGTAAATTTTAATAGAAAAGAACGAAAGAAAATAAAAACAAAAATAGATTGAGATCCTCAATTTTAAATGAAGAATGAGAATTAACTAAGTATAAAGTAATATTACACATTCTTTTCTTATTGAATAAGTTTTAAACAAAAACTTTTCTTAAATCGCATAAATAGGTTAGCCGATATTTTTGTAAATAAATAAAGCAAATTCCAGATACGAAACAAACATAGAATCACAACAATATAACTTAGTTGATTAGTCCGGATTAAAAAAATAATTGAAATTAAATAAAGAAATAAAGAAATTTAATGTAAGAAATCAATGAATAGCACTAATAAAACATATTAAATGCACATAGGTAATTAGTGGTAACATTGTATGGTATTTTGCTTTAATTTTATTTTTTAAATGGAGATACGAAAATAGGTAATAAATCTTAAAAAAATTCTTTGCAAGGATGCGATATAGGTAAAATATTTTCGCTTGTTTTCTTTTCCTTAAAAGGGAAATGGTTTCCATAATGTTTTATTGCTAAAGTGTTTTTTATTCAATAAGTCTGAAGAAAGGATTGTAAAAATTTTTAACGACATAATGTTTGAATTCGTCCGAAAAGTCTTGAAACAATTGTAACTAACGATGAAATACACTATTTGTTGTTATCAACCCATTCTTTGAAGTGTTGGTTTTTGTTACAACAAACAATATATATATATATATATATATATATATATATATATGTATATATATATATATATGATTGATATGTAGTTTGCTTGAAGCATTGTGTGGTATAGGTATGTAAAAGAGATTTAGAAGGCTGTCACAATACGAGGAATGAATTATAGTCGCTGTTGGTAAGAGGAGACGAGAACAAGTGGCGATTTACAGCTATGTGCATCCGGTCCTAGCACGCTTTTCGGAGATATGAAACAGTTTTTTGGTTGTTGCAAACTCTGTCTGGCTCAGACTAAGGGATAGGATTGATATGTAGTTTCCTTGAAGCATTGTGTGGGATAGGTATGTAAAAGAGATTTAGAAGGCTGTCACAATGCGAGGAATGAATTATAGTCGCTGTTGGTGAGAGGAGACAAGAACAAGTGGCGATTTACATCTAATTTACATTTAATGATATATATATATATATATATGTGTGTGTGTGTATGTGTCTGTGTGTGTCTGTGTGGGCGCACGCGTGTGTGTGTATGTTAGTTTAGATACCTATTTAGTTTCATTTTTTTAAAATATATTTACTAGCATGCTGCC